>NC_080041.1:48193329-48793329 GCF_012489685.1 Lotus japonicus
ATAAGTGATCTTCTTTTTTTTTTTTCTTCTGTTGATTTGTTGTTGATGATTTTGGATTTGGACCTGTTATTTTGATACTAGTTTCAGTTTTTCATTTCTGATCTGATTAGTTCTAAAAAGTTTCCCTTTTTAATTTTTTCTCCTTAGATCTGATTTTTGGATATCTGGTTATAACTTTCTGTTGGAGTGAGTTTGATTATCGTGTGTGTTTGGTTGTTGCTACCACTTACATGTTCAAGTCGTGTTTCTGATCTTTGTGCTTGTGCTAAATTATGTTCCAAATCATGACTGACCAAGAGGGTGTCTGTGGTTAAGCATGCATTTTCAGCTAATGGGTGAAGATTGTTCATGTCTTTTAGCATATTCGGATCCGCTTGTTTTCTCAGAATCAATTTTGGCACCCAGAAGCTACTCACATAAGCTTCTTCCCAGAATTGATTTTGACTATAGAATAAATTCTTGAAGGATTTTCAACCATGCACTTTGTTCGATGATGTTTTATACCGTATACTTTGGGGTACATGTAAATTTGATGCTTTTGATTTTATGATTTTAGCCAATTTGCTCAAAGCTGGAATATGGTTGTATAAGCAATTTTTATGATTGATTTTTTATGTTATTTATTTTTGGATTGGAGTTAAGACTTTCCTTTGTATCCAGATTGATTCTTTCCATTGACATGTTGGAGGGTCCATCGTTTCTCGTTTCAAGGGACTTACCAAGCTCATGTGAGCAAGAGACAGAGTGGATTTACAATACTTGCCGTGTGATGGAGCTCACGAACAATAAGCGTCGACTGGAACTAGAGGAAGAAGCTGTGTTGAGAAAGTCATGCAAGCTTTCAGATGCTGCTGAGGAACAAGAAACAAGGAAGAATTTCCTTGAGCTTTCCCTTTCCCTCAACCAATCGAATGACCAAAACCGTGCAGGTGATCAATCAGACTCAAGTTCTCTTATCCACCAATTAGGCCGGGACATAACAATTAACTGTCTCCTACGATGCTCGAGATCTGATTACGGTTCGATTGCCTCGTTGAACCAGAGTTTTCGTTCTCTCATCCGGAGTGGAGAGCTTTATCGGCTGAGGCGGCAAATGGGTATCATAGAACACTGGGTTTACTTCTCTTGCAATCTTCCTGAATGGGAGGCATTTGATCCGAACAGCGGCAGGTGGATGCGCTTGCCGAGAATGCCTTCTAATGAATGTTTTATCTGTTCTGATAAGGAGTCACTGGCTGTTGGGACAGAGCTTCTTGTTTTTGGAAAGGAAATTATGTCTCCTGTCATTTACAGATATAGCATTCTGATGAACTCATGGTCATCTGGTATGGAAATGAACATCCCTAGATGCTTGTTCGGTTCCGCCAGCCTTGGAGAAGTCGCCATATTAGCCGGCGGTTGTGACCCACACGGCAACATCTTGAGCTCTGCTGAGCTTTATAACTCAGAAACTGGAACCTGGGAGATTCTTCCAAACATGAATAAAGCAAGAAAGATGTGTTCTGGTGTGTTTTTAGATGGGAAATTTTATGTCATAGGTGGGATTGGGATAGGTTGCTCAAAGCAGTTAACATCCGGTGAGGAGTTTGATCTGCAGACGAGAAAATGGCGTGAAATTCCCAACATGTTCCCGAGGAGAAATGGAGGATCTGGGGTGACTGAGTTACCACCTGCCGCAGAGGCACCTCCTTTGGTTGCAGTTGTAAATAATGTACTTTATGCTGCAGATTATGCACTGCAAGAGGTGAGGAGATACTATATAGAAAATAACTCATGGGTTACTATTGGAAGATTACCGGAGCGGATAGTCTCGATGAATGGCTGGGGATTAGCCTTTCGAGCTTGTGGGAATCGCCTAATTGTTATTGGCGGTCCAAGAGCCTTGGATGGAAGGGTGATCGAAGTTAATGCTTGTGTCCCCGGCGAAGGTGAACCAGAGTGGAACCTGCTAGCCAGCCGGCAATCCGGGAGCTTCGTGTATAATTGTGCGGTGATGGGATGCTGAGGCATTTCCATTTGGTGAATAATGCTTTGTGAATTTCCCGAGTCAAACTAACGGTCTTCGGTTCTTCACTTGGATTCTGGCTCATGGGTGATTTCAGCTTACTTCCTGGGGTAAATTTTTACTCCTATTTAAAGTAAAAGATACAGTTTTAGTGCATGTTGGGTTGCAATGACCAATTTCATAAGTTCAGTTGAAGCATTGCAGAATTGTAATTTGTCTCAGTTTTCGTCGTCTTTACCTTTTATTTCACCTTAAAACATAGGTTTCACAAACCCTGTTTGCATTGGTCATTATCTCACTTCGCAAAAAAATCAGCAGAGACAGACAGAAATTAGAATAACCTATTTCTCCTTGTCTTTGTACTTTATTTTATTATGTCTTCATTGTTTCAGATAACTGTTTTTAAGTGCATCATCCAAGCTGTATCATTCTGTTTGTCTAGATCAGGTTGTTCATGTTTCTGTTCTGGTATATCTAGGTGAATCAATGAGAATGCTTTTGATCTGATTAACCATAAAGGACCTTGGAAACCATGAGATATAGAAAACAAACAAGGAGATTTTGTGAATTATAATTTACTTTTCTTGACATCAATTATCAATGTAAGTGCTGATAAAGTTTGCATTCAATAATTGCAGCTTTCAAAGATATAAAGCAGAACAAGGTGTCTGCTTTGGAATATGAAAGGATTCAAATTATTTATGTAATTCTAGAATTTGTATGAAATATTGAGGCTTTTTCTGTTATTTATTGATTGTGTTTTAGAACTGATAATCAAGTTTGAGTCGATATGGTTGAATTTCAATAACTAATCTAGAACACTAGGTGGTTTGTTGCAAATAAGTGTTAAATGCAGTTAACTATTTTAAAATTCAGCAATCAAAGCATGCAGTTTATAGTATCAACCTGCATAAAGTTATTTAAATGGGTGATTGAACTTGTATTGCTTATCAGAAAATACATGACTTCACATCTTCTTTGAGGTAGTAACTAGTACTACATGAGATATATTTTGTTTCTTTGAATGATGCGTTTCTTCATTATGTATAACCTGTTATGCTTTTGGATTTTGCACTCAGGGTATCCATAATTCAGTAAAGTCACAAGTACAGGTTCATAGCCATCTGATCTGATCATAATCATACGGTCTAGAGAAACTATTTGAAGTGCATAGTAACCTCTTTAAATCCTAACCTATTGATATTGATCGGAACCGGATGGTGGTGAACCCATGACTTCACCGAATGTGGGTTTTACTTACTGCAGGGAATCCGGGTCTGAAATTTTCATGCTCAATGCCCTATAACATTAGTAGGATTAGATGTCTGAAACCAGAAAGGGCTGGTGGATTATGTTTCTTGATTCTTGTGATTAGATCCTTGTCTTCATCAGAGTGGTAATATGCTTATCAATCATGATATTCATTTCTTTGGTGAATGTTAGTCTATTGTGCATATTGGAAAGTCTTTTTCGTAAGCTTAGTAGTGATTACAATAACACAAGAATACAATAGCTGCCTCGAGATCTCTTGTCAAAACTGGGTCTGTTGGTTTGTGTAAGTTGTGGTCCTTGAAAAAGTTATTTCTTTCATCAGCCTTTGCTGTTATAGATTTCAAATTCTGTAGAATTTTTTCTAATACGAACTTGGAAGTTCTTGATCTGCTCAATTAGCCTATCTAGCTTATCCTTTAATTTATCATTGATTGTTTATTTTGTGTTTGGGTAAACATGTTAATCAAACATTTAATAAGCTCTTATCTATACAGTTATTTGAGAAGCTATTGAAATACTCTCAAAGTAACTTAAAAGGCTCTATTTGAAAGTGTTTATTTGAGTTTATCTTATAGCATAAGCGCTTTTACAATGTTTCTGAGAGTTTATGTAAATAGTTTATGGTCTACCTATAAGTTGATTTGAGCTTATATTCGTAACTTGTTATTAGCTTATGAATTAGAGTTTATATTTACTTGTAAATTATATTCAACTTATTTCAATAAGTTTCTCAAATTAGTTTATAAGTAAACACTTATTTTCAAATTAGTTTATAAATTAACACTTATGTGCTAAGATTAAGCATAAGTGAAATCAAATGATACTTACAAATTAAGGGAATCAAACTTTAAAGAGAGTACTGTAGCATAGCATGACAAATAAACACTACAGCCTAAGTTAGCATGTTCTAATGCACTAGAGACGCAGTAAATCCAAAACAGGAAAAAAAATACAATCAAACATGGTAAAGTTACTTGTTTTCCCTTTTGTCCTTGGTTGGCTAATGGGTTGGGCTGAGTAGCACTAGCAGTTACTCAGTTAGTTACAAAGTAATGAAAACAATCTTTGTTGGAGACAACCTGGTAAGTACAGTAACATGAAAAGAAAAGAAACAGATGGTGATGTGTGGCTGTGAGGTAGTAACATGAGAAAACTGTTATTGTGGTGGTCACGTGGGTTGATGGCATCTAGTGCTTCGCTTTGCTGGAACTTTTTCTCTCCTATCTATCTATCGCACATGCCTTTCGTATTTTGTACTTGACTTTTTTGGGACATGGAGTTTTAGATTTTGTCCAGGCTGATTCAGATTTCTTATATCAGGAACATATATAAAACACCAAGACTATGAAAATTTCACAAGAGAAAGAAAGAAAGAAAAAAGGTAAATTTGGGAAGATAAAGCGATTGGCATAACAATCAGGTTAGGTCCCCCTATATCCTAGGGTTGTTCAAAGGGAACCAGACCGATTTGGAATTGAAAAAACCAAGACATTTTTCTAAAGTTGAGCCGGTCGGACCAGTTGGCGAATCATGCGGTTGAAGAAAAACAGTTTATTAAGGTTTGGTTCGGTCGGTCTCAGTTTATTAAGGTTTCAATTCTCCCACCATGGCTACAACCCCATCTCATTTCTTTTCTTTGTCACTTTGCCGCAATAACCTCCACACAAAGATGTCTTCCCTTCCATTGCCTTTATTGTCTTCATCATCGACGTCACAACCATCAACACCGTCATCACCCTTTCTCTCTCTCTCTCTCTCTCTCTCTCTCTCTCTCTCTCTTCCTGTTGACGTCGCCCGCAGATGCCTTCTCATCGATGTTGCTCGCAGATCTCTTCTCATCGACGTCGTCCACCACCATCGTCTTCATCATTGATAGGGATGGCAATGGGTAGGGTACTATAATACTCATTTCCATACTCGCGTTTTCAAAAAGTACCCATACCCGTTCCCTTACCCGCTTGAGTAGCAACATGATTGCCCGTGCCCTTACCCTCTGGGTGCCTATATGTCCATACTCGTAGAAGACAAGCCAAGTCAAAGGAGTCAACCAAAGGACAAAGAGTCAAACCAGACGACAGAGTAAAGAAGAAAGTCATACATGCTTCATCGTCTATCCAAGAAGGTCAGTCAAAGCATCAAGGTAGACTACACAAGAAAAGGAATGTTTTATCTACTAAATAGTATGATCTGAAGAACAAGCGAAGAATGATCAAGAGCTACAACGCTAAAACGCTAGAAAAGGAAAGCCATATCTGCTAGAACGTCTATTAGGAGAAAGTAATCAAGCTGAAGAGATCAAGAGATATGAAGAGACAAATCATCAAGATCATCTTCACAAGGAAGAGTTCAAGCTTTCAAGCACATCCTCTTGAGGAGATAATCAAAAGCTTCAAAGCCACACATGAAAGATTCAAAGCTTCAAGGACATACAATGCAAGATCTGTCCAAGCCATCAGATCATCTGAGGAGACTATACTCAACGTCTACTACATCGTCTCTCTCAAGGCTGATCAAAGGAAAGCAATGTTCAGAGAAAAGAGCATCATATACAAATGAAAATATCTCTGACATTCTTGAGGATAAATTCAAGTGCTAGGAAATCACGTGATACTCTACAGAGCACTCTGACCAAGGAAACTAGTGCAACATGCCAACATCAAAGTTTCCTCTTTCTCTCTCATCAAAGGATCAACGGAATGGAGTAAAGTCTATTATCTTTGTATTCAACATTTATCTAATACAGACAAACTAGACAATTCATTTCTGAAGAAGAAGTTGGTCAAATGTGAAAGCCTCAACTACTAAGTGACCAATAGACGAGAGATATGAAGCATGCACCAAATCGACACATCCTCTAAAAGAAGAATGGCTGAAGAAAGAGTCGTGTCTGAGATAAATCAAGCAAGCAGAGCTTCAAGGGAAACTAATGTTTATCATCACATGAAGACTGTTGTGTCAAGATAAAAGCATGATGATATGAGCTCAATAGAAGAATCATATAAATAAGAATCAATCATGTGAAGAAAGGTCATCTTCTGAAGAACTGAAGAAGGATGAAGACGACAGAAGCAGAAGATCATCTGAAGAAGAATCAAGGTCTCACTCAAGCAAGCTTCCCTTTGAAGATAAAGCCGAGAAAGCTTTGTGCAGAAGATTCAAATTGAAAATCAATTATCTGACAGAATGCTATGATCAAGATAAAAGCTCAGTGGTGTCATTAACAGATTTCCATATCTCTACACCAACGGATAGAAACTCAGACCTATGCTACCTGCTACAAGATAGATTACATCTTTACGACATAAAGTCTCAATCAAACTGTACCACTCTCTGACGAAAGTACCTTTTATACAGCTTGATCCAACAGTTAGAAGTTATGTGAACAACACACTCTAACAGGCCTCAACGGCTATCTTTCACTCATAGAAGATTCAAGAGTATAAAGAGAAAAAGTGAAGACTTGAAGAAGTAGCGCTTAGGCTCACATGGATTGAGCTTTATGCTCAAATCACTTCAGCGTGAAAAGAAGCCCCGGAGCTCAACAATCAGAGATCGATGATGAACCTCAATTGATCATATCATTTATCATCATCTACTTCAACATGTAGAGTAGACATTATTTAGAGTCAAATTATTTCTATCTCTATCATGTAACTGAACATAAAGTATTCACTTAAGAGTCAAACCTTAATACTTTATGATTCATGAACTTAATTGATCTACTATCCCTCTTTCAAGAAGATATTTTAGAGTAGAAGAAAGCAATCTTGAGAAAGATTGTTTTGGGAGAAGTCTTGTATAATACTTGTATTGGAGGAGTCCTTTCTAATACTCAATGCTTGGAGAGGCAGTGGTAAAAGAATACTCGTTATGCCTGAAGAGGAATGAACAAGAATACTCATTATGCCTGGAGAGGCATGAACCATAATACTCGTTATGCTTAGAGAGGCATGGACAAGAATACTCGTTGAGCCTGGAGAGGCATGGACAATAATACTCAATACCTGAAGAGGCAGTGATAGAATACTTGGAGGAGTCCTGGACAATACTCAATGCCTGAAGAGGCAGTGGGAGAATTCTTGGAGGAGTCCTGGAGAATACTCAATGCCTGAAGAGGCAGTGAAATAATACTTGGATGAGTTCTGTCTAATACTCATTGGGAGAAGTCATGTCAAATACTTTTAAGGAGAAGTCCTTGATACTTGGTGTTAGTAAAATCTTGGTGCTCCCAAGGACTGGATGTAACCCTATCATTCTGGGGGCGAAGCAGGATAAAGTTGTCTTTGTGTATCATCTTCTCTTCTGCTCTAACACTTCCGCTGCACCAAATGATACCAACAAAGATGATAAATCTTTATATCGTTTGGAAAACCAAGTTTTAAGTGGGGCACAATTCAAAACCCCAATTTCTTGTTCTACTTTGATCAACTTCACTCTTGACCTAACGAGAAGAGTAAAAAAGGAAGAGTTGAAGAGTTGAAGGCTTGAAGAGTATAACAATTCTTTCAATTATTTCAGCAATTAAGCAGTTAGCGAAATAAGTTTTAAGAACTCCTTTCTTCATCAGCAGAGCACATACAAGTCAAATATTTTCTCCGAAATACTCTTGATATTCTCTAGTGCCATATATTGTACACACTTGTAAAAGAGTAACTTGATCTTTATTTTTCTACATCATTTTTTGCGAAGAGATCTAAGTAGAAGCAAAATCCTTTTTCAGAATTGGGAGAAGACTTGAAGAATACTTGTTGGAAGAAGTTCCGTCGAATACTTGTTGGAAGAAGTCATGTCGAATACTTGTTAAGGAGAAGTCCTTAATACTTGCTAGTGAAAAATCTTGGTGAATACCAAAGCCTGGACGTAGCTCACCAATTTAGGGTGGATACTTGTTGTTCTTATTTGCTTTATGTTCTTTATCACTAACTCATTTATCTTTCCGCTGCACCTTAAACTCTTTGGTAAAAAGCTTTAAGAACTTATATTTGTTTGGAATAGCTTTTATTGTGTTTAAGATGCAATTCAAATCTCTCCTTTCTTGTTTCATTTCTTTTTTTATCATCATGTTTTACTTTTATTTATTTTGTTGTTTTTCCCTTTCTATCTAAAAAGAACTAAAATTAACAAGATAATGCATCAATTTAGCTAGTCATTTTAGCATTCGAATACGGCTAAAATCAGTCAAGTACTAGACCTATACGTATATATATATAACCTGTCTTCGAAAAAAGTTTTTGATACAAGTATAAGTTAGACCATTCAAGTGAGTGAGGGTGGTAGTACTTAAGTGGTGTTTTTCCCAAAATATCAAATTTTCAATATTCAAACTAAGTCTCAATAATACAACTATAATTTGCGTGAAGTCTCAATCTAGTTTTAGCATGAATGCAGAATGAATCAGTGTGGGTTTTTTTTTGTCGAAAATCAGTGTGGGTTGATGTTGCAATATCCATGTATGAAGCAAAATTGGCCATTATTCTTTAATCATCCTTCACTATCAATCTATTGAACTTTCTAAATTCGTTTCGTCTGGCTTGGATCAAATTTGTGATGGGCCAGCCAACAAATGCCACAAAACTAAAGAGAAAAGAAAAGGAATATTGAGCAAACAATGATGTAATGTGTCGCTAGCCTTCATTTTCTCTCAAATTAAACAAAACCACCATATAATGATTAGTCCAAAACCAAAATATTAAAAATAAATTAAGCCCATGGTGGTATAGTGAGAAAGTGACAATGCTGTTAATCACCATATAGCCCAAGAATTTAACCAAATGTGCATTTTGCATGATTTAGCTTCATGTTATGGATGACTTCTCTTTAATCAACAAGACGCAGCTTTCCAGCAAGACTTTACTTCGTGTGTGTTTGGTTGTGCGTTTCAAACGTGGATCTGAGGCTCAAAATCGGATCTGAGGCTGGAACGTGGATCGTTGGTGCAAAATTGTTGTTTGGCTACTCGCGTCTGAGAACCGATTCAAGGATGGAACGTGGATCTGGCTGAAGCAATCCAGGGTTGCTTCTCCGTGAGAGGATCCGATTCTCTCCAGATCTGAGAAGCATTTGAAAATCGGATTCCCTTTATACCCTTCCCTTCTTGCACTGTGATACAGAGATAGAAATTGCAGACAATATTTGTTGATGAAAGGAAAATTAAAAAACTGAAGAAGAAAGGAGAAGGAGAGAAGGTGGCTGCGCAGGAGAAAAGGGAGAAGGAGACAAGGGTATTAGGGTTTTATTGTTTGGGGCCGTATATATATTTATGTATTTTTTGCCATTTTTAATTTCTTAATTAATATAAAACTAATAGTAATAATAAATTTGCTGGGCCAAGGAAACTCGGATGGGCCAAGTCTAGATACTCAAGCAAGTGATAACCATTGGAAAAAAAAACCATCAAACCCTATTTTTATCTAATCTTCATGTGATATTGTAAAACATTTTAATTTTTTTTTCATGACTCAGTTTTCTTTTTTACGGCGTATTGGGATTGCAACTGATTTTTTTCCTCAACGGCGGCGCAGTAGAAAACATCCGTGTTATCTGGTGGTGCCCTGGGTCGTTTTTCTTTGCGGTTTCAGTTCTGAAATAGATAGTTTGCATCATCTCCCTTCTGAAATAGAAACTCCTTCGATCTCTATGGATAAGGGAAAGCGCATCGTGCTGTCAGGTAAGGAGGCTGAAGTGATTAACCTTGGAAATTTGAAAGTCCCACAGAGGGTTCGTGAAGATGTATGGCTAGTGGGGAGACTCCTCTGTCGTGAAGCCTTTATGGATCACACTTTCCGTAGTGTTTTCCATAACCTCTGGAAAACCAGAAACGGCGTGGAAATTCGCCAGATCGAGGAAAACCTCTATACCTTCCGTTTTTCTTCGAAGAGCGACAGGGATATGGTCCTAATCTCAGGGCCATGGTCTTTTAACAGGTTCTCAGTGGTTCTGGAGGTTCTTGATGTCCACGTTCACCCTACGCAGGTACCTCTGAGAAGGCTTCCGTTTTGGGTGCACGTATTTGGGCTGCCCTATAGTTGCTGGTCTGAACAGGTTGCTAAGAAGCTGGGCAATGCTTTTGACAGTTATATAACCTGGGACCGACGCAATAATATGCGCTTGGGTCCCTTTTTCAGGATGAAGGTCTGGGTAGACATAACGGTCCCCCTTCGCCGGGGACAGGCGTTAGCATCGGAGAACGGAGGTAACATTGAAGTGTATTTTCAGTATGAACGACTCCATAACCACTGTTATGTTTGTGGGATGTTAGACCATGTAGCGAAGGATTGCGATCAAGGCCTGGTGGCCGAGGGGGTTGAAGCACCATACGCAGGTCTCAGAGCGGAGGACAACACTGGTGAACTTGACCAACCCAACCGGAGACAATCTGAGTCCCGAAACCGCAGCCGTGAGCATGCAAGCCGAGGGCATGCAAATCGTGAGCATGCAAACGAGAGGCCAGCGAGAAGCAACACAGGAAAGAACATGATGGCCAACGGTCAAGGAGAGGAATACGCAGGTTACGACGATGATGATATGAATGAGGATACGGATGCATATGAGGATGGGGAGGATGAGGTGAGTTCCGAGGCCTACCGTAAGGAGTCCACGGAGAACAAAACCGAAGCTCCACATTATAGGAAAGAGGACCGACCATCATCCAGCTCTAAGGTGGTAGACGGTGATGGGAATGGCCAGGCAGAATCAGATTCTTCATTCTCCTTCCGTGAGCAACAGGGGCAGCGTAAGCGATCAGGTGTTTCTTCTTCAGCTCCGGATCGCACTGGTTCCGGGTTCACCCCACCACTGAAGAAGCACAACTCTGATATTGGTTTGGGATCGGCGGATGCTGCTGGGCAGCACCGCCCACCTCAATGAGGATCTTAGCTTGGAATTGCCGAGGGCTTGGGAACCCGGGGGAAGTTCAAGCCGTGAAGCGGCTTATTTCTTCAGAAGCTCCCGACATAGTCTTCCTTTCGGAGACTCGCAAGTCAGTTACAGAGATGTTGTCCATGAGGCGCTCCCTAGGCCTCCCTAATTTATTTCCTATTGGGTGTACAGGTAGTGGTAAATCCCGTTCAGGTGGTGTCTGTTTGCTTTGGAATGATGACACTGAAGTACAGATTGCACATGGCTCTCTAAATCATATTCTATGTATGGCGGAGCATGTGCAGACACAGACTCAGATGCAGATTCTTGCAGTATATGGTTTTCCGGAGGCTCAACACAAACGACGAACTTGGGAGCTAATACGACACCTGAAACCCCAGGATTATATTCCGTGGGTGTGTTTGGGTGATTTTAATGACATTTTGAGCCCATCAGATAAATTGGGAGGTGATCCTGTTAATTTAGCGCATTTACAATTTATTGACCAAACTCTTTTGGATTGTGGGTTACATGATGCAGGTTATTCTGGATATCGATTCACTTGGTCCAATAAAAGAAGTATCCCGGCATCGATTGAGGAGCGTTTGGTGTAAGGCCCAAGTTTTTAAGCTTATGCTAAGTGAATAAACTTCCTATTCACGATTAGGGTTGATGTAATGTGAAGGGAAACCTGAACGAAAGTTTATTAAATGAAATATATTTATGAAGGAGAAAGTTCAGGAAAAGTTCAAGGATTGCATTATGATCGATAAAAGTTATAGCACGATCGTTTTACGCTTAAACCTAGGTCAGAAACCCTAGTATATAGCTAATTTTCACTTTTAGGCACGCTGGCAGTTAATTCCAAAAATCTTCAGAGAAATGTTAGAACTTCTCTTTTTCCATATATCACCATCATTTCGAGGCGAAACTCTAGGATCTACGAACGTCCGATTCCAATCATCGGAAGTTTGCCGAAACCGAATCCCTGGTATTTCAAAACCCTAGAATTTCTCGACAATGAAGACTTTTTCTATTCAGAGCTTCAAATGAATATTCTACATGCGTACCCCCATTTCTCTTGATGATTTCAATCTTTCTTCAGAGGGAAGTTTTCTATTCCGACATTCGATGCAAAAAGCAACTTATCGGGTAAAATAGTTTTATACCGACTATGCATTAGTTGCCAAAAATACAAGGAGACCTCTTTATAGTTTTGGAATTCTTTTGCCAAAACATATCTATTAATTCATGGAGAATGAAGTCGGAAAAATCAGATTCGCGAAACTTTCATTTTCCCGCGAATTTCCAACCTTTATATATAGCAAAGAAAGGAAGAAAAACTCAAATTTTCCTCCATTTTCTCTCTCAAAGCCGCGAGTTCACCAAGGAAGAAGGAGAAGAAGATTTTGTTCAATCCTTGCTTGATCGTTGATTAATCAGTTGCTGCTTCAAGGTTTCGAGGTATAGTCGCTAATCCTTACCTCTGATCGCTTTTTTCCATAGCTTTTCTGTAGAGTTTTCTGGGTGGATAGTTTATGGGTTTTTGAAAAACTATCCTGAATCTTTCATTTCTGATTCTAAACCTCTTCTATATGTGCCCAAGATCACTTCTGCCGGATTAGATTTTCCGTTATGTCGCCGGAATTCCGCCGGAATCAATTTTAGCCTTAAATACCCATTTTTGGAGTTTTTGAGGTAAAGCTTCAACCTTTAGGCTAAAAACTATCGCCTTAGCTTAGTGTTAGTAGGATTAGTTGTCATAAACGTCGTTAGTAACGTCCCTGCAAAATTTGGTTTTTGGGATTTCAGTTTTGAAATTTCTAAGTTAAAAATCATGACCAAAATACCCCTGCGACAGTTTTTGATCCGATAATTTTTCCGAGTTCAGAATACCCTTAGTTACGGCTAATGAAAGCATAGGAACCAAGTTTGATCGAAGAAAAATCGAGCCCCACAATTGTGAAAAGTGGCCGAGCCCTATAGGGGAGGAGGGGGAAAATTCCTTTTCCAAAAATTTGTCCTTTCGCGCTAGATTATCGTACCTCGGAGTATGAACTACTTCGTGTAACCTTAGTGAGCATTGATAGCTTAGTTTCCGATAGATTTTGATAGAATTCTGTGGTTTTACTTTAAAGGTTCTTTTGAAGAATTTCCTGAAGATCAAGGAGCTCATTGTGAAGGAACGTTTGAGGAGAACGCTGGAATAACTAGAGGTAAGGGCAACTTACCTTACTAGCTAATGCTTTAGGTGTCGACGCATTCGACTTGATTTACTGTTTATGCACTTGTTTGTGTATGATTGGGAAAATGTTTTCTGAGGCTTCGGTTGACAATGTAGATGATTCATCTACTGACTGTTTTTGAGATTGAATTAGATGCTATGTGCTATGTGGGTAATCTAGGATGTGTGGTGCATGCCTTATATGCTAAGTGCTATGTGGTTATTGCTTATTATGTTGATATATGACATGTTGATTGATGGTGCTGAGTTATTTATGCTTTAGCAATGAAATCTGAGTTTCTGAATAGTGAGAATAGCGGGCAGGTCATGCCGATTTTATTTTGAGAGTTTTGAGAAAGTTCGATAGGACGAATGAGATTCGGGCCTTGTTATGGTGTTTATGGATCGAGACATTCTCTGGAGTCATTTGGGATTTGGAGATCCCGGGAACTTATAAGATTCGCGATAAGATTAAAAGGATCTCATTTTGTAAAGAAAACTCATAAGACATTAAACAACCTCTAAAATCTTCAAATAATGATAATAAACTCGAAAGGAAGCTTAGGATGATGATCTTAGTTTTGGAAAACGAGAAGTGTTGTCGGATCCAAGTGTTGAGAAAGTTGAGAAGTTTTGAGTATGTTGATACTCTTGTGCTGTGGGAGCAGTTATGTCGTTGGGCTATCCGAGGGATAAGCCGGGAGACTGATAGTTTTCGAGTATGTCGATACTCTTTGCTCGCTGAGCAGTTTTGACCATCGGATGGAGATGAGTCAGATGATTCGAGGAATCATCATGAGTTAAGTTTATGCCTTCGGGTACAGTTTATGCCTTCGGGTACAGTTTATGCCTTCGGGTACAGTTTATGCCTTCGGGTACAGTTTATGCCTTCGGGTACAGTTTATACCTTCGGGTACATCGGACATCGACGGGGGATATGATCGACCGTGAGGTTAGGATCGACCTGTTGATTGTCGGGCATAGCGGAGGGAAAAGTCGACCCGCAGGGTTAGGACTGATCCGGCTATGTCAAGGTTGTAAGTGACACTCGGGAGTTATGGTCGACACAATGCCAGTGTTAGGACCGACTCAAACGTGCCCAGCCTACTCTTCCCGGAATCGTCGAGATTGACGTTGCATTGACATATCATGCACTCTAATTGTATCGTTATGTGTTTTGATGAGTTGATGTTGATAAACATCGTTATGTGTTTTGATGAGTAGATGTTGATAGATATCGTTATGTGCTTTGATGATGGAATTGTACTAAGATTTGATAACATGCTATGTTTAAACCTTAGGGTAGACAATGCAGAACTTATATGTATGTAGACAACATATATATATATACCCCTTATACTTTATCTGGTGTCTTGTATTCTCTATCCTATATTCCGTAAGTTGACCCTTGCACGTGCTACCTGTGTTTGGGGGGCTATGTATGCCCTTTTTGTCAGATGTCGTTGGTGGATTCTTCCGTGATTCCTCGTCGTTCGGGGAAGACCCGGAGCGAAATGACTACTATTGAGCCTTCGACGTGGACCCGGACTTCATGCATGACCAGATGGGAGTCGATGATGGAAGTATGGGGGATGGGTGATTAGAGTCTATTAAGGTTGGGTGTTAGTGTCCTAGCTCTGACTTATTCTTATTTTTGAGGGCTTGTGTTGCTGACACTTGACCTAACATTTTGGGATTGTACATTTTGCCTACGGGCGTTACACTCTTCTACTTTCCGTCATTGGAGGTTACTCGTGACGAGGTCGCTACTTACAGCGGGGGTTGTTATATATATTGTATATTAGATCTGTTACCTTTCGCATTTGGGTTTTATCTATTTCAGTCTTGTCTTAGTTATTATCAAAAAAAAATATTTACGTTTTTCCGCATTAAGTTTATTTTGGTTACTAAAGTGACGCCACCGAAATCGGGGTGTTACATTTGGATTATGCTCTAATAAATGATGGATGGAGGACCCTATGGCCTGTTGTGGAAATTTTTCACCTAGCTCGGACTAACTCGGATCATAACCCCATTTTGGTGTCCTGTGGCCTTCATAAGCGGGAGGTATTCAGGCAGCAAAAAAGGATGTTTCGTTTTGAGTAGGTTTGGCTACAAGACAGTGACGAATGCGCTGAGATAGTGGCCGAGGTTTGGTCGGGGGGTAATCGGGATGTGAGAGGGAAGATTGCTGATGTAGGTAAGGCTCTTCAGGGGTGGGGCCGTGAAAAATTTGGAGCCATTCCCAAGAAGGTGTCCGATATGAAGGTCAGGCTACAAAATTTACAGAGGAGTACCCAAACAGAGGAAGTGGTAGCTGACATTAGGAGTGCAGAATCTGAGTTAGAATCTTTGTTAAAGCAGGAGGAGATTCTTTGGTGCCAGAGGTCTAGAGCCACGTGGCTCCAACATAAGGACCGCAATACAAAATTCTTCCATCAAAAAGCGACCCAGCGCAAGAAGAGAAACCGCATTGAGGAGCTGTTTGACGACGAGGGCACAAAGTGGGTGGATGACAGGAATATTGCAAGAGTGCTGACTGAATATTTTAATACTCTTTTTAGCTCATCCAACCCGACGGAGATTGCTGCAGCCACATCTCTTGTGGATGGTCGTGTTTCTGAGGCCCACTTGGCCATTTTGAACGACCCGTTCTCTAGAGAAGAAGTGGAGGATGCAGTGTTCCACATGCATCCCTCCAAAGCTCCTGGCCTTGATGGCCTTCCTGCTTTATTTTTTCAGAAGTTTTGGCACATTATTGGAGATGATATCTCCACCTTTTGCCTTGAGGTCTTGCATGGCAGAGTTCATCCAGGTACGATCAATAAAACTCTCCTGGTTTTAATTCCAAAAATAAAGAAATCTGTTCATGCCACTCAGTTTAGACCAATTAGCTTATGCAATGTGCTTTTCAAATTCATTAAAAAAACTATTGCCAACAGGCTTAAATTGGTGCTTCCAGATATTATTGTAGGCCCTCAAAGTGCTTTTGTGCCAGGAAGACTAATTACAGATAATGCTCTGGTAGCCTATGAGTGTTTTCATTTTATGAAAAAGAAGATGCTGGGCCGTAATGGCATGATGGCGCTTAAACTTGACATGTCAAAAGCGTATGATAGGGTCGAATGGCCATTCCTTCACAGTGTGCTCACACAAATGGGCTTCCCAGCAGCCTGGATAAATTTAATTATGAATTGTGTTTCTTCTGTGCAATTCCAGGTAATGCTGAATGGGAGCCCACAGATGCCTTTTGACCCTGGAAGGGGATTACGGCAAGGGGACCCATTATCCCCTTACCTATTTATTCTTTGTGGCGAAGTTTTTTCGGCACTAATCCAAAAGGAAATAGAGGCCTCTACTTTGCATGGCATTAAAATTGCCCGTTCAGTTTCAACCCCTATTATTTCACATCTTCTTTTTGCAGATGACAACATTTTTTTTGCTAGGGCGACTCCGGAAGAAGCATCCACTGTTTTGAAGGTGCTTGATGTTTATGGACGGGTGTCAGGCCAGGTCATCAATTTTGACAAATCCATGCTTTCCTGTAGCCGAAATGTGCTTAGTCCCCGATTTGATGAGCTGAAAATGCTTTTGGGTGTAAAGGCTGTGGATTGCTATGACAGATATTTGGGAATACCTACCATCATTGGTAAGTCCAAAACCCAAATTTTCCAATTTGTCAAAGAAAGAGTTTGGAAGAAATTAAAGGGTTGGAAAGAGCGCTCTCTCTCTCTCGTGCGGGAAGAGAGGTGCTTATCAAGGCGGTAGCCCAGGCTATCCCCACTTATATTATGTCTTGTTTTATAATGCCTGATGGTTTGTGCGCAGATATTGTGAGGATGATTAGCAAATTTTATTGGAGTGGTGATGCTACCCGACAGGGTATCCATTGGCTTAATTGGGATTCTTTATGCAGGTCAAAGTTTGACGGAGGTTTGGGTTTCCGTGATTTTAAAGCTTTTAACATGGCTTTGGTGGGAAAAACTTGGTGGAGGGTTTTCAAAAATCCGGATTCTCTCCTGGGTAAGGTTTTTAAGTCCGTGTATTTTCCTCACTCTACCCTCTTTGCAGCTAAGAAACATGGGCGTCCAAGTTACGCTTGGACAAGCATTTTCCGCACAAGAGGGATTTTTGAGGAAGGAGCTAGATGGCGAGTTGGGCATGGTAGAAGTATTGATGTATGGAAGGATAAATGGCTTCCTAGCGGCGTCCCTACTGTTTTCCGAGAGGATATAGCCAGTAGTGAGAATTTACTTACTGTTGCAGATTTATTTGTTGATGGTTTGCAGGTTTGGAACAGGAACTTGATTGATATGGTGTTCTGGCCTCCAACTGCGAGAGAGATACTCCAAATACCTCTCCCTTTGCAGCCGTCCATGGATGAGCTCTACTGGCCATTGACGGTTGATGGTGCTTATACTACTAAGTCAGGATACGACTTCCTTAGACAGCGGAGAATTCTGGAGGAACCAACATCTTCCACAGGGCAGGTATCTCGGGTCAAATTCTGGAGATCCTTATGGGCAGCGGACGCACTTCCACGGTGTAAGGAAGTCGCGTGGCGAGTGGCGAAGAAAATCTTGCCGGTGCGTCGAGCGTTGCGGATCCGTGGGGTGGATGTAGAGGAGGAATGCCCTTTCTGTTGCTCTAGCTCAGAGTCGGTGCAGCATGTCTTCTTCACGTGCCCAGTCGTGACCAGGTGGTGGTTTGCTACTCCAATGGGGGTCCGGTTCCGTCCATGCGAGGAGCCATCAGATTTTATGCAGCAGTTTTTTGATCATGAGGATGACAGGTTGAGTGGGAGATGCGTGACTTTTATGTATGTTTTATGGGAGCTGAGGAATGCCATTATTTATTAACAAAAACAACCAACTCTTGCTGGTTTATTGGAGCGTTTCCGAAGTCTTGATTCGCCGGGGACGATGATGTCTGTGACACCGCCTTCGGTAGAGCGCAGGAGGCAGACTTGTGCTACTTGGAAGAGACCGAGTGAGGAGGTAATCAAAATTAATTTTGATGCCTCCTGGGTTCCAGATGCGGATGCTGGTTTTGGTTTCATTGCTAGGAACAATTTGGCGCAGGTAATGGCAGCAGCAGTGGCTTCCCCTATCCACGCGCCGGCGGCGGTTGTAGCAGAAGCTTTGGCTTTCCGTTGGTCACTTTCGCTGGCTAAGGATCTTGGTTTTCAGTTAGTGTGCTTGGAGACAGATTGTCTACAGCTTTATGATGCTTGGCATAAAGCCAAGCGTGGTGCGTCCTATTTATTTTCTGTGTTGAGTGATTGTAGAGACTTAATTTCAGCATTTAGCTTTTTTCATTTGTCGTTTGTGCGTCGTTCTGGCAATTCTGTGGCCGATTACTTGGCTAAGAACTCCTCAAAATTCCATAACTCTGTTTGGATTGAAGAGGTGCCGCCGGAAGTTGAGTCTTTCATTGATGCTGATGTAATTGCCTCTATGGCGACTTGAGTTCTTTTTAATGAATTACCGAGTTTCAAAAAAAAAAAAACTAATCTCTCTTGTAAAATATTTATACCCATTTTAGTCATTACACACTCAAAAGCAATTATAATAAAAGATATCCAAACAAAATTCTCTTATTAGAATCACGTTCTTGTAACTGTATCCAAACATAAATCACGTCACTCAAATTCACGTTTACTAGATCTAATTCTGCCAGATCCAATTCTACTAACGCTGATCCAAACACACACTTCACAAGTCACGACCATATTGTCTATGTAAACTTCTATAATGAGAGCTATTTAGTGCTTGTTTGTATTTTCTGTCACGTTCACCTCAACGCCAACTCCACTCCATGGTTGCTTTCACGTTCATGGCCTAAGAAAGCCGCATCCCACATTCCAAAGCTGTTGAATCCACGTTTGGTGAGAAACCCAAACATAGCCTTAGACTGCATATACTTGGAGCATTAAACTTTGCCAAGTAGCATTTGCGATCTATAACCCGACAGATACCATTTTAAAATAGCAATTAAATTGGTAAATCATAAAAGCAGCTTTTCCCCTTTCATTGGATACATGATATGGCTTTGATTATAGTCCTAACAAGCCTTCTTTAAAACTTGAAATTTTATAACCTGATGCATCATCAACCATTTGTATTAGGCAAAGGAAACTATTTGGTTTTATAACTTGAATATTTGGGCAAGATTTGCTAAGTAATAACTGGAAAAATTAAACTATTTGGGACCAACTTTTCAGTTTTCAATAGCCAATTTTGCAAGGTGCCATTTTGGCCATCAGGCACCAAATTCTAATTTAGTAGTATACCATAGTTACTCTAGCATGTTAGCATGAAACAAGAGTGATCCAAATCCTCAACCTGATCAAGAGCTATACCTACCCTGTTTTGTGAACAATCCACCCCTAATTGTGGATCAAGTTGCACAAATGCTTTCATCAATTCTTCTTTCTACCCTGGACAGTGCATTTTGCTTCAACAATTGTTAATATGCAATTTCTTCAAGAAAAAAAATCAGAACTTGAGACCATAAAATTAGAAGAGAATTTGATTGAAAAATAGCAAGTCACTTACAATTTCATCTTTAAACTTGTTATAATGATAAGTATTTTCCATCAAACAATTACAATTTGTACATTCACACACACAACATACAAATTCCAAACCCTTCATAAGATTCATTTTATAAGTATATAAAATAACTATGAAGAAAACAAAAATTGAAACATAAAACAAAATGGAAACAAACAAGTAATAAGGAGATGAAAAAATTCTCAATGGAGTGGCATGTGGAATTGTTGTGACAAGGTGCGTATGTTAGCAACAATGGCCAAGCTGTTGCTAACGTACTCACTTGATTTCTTCATCATATTCTTCACCTCTTCAACCACCACAGACCCAACCTCCTCCAACCCATCAAGGCAAGTCTGCTGATCCGTCACCGCCGCGCTCACCCACGTCTGAATATCGCTGATCTTCGCATCCGTCAGCGTCACACCGCCGGGAACCACCGCCATCGCTGACAGCGAGTCGTTGAGTCGACTCAGCGCGTCGTCTACTTGGTCCTTGCAATCGGCAACCCCCTGGCCGTTAGAACTTGAGGCCTTGACTCCGAGCGAGGAGGCGACGGAGGCGAGCTCGTCCACGGAGGCGCGGAGGGAGAGGGTGAGGATGGATTGTGGGTCGGTGGGGTGGTCGTTGGAGGAGGAGACGGCGGCGATGCAGGAGTCCGGGAAGCGAGTGACGTTGCAGACGGTGCGGATGGAGTCGGCTGAGTTGAGAGGTTGTTGTTGTTTGTGCGGTGGCTTGGTGGTGGTGGTGGTGTGGTGGAGGAGGGTGGCGAGGGTGAAAGCCAAGGCGAGAGTGAAGAAGAGGATGGCGAGGATGGAGATTATGGCGGTGGAAGCTTTACGGTGGTGGTGTTGATTGCGTTGTTGTTGGTCTTCGAGGTTGTGGTGGTGGTGGTGGTGGTGGTTGTGTTTTTCTTCCTCCACTTTGCCATAACCTTTCAAAACCTTGACTGTGTCCATTTTTTTCTTCTTTGTCTCTTTGGGATTTTGTGGAGTTTCTTCTTATTTATTTCAACAAAATTGGGGGAGCCAATTGGGGGTTTCATATTCACATATTGTGTGTTTCAAAAAAAAATATATATATATATTCACATATTGCCCATAGGAAAAATAAGATGGTAACTCAACCATGTCAATAGTTCTTGAATTTTCTTTATGGTGTGATTGGTTCAACAATGGATAAACGAGGGGTAAGGAAGCAGGGATCCGTTTAACACGGGTAAGCAAAAATCTTACCCAAAGGTGGGTCACTTAATTTACTGGATTTTGTAGGTAATGTTTGATTTTACAATTAAAAATCTGAATATAAAATAAAAGGGGTAAGTATGGTATTTTGCATGGGTCGGTTGGATCCGGGTAGGTTTCCTTGAATTTAGCCTCTCTCTTCTCCATTATCATCCAAAGTAAAATGTTAGGGTTCATTTCAAACTGAGAGGCGACGTGATTTCGGGGGTCTCGTGATCGATCGAAAGGGAGAGACAGGTTGAGTAAGGGTTTGACCTACGAGATTAAAAGGAGAAAGAAGGGATCCAGAAAGAAGACCCAATTTTGTGGTAAGCATTTTCTGTTATGATACATGATTTGAGCGAAGTAGATCTTCCATCTTGTGTTTTTAGACATCAATTGATTCCTGACCTGCATGTTGTGTTTTAACTTAGTGAAGCTACCACTGTCCGGCGTCGCTTAAGAGAAATTAGGATGGCCATCATCGACGAAGTAGAAATAGAGGTATGTGGTGTCAATGGAATATACGGTGTCAGCGATATTGTTGCGGGCCAGATCCCCCGTTTGAGTAAGAAATAAATGTTGAAAGTTTGTTGATGGCAATTTTGCAGGGAGCTGGAATAGAAACAGACACACATGATCGAAGTTTTGATAATGGAGATTTTGACAATGGAGATTCAGATTCAGAGGAAGGTTTTGATGATGATGATCATGAGGGTGGGACTGATTCAGAACATGATGGGGATGACTCCGGTGAGTCAGAGGACAATGAATATGGTTCACAATCAGAGCATGATGATAATGATGGTCATGGTTCGAATGATGAGGAATCCCATACTTCAGTTGTGGATCCTGCTAATACAATTGGTATAGATGGACCGGAGGACATGGGTAATGTTGATTTCAGGAATCTGAGTAGGGAAGATTTAATGAAGTATCACTTTGTAGATCGTGAAGTTGCTTTCACATTTTACAATTGGTATGCAAGGTTGAGAGGATTTTCAGCTCGTAAAAGCAGGCTATTGTGTAATAAAAAAGGTGTTCCGATTCAGCAGACACTTGTTTGTTATAGGCAAGGGCTGAAGGAGAAGAGAACTGTGGATGTTAATAGACTGAGACGCCGATCAAGGAAGAACGTGAGGTGTGGGTGTCAGGCCTTATGTCGTGTTCACATTGATTAATACAGTGCTCGTTGGTATGTGATTTATATTAACGATTCTCACAATCACTCATTAGTCAATGATAAGCATGTCGGTTTATTACCTTGCCATAGGGGGATGGATGATGGAGATATTATGTAGATGAATAAAATGAGGAAAGCGGGTATTGGGAATTCTAAGATTTATGGTACATTTGCTACTGAAATGGGTGGATATGATCGAGTACCATTCTTCAAAGAGGATATGCATAATGAAGTACAAAGGGAGAGGCGCAAACGCCCTAGGGATGCAAAGGGTGTTCTTGCTCACTTTCGGCAGCTTAAAAAAAGTGATCCGTCTTTGTATTGGAAGCATCTTGCGAATGATGATGGTAGGTTGTTGCATTTGTTTTGGGCAGATGGCCACAGTCAAAGCGATTACTCAGTATTCGGGGATGTGCTCGCATTTGATGCAACCTACAAAAAGAACAAGTACAAATGTCCTTTTGTTGTCTTTTCTGGGGTGAATCACCATAATCAAATTATTATATTTGCTAGTGCTGATGTGTATAATGAGAAGGAAGACACATATGTATGACTGCTTCAACAATTATTAACTGCAATGAAGGTAAAATGCCATTATCTGTCATCACTGATGGTGACCCAGCCATGCGAAATGCAATAGGTAAGGTGTTACCAGCAGCTCACCACAGGCTATGTGGATGGCATCTATTACGGAATGTCACAAGCAATGTGCACAACCTGTTGTTTACTTCCTTGTTTGGAAAATGCACGTTTGGTGATTATGACATTGGTCAATTTCAGAGGAAGTGGGATGAAATGGTTGAAAAGTGTGGTGTTGAAGAACACATTTGGGTTAAAGATTTGTATGATAGGAGGCAAATGTGGGCAACAACACATATTCGTGGCAATTTCTTTGCTGGTTTTAGGACTACTTCTCCTGTAGAAGGGTTGCATGCTAATGTTGGAAGGTTCATAAACTTCAACAATAACCTTGTGGAATTCGTACAACATTATCAAAGGTGTATTGATTTGATGAGATTCAAGGAAGTTCGCGCAGACTTTGAGTCTTCACATGGTGAACATCCATTGGAAACACCTCTTAGATTAATAGAGAGGTCAGCTTCAAAGATATCCACAAATATCTTTTTCAAAGTTCGTACTGTGTTAAGAAAGGCATTAACTACTCGGGTGGTTGTTTTGAAACAGACATCAATGTGCACAATTTATTCTATCTCCAAGTATCGCTGTAGTGATTATCGTTGGCTTGTTGTTGTTAGTTCATCAATGAGTGAAATAAAGTGTTCTTGCTTGAGGATGGAGTCCAATGGTATTCCATGTGAACATTTACTTGCTGTGATTGCGTTTTTAGATATGGACGAAATACCCAAGTGTTTGGTATTGGATAGATGGACAAAAGATGCAAAAGTGTCACGTGAGGGTCTGCAAAATGGTGTTGTAGATTCATTGACTGCATGTCGATATGAGGCGTTAAGGGAAAGGTGCAGGCGCATGTGTAAGTTGGCAAGCAGGTCCTTAGCACAGTTTGAGGAGACCAATTCCCTTATAATGTCTCATTCGCATAAACTTGAATTACTTGACAATGGCGGGGTAAACCAGGATGAGAATAATGTTGATGAATGCCTTGATGGGGATGTCAGAGACCCTGAAATGGTGAGGAGTAAGGGTTTTCGAAGGATGCTTCACAAAGGGGTGGTAGAGCCAAGCGTGCTGTACACTGTGGTCGTTGTGGATGCGTAGACCACAACAGATTGACATGCGATTCAATGAGAGACAATGTAAGTTATTAGCTTACGATATTGTTGCAATTCATATTTGAATTTTAGCTTACGATATTTTTTCTATTTTTCTATGCAGACATTAACTAGGGATGACGAATGACAACATCTTGATGCAGACAAGAACACTTGATTTCGACTTGTTTGATTAGTTTCTGGTTCTATGGTTCCCATTCCCTTCCTTCATTTTTATTGAGTTGTAATAGATTTCGACTTGTTTGATTAGTGTGTGGTAGCATGATTTGTTTGTGGAATATTTGTGGTTCTGTGGTTGTAGTATGATTTGTTTGTGGAATGTTTATTTGTATGTGGAATGTTTGTGGTTGTAGCATGATTTGGGCCCAAGATTTGTTTGTGGAATGTTTCAGGTACTAGCATGATTGACTTGTAATTAAGTAATATAGCACAACATATTGATAGATCGTAGATCATAGGTCATATATAATGACCAAGTCATCCCAAGTCATGGATGTAGCCATATAATTACATATGGTTGATGTTCATAAAATTAAAAGTCATAGTAAAACCAAAAGGCCACAGCAGTCGACAATCTTCAAATTACTACAAAGTAATACATATTTCCTACACAAAACAAAACCCATAAAACACCATATGGATCACCTCAATATGCATGATTGTGGGCATAGTAATACCAAAAGGCCACAATCTTAAACTAACTACAACGAGGTTCCATGCACTACAACATGCTGACACATGTTTTAAGATATAGCAGCCAACATAGTCTCCCAGTGTTCACGTGTTTTTTTGTCAAGTGCTTCTTGCATTCCATTGTGTTCCCCAGCAATTAAGTCCACTGCCAGCTTCATCCGAGGAATGCTATCTTCATCCTTTTGCTGGAAACACAAAACAGACATGTTAACTACTGAGATAGTAAGTCAAACCCTAATCGCTAGCTTGAACCGGTGGAATGAGAAAGTAAGTCAAACCCTAATCGCTAGCTTGATACGGTGGAATGAGATAGTTAGTCAAACCCTAATCGCTAACTTGAACCGGTGGAATTAAAAAGTACGTCAAACCTTAATCCCTAGCTTGATACGGTGGAGCGAGAAACTAAGTCAAACCCTAATCGCTAGCTGCAACCGATGGAATGAGAAAGTAAGTCAAACCTTAATCGCTAGCTTGATACGGTGGAATGAGATAGTAAGTCAAACCCTAATCGCTAGCTTGAACCGGTGGAATGAGAAAGTAAGTCAAACCCTAATCGCTAGCTTGATACGGTGGAATGAGATAGTAAGTCAAACCCTAATCGCTAACTTGAACCGGTGGAATTAAAAAGTACGTCAAACCTTAATCCCTAGCTTGATACGGTGGAACGAGAAACTAAGTCAAACCCTAATCGCTAGCTTCAACCGGTGGAATGAGAAAGTAAGTCAAACCCTAATCGCTAGCTTGATACAGTGGAATGAGAAACTAAGTCAAACCTTAATCGCTAGCTTGATACGGTGAAATCAGATAGTAAATCAAACCCTAATCGCTAACTTCAACATGTGGAATGAGAAAGTAAGTCAAACCTTAATCGCTAGCTTGATACGGTGGAACGAGAAACTAAGTCTAACCCTAATCGCTAGCTTGAATCGGTGGAATGAGAAAGTAAGTCAAACCTTAATCGCTAGCTTGATACGGTGGAATCAGATAGTAAGTCAAACCCTAATCGCTAACTTGAACAGTTGGAATGAGAAAATAAGTCAAACCTTAATCGCTAGCTTCACACTGTGGAACAAGAAACTAAGTCAAACCCTAATCTCTAGCTTGAACCGGTGGAATGAAAAAGTAAGTCAAACCTTAATCGCAAGCTTGATACAGTGGAATCAGATAGTAAGTCATACCTTAATCGCTAGCTTGATACGGTGGAATCAGAAAGTGGAACGAAGACTTCACCTTAATCGCTAACTTAATCCGGTGGATTGAGAATGTCCAAATAGGTCAACCCTACGTTAGGTTATTTTTTGTGATACTTTTTTTAGGACCACAAAAATCAATTTTTTTTTTTAATGAAGGTCAATACAAACATGGATCCACATAAAATTTTCAAAAAATTAAAGGCCCAACCCAACAATTAACCCACTTCAAAATCACTATTCGCGGTTAATACTAAAACAACCCAGATCATGAACACCATCCAATTAAGGATCGGATCGGATCATCGAATCTAGCATCAAATCCACCAATAATGTCGCCTTCAACACGATCCAATTGTGGATCCGATCATCAAATCCACCAATAATGGCTTCTTTACCAATCAAATCTAGCATCAAATCCACCAATAATGTCGCCTTCAACACGGTTAAATGGTTCTCTGTTGCGGATTACATACAAACATTTCGACCCATCCCTATTATTGAATGCTTGCAAATTTAAAATCCTTTGCAGCTAATTCGACTACTCATTGCTGCTAAAGTCACAACAAAATCAAATAATTGGGGGTACCGAAAGACACCATCTAAACACTGATCCGACAATAAAACTCGACCTCCCTGTAAATGAACCCGCATCCGCTTATAAGAACATGACAAAAATACCCCTGGTCCAAACTTATCATCCCAAAAATATCTTTTCCATACAACTACTTGGTGTACTGATTACAAGTTACCTTTAAACACATATCCAAAGGCTGACGTCATGGTTCACAGGTAAAATACGTCATCAAACTAAGTGACCCACCTTTGGGTAAGATTTGTTCTTACCCGTGTTAAACGAATCTAGGAAGCAGAAATTTTAATTCTCAAAATCTTTAACTAAGAGGATGAAAATGAAAATTCCTCTTTCACCACGAAATTTTAAATCAAAAAATGAAAATTTGAAAAAAGGAAACGTGAAAGATGACATAAGCGCTTATTCATAAGCTATTTTAAAATATTTATTGAAATAAATCGAAAATAAGCTATATATAAGCATAAGCTCTTTTTCATAAGCTATCCTGAATAGCTTATGAAAATAAGCTCAAAACAGCTTATTTGCATAAGCTCTCCCTAACACTGAAATAAGAGCTTATGCTACCAGATAAGCTCAAATAAGCTCTTCCAAACAGGGCCTAAGATTAGTATGTTATCTATCAAAGTTTTTTATTTAGGCCTTATCTAATCATTTTATAAGTCTGATATAAACCTATTTCTTTTTAAGGTCGTGGAGGAGAGGTTGAGGCCTATTTCTAAACAGGTTAATTCCTAAACAGACCAACATATCGAAATAGGCTCAAACAAGTTAATGATAAATTATTAAAAAAAAGGTGGGGTCACAAATTTATCATCTTTTTTTTACATCGGAAAGATAAATTGTTCCCTTCAGGATCGATCCTTGACCAACCATCCTCAACATATATGTTCCCTAACTCTTACCATCCATTCTAAGAGCAAGCAAGCTATATTAATATTATATATTTTTTACTTAATACATAATATATTAAATTAATTAAAATTAAAATTTATATTACTAAGCAAATCGGCTTACCGGGCCTAATCGGATTTTAAAAAGGCCTAGACCCGATGTACTTAATTAAATAGGATGTTTGGAAATCCTTAACTTGTCAGTTTTATTAAATAAGTTAGGCAGACCATAAACTGGTCCGGCATAGGTCCCTGTCGGCAGCCTGATCTACTTTCATCCTTACTTACCAGAAAGAATGGTGAGAAGAAGGGGTGATGGTAGGGATGTCAAAATTATCAACACTCGCGAATACTCGTGAATAAAAACTTGTTATGGGTTACCCGCACTCAAGGATACACACATTTATTTAATGAATATTTACATTATCGATTTATTAATGGAGCTGGTACAGATATTGCGGTATCCTTACTCATGAATACTCACTCGATATTTAAAATACTAAAATGTCAATATATATAGCAAGAGATATACACGAAGTCTAATCTCTAATGACTTTGAACAATGATAATGGTAACAAGAAGTTCTTAGATCCAAAAAAGAGAAGAAAAGAAGTATTTGCCTTCACACATAGGCTGAGTCTAGAATTTAATTTTAATTTAATTTCTAATATTATTTTCATTTGAACAAATACTTGTGAGTCGACATATGTCTATGGGTATCCATAGATAGTCACATATCTTTTAAAATTCGTTTAAAACCTACTTAATTGATATCCATATGGGTATGAAGCAGATTCATGTGGCGGAGTGAGTGGTGAATATATACTACCCAAGTCCACCCGTTGATATCCCTAAGGTCGGAGAGGAGGAAAAGAACGAAAGAGGGAAAATGGGAAGATTAAATTTGAAGACAAATTTTATTGACTAAAACAAATGTGAAAAGTTGATGTAAAACCTACACAAACTGTTTCGGATAAAAAATTAACCACATAATATTACATCAAAGGTCCTTATTTACATCCAAAATAATTGTTAGTCTAAAAAGTACAAAAAAAATTATGGACCATTTTTGTAATTCTGGTTCTCGCACAGGACAGATGTTCTAGGCGATGCTGGGACAACCGGTTCGACAACTGACTAACAGTAACAAAACCAGCAAAATAATAAAGAAGAACACAGAGGATTGGTAACCCAGTTCGGTGAAACTTCAACTACGTCTGGAGGGTTTGCACCCAAAGAAAGGAAATCCAATATCTCAAGATTCAGGAATTACAGACACTCATGAACACCACAGTTCATAGTTCACTTCCTAATCTACCCAGTGTATTTCTACTTAGTATCTCAACCTAAGTATGAGAGTCCCTCTCCCTTTCTCTCAATCACTGCCACAGTGATTGGTAACAAACAATCAACAATCAGAGTTTGAAGAATCAAACAACACATAACACAACTTTGCTTTATAGAATCAGGGAGCAAAGTTTGTTCACAAGTAACAAGGACAAAGAACAATGAAACAATCCTAAAAGCACTTGATCTCTCTCTATTAGCTTCGGTGGTCTTCAAGCTTTAGGTCTTCATCCTTTTATACACTTCAGCAGCGGCAGCATGGGCTCTAGGGTTAGCATGGGCTGAAGTAACAGATTGCAACAACAACAATTCAAAACGCAATCATGATAGATCTTGTTATGTATTGCACAAGAAAAGCTAGAAACCAATCTTTTAACAAAGATTGTTTCAACAATTAACAATGCACAAATAAAATCCTTCTGGTACAGCTACTTGATCCTCAAGTAACTACAAAAACATATCTTCATAAAATCTTCAAGTGCCCACAACTAAAACTTAAGCTGAGGACTGATGCCCTAGCTTCGCAGAATCAGATGTCACGACATCTGCTTCGACAATCGGTTGTTTTGACAAAATGCAAGACAACATGTAACAACAATTTTAGATTCAAGTGTGTAAATTAGAGACTAAAATCATACTTAACTAGAAAATCTGACATTGTTGAATAATTTGGACTTTTCTTTCAACAATCCCTATGGTGAGGTTCCCACAGGAGGGGTCTTTAATAATGTCACTGCATTTTCACTCCTAGGAAATAAGGATGTGGGGGTGTTCCGTGCTAGAACATAGAGAGGGAAGGTAGTACCCAAAGTATGAGGAAGGTAATGAGAATGCTTAGAGAGAGAAGCTCTAACTGCTTAGAGAGAGAAAATGTAACTGAATTTCAATGCTCTTATTATTCCGAATGAGCTAAGAGTCCCTTACAATTGGTATTTCCCTCCTATTTATAGAGGTGGCGTTGCGCTTTGGCGCCTTTATCCTGCATAAATGGGCCAGTTGGGCCTCGGGAAGGGCGGCCCAATGTTATGGCGCATTCCCTGCTTAAGGTCAAGTCTCCTGGGCGAGGGACCCAGGGGTCTCGCCCAGTCCACAAGACACCGAGCTCGAAGCATGAGAGCTAAGTGTGTCTTTACGCAAGAAATCAAGGCGACGTCCCTAAGAATACTGATTAAGACCTAAAAAACCCTAAGAATCTGGAAGTGAAAAACAATGGCCAACATGGCCTGATAAATAAAGCCTTTACAATCAACACTTTGGATCTCCAGCCATGCCCTCCTCTTCCGGGCGATCCAAGTCCACAAGCAGGCTTGTGGCGAAGGCTTCTAGTCCGCCCACCTCAACATAGTTATGCACGTGCCTTGAATCGTGATACTCTGCTGCGTGTTGTGTCCATCCTACGCGTTAAGCCTTGAAGTGACGCCGGGGTTAGTGAATCCACAAAATCTCAACCGCTACCTTTGACATGTCCCTTCCAGTCACATCACTTCTTTGACAATTTGAATTTCAACCAATCGGCAGCAACCGTTGCAGCTTTTCATTTAATGCGTCTTTCTCACTCCCTAGAATTTCGGAACCGCAATCATGTCATTTCCTGACGTCATGGGGCACAACCTCTCTTTTTCCTCCACATCCCTCGGTAACCGTCCACAACTTCTTCCTACACGTTTCCTCCACACGTCGCTCCCCGCTTATAACAGCATTGTCCCACTCATTCCTTCTGTTCCTTTGCGACTTACGAATCTTTGCTCCTTTACTCTCGCGCGAACTTGTCCAGTGTCAGAATTACCTTTGTTCCTTGCAACCCCTATGCCATGACTTCGAAGCGTCAGACTAAAAATCCCAAACGTAATGTCGTCGCGGCCACCCCTCTACGGTGTGTTCCTCCCGTTCCCCCGCCCCCTCCAGGAGGCGTCCCTCTTGAAGAAAAAGAAGTCATTGCCTTCCGAACGAGGACTTGGGAATCTTTAAGTGCTCCCGCCGTGAGGGCCTTGCCCGCCGGGACAATACCTAACCAACGGTCAAGTTTGGAAAAGGAGTCGTCCATTTGGGAGATTTCCTCAGAATTCGGCGGACTTTGTCATGAGAAACCTCTTGACGAGCTTCTATGTGTCCGTGCCTGCTTACCCCTTGAACGCCCTTGGCTCCGCCCTCAAGACGCCTCCATGGGTGATCCTCACTTCTTTTATGTGTATGGGTATATGTTCACAAGTTTGAAGATTAAATTTCTTTTTTCCCCTTTTATCTGCTCTGTTCTTCACAATATCAATGTGGCTCATAGTCAACTTCATCCCAACAGTTGGGCCTTCCTCCGATGTTTCGAGATTCTCTGCGACGCGATTCACCAGGAACCTGAACCTTCGACCTTCTTTTATTGCTATCGCGTATCTGACCAGCCCTCCCCACAACGTAACTGGGTTTCCCTAGAAGCCAGACCTGATCGTCAGCGCTTCAACCCCATCTGGCCTAGTATCTCCATCGATTTAGCTCGGAAATTCTTCAGGGTTGTGGTGTCCCACGAATACCCTGAGGTTTTTACACACAACGTAACTGGGTTTCCTTTCTACTAGACTCAGGGCGCGCGCCAAATAGTTGACCCGTCTGAAGACTCCTTCACTCCTGAACACAAAGCTGTCATCGACTTTCTGGCTCGTCTTGCCGTTTCAGACTGTTCTCGAGTGATTGGTAAATCTTCCTCTTTTACCCTTCTCGCTCTTCCTATTTTCGGCCGACTTACCCCCCACTTTTTTTTGTATATTTTTAGGACAAACTCACCGCGCCGAAGGGGAGCTTTTGGCGGCTTTTAAGAAGAAGAATAACGTCTCCTTTCCCCCTCGAATAAATTTGAAAGGCGACAAGGCATCTCTGTTGAGAATTCAGGCGGGCGGCAAATGGCCCCTTGGCGAGGAGGATCTTCGCCCTTCCCCAAGATGATTAAACTCCGGCGAGCCTTCAGGGGCCATTCTAGCCCAACACGGTCTTGTCGATGGCTCACTTTCTCGTCCAACGATTATCTCGTCGCCGCTTGGTCCAAACCTGACGTCTTCCGCCAACGCCCCTCCTCTACCTGTTCATACTTCCACTCTCTCCTCAGGGTCTGTGAGTCGGGGATTCCCGTGTTCTCTAACTTTGACATCAGCTCAAATGGCGCGAATGGATGAAGTTGTTAAGCAGCGTGATTTGGATAATGTCTCTGAAGGGGCTGTGGCGGGAGTGCTCCACGCGATCCACTGCTATAGGCGCTCCGCCCAGGATGCTGACGAATTACGATCCGAAGTGGCGCGCCTCCGCGCTCTTAATTCTCAACTTGCTGAGGATCGCATAGTGCTTGCCGCTCAACTGACCGCCAAGGAAAACTCCTTTTCCAAAGAACTAGCCGAGCAATCCGCTCGCGCTGAAGTTAGCTTAGAGTTCCGCGACAGGAGGATTTCTGAATTGGAGAAAACTCTCGCAGAGTTGCGGCAGGAGGCGCAGCTAGAATCAAGCACGAAAAGCAGACCAAATAGCTTTGATGGAGGCCAACCTTGACAACCTTCGATCTGACCTGGCGAAGAAAGACGACCTTCTATCCTCCGCGAAGACTCAAGCTCATCTTGAGGCGAAGGCCTTAGAAGAAATATTGAGGTCAGAGGCTGCCGTTGCTGCTGTTTCCGAACGTGGCCGAGGCTTTTTCCTCCCTCTGATTGACCTCAGCCAGATGGGAGCATTCAAGAGGGTGACTCCCACAGGATTGGTCGGGCCCGACGATCCTCCAGGCTTCGTCGCCGAGTGCTTCTTGACAAAAGAACACGTGGAGCCAACTCCACCTGTTAGGAGTCCTTAGATTATCTTTGCCATCTTTGTACTAAGGGTCTCCCCTTTTTAAAACTGAATTTCCTTCTTTTTAATGAGAACCCCAAGTTTTTACTGCTTTTGCTATGAGTTTCAATTGTACGCCTCCCGCCAGGGAATGAACCATGCGAAACGTTCCCCTTGGGGAATTTCCAAACGTCTGCCCAAGTGCCCCTTTTCCACGTTCCAACGGTTTACCGTTGACCACCGGCCACGAACGTTCAAGCCTTTATTGAAAGTCGCTCTTTTCCTAAGAAAAACTCCTCGAGAAATTGCTCCAGCAATAACTCTCGGAGAATGAACTGGGCTTATAAACATGAACCAAAACGCAACAATCTTTACATTTCGTCTGCTTTCCAAAACATCAAGAAAATGGCTTCCCATACTGCTTGTCTGGAAGAGCTCAGGAAGAAAGCCTTTGACGAAGACCTCTTCATCAACGTCAAGCATCCGGAAGATCCCAACGTCTACGACCTGACCAACAAACTGTTGGGAATGGATCTGAGTCCTGAGATGGACGCTATCCTCCGGGATTTTCTCTGCTTCGTGGAGGAAATTCAAGAGCTCTGCCGGCGGGAGCTGGATCTGCTAGAGGAGAAAGGAACGGTGATAACAGCTCTGGAGACGGTGGAAGAAGGTCCTGAGCAGCAGGAGCTGAGCCGGAAACTCTGCAACTTAGAGTACAGGCAACACCGGTTGGAGCTTGAGAGGACAGAGCAGCGCAAAGAATGTAGGAAAACGAGGAGAGACCCCCCCTTTTAAATGTATTAAGCCAAGTATTTGACTAAAAGTTCTGTTTCCCGAATTGTTCTGACGTGCACTATTATGAACATATGAGCAAACAAATAATCGAGTTAGTAAATCGCCCCAATATAAACAAATGAATGACGGAATAAATGAATAATTAATATGAGCGAAGGATAGTTAAGCGGGCGAGGCGGGCGGCCCGCCACTTATCTTCGCCTTTGTTCGTCGCCGTTTAGCACGTGTTTTCAGTGCTAGCCTCCCAGTTTTGCGTGAGTAATTTTTCGAGAGTGTGCTACGTGTAACTAGGACTTTCGCTCGGTATTTTACCAAGGCTTTTGTTCGCACCAATATTTCCCGTAAGAGCAGATGCGGCCCCTCCAGCCTTATTAGGTGGGGACTTACAGTTTCTCGGGGCCCAATGGCCATATGAGTTTACCCGAGACTTTTGGCCTAGTTAAAAATGCTTCCCGCGTTTCGGGAAGACTCGACTCGCCCATATCTCAGGGAGGTTCTTTGGATGAAGAGCTTATTCGCGCACACCGCCAACGGGTAGCGGCGGGAAGCTCATCCGCACACGTCGCTTGCAGGGACTACGGTCAGCGTCGGACTTTTCGGAGCGATCCCTAGACATCAAGGTCGTATTGGGATCGCCACCATCAGGGAAATTTTCCCTCCAGACTGCCGTCTCATTTCGATAGTTAGGAGTATTGCTAAGAATATCCTTTTGTATTTGATTTGTTTAAATTTTACATCAAGGGATGCCTCGTTAAAAAACTCCCGTGTCAGAGAAAAAAAGTGCATCTTTATTTTGGTCCTTGCTTTTCAATCAAAGTATTACTCCTAGCATCCTGTCTTCCTCGCCCTCTTTGCCTTCCCTGCCGTGGCGAGGGATCTGTCCATGCCCTTCCTCGCGATTGGCGGGCCGAGCTGACTTCGTTGGTCTTCTGTCCCCATCTCTTTGTTGCTCGGCCTCCCTCTTGTTACCCCTTCCTTGTGCTCTTTCCTTTCCTTCATTCCTGGTCTGGCAATGAGTTTCTCCCTTTCCTGCCTTCCGAGGGGCCAAGCGAATGCAGGCGGCTCCCCACAAACAGTTCCTCTCTTCCCCCAATTGAAGAGGTCAACGTTCTCTTCTACGAGTTCACTCAAGCGTTGTTCTTGGTCCTTGGTGAGTCTGGGCTCGATTGCCAGTATTCCTCTACTGGTAGCGTTCATGTCCCCGTCTTCGTCATACCACTCATTACATTTTTTGAACGTAGAGCTTGCCTCCTCTTATCCTTTCATCGCCGTCGCTCTGGCTTTGCGCTCCCAAACGCTCCTGTTCGCCTTCGCCGCCTTCAGACGTCCCAATCTCGTGGCACCTGTGTCCATCGCCAGCTCCTTTTCTGCCATACAGGTTGAGGCAATGGCTATGGCACTTCCTCGCCCCTTTTGGTCTACTGCCAGTTTTCCTATCCTCCCGCAAAGTAGGGGATATTTTACCGCAAGGTGGGCCGTAGATATCACTGCATGGAGGCGATTTAAGGCACCTCGCCCTATGATGACGTTATAAGCTGCCGCAACTTGTAGGACCAGATATTTTACCCTCAAGAGCTCGGCGTCCTCGCCTACTCCGAAAACTGTATCCAACTCTACGTAGCCACGTACCTGAACTTGTTTCCCGGAGAAACCTACCAAACTTCCCGCGTATGGCCTTAAATCCTTGTCCGTCAACCCCATCTGTCTGAATGCGTCCTCATAGATTATATCCGCCGAGCTGCCCTGGTCTAAAAGCACCCTCTGTACATTGAAACCTCTTATTCTTATCATTACCACTACCGAATCGTCCGTATGGGGCTTGATTCCCTCGAAATCTCCGGTCGATATCACTATGTCTGGATGTAGGCACCCAAATGGTTCTGGATATACCTGTACTGATGTTGTCCCCCCCACTGTCTCCCGGCTCGCCGCCGATACGTCATTGCAAACTTCAAAACCTCCAGTGATTGTGTTCGTTTCTTCAACCGTTCCTTTGCCCTCGCCGTTGTCAGCTTCTTCAAATTTATGTCTCTTCGCCGCTTGCGGACGTCTCGCCCCGATCGACCGTCTGATTTGACCCTTCAGCATGAAACAGTCGGTGGTGTTATGGACCTCTAAGTTGTCTTATTCACACCCGCCTCACTTCTGGGGTCCTTTCTGCGCTCGCCGACTCTATTCATGTCTTCAATTTCTGCCTCGAGAAGTAACTTTGCTAGCTTCTTGTTTGAGCATCCTCGCGACCTCATTCACTGGCATACCTTCGCTTCTCGGCGCGAGCACCAGTGTGTCCTATTCCCCATTCTCGAGCGGAGTAATTTCCCTTTTTTCTTCTTTGTGAATCGGCCAGCTTGTCCGGACCCGTGCTCGCGACTCGTGTCCTTGTCCTGTACCTTTTCCCTTGCCAGAGTTACCTTTATTATTCGCTCGCCCTTCCTCTTGTGTGCTTCAATTTCCTCTTTTAAGATATAGTACTGCGCTCGGGCGCGGACTTCCATCATTGAGCATGCCAGCTCCCTACTCAGCTCGCAATAAAATTCTCCCCGGGCCAAACCGCCTTTGAAAGCGCACACGCACACGCGTGGCTGCAATTCCTCGAATCTCGCGGATATGGCACAATATCGTTTCACATATTGTTCCAAGTTTTCTTGTTCCTCCTGTAGAGTATCAAACAGATCCTCGACCGCCCTTGAAGAGAAATGGTCAAGGAATTCTGATTTGAAATCACGGAACTTAGCTATGGATCCTGGAGGCAGATTCGTGAACCATTCCTTTGCCGCGTCTCGAAACGTTGATGGAAACATCCTGCATTTCACAGCGTCGGAAACCGCGTACTACGCCATCTTCGCCTCAAAACTAGACAAATGATTCTTTGGACTGGTTTGTTCGTCGTACGCCTCCAACACGAGGCTCGTCATGTCGTCCGGTATAGTCACCTCTCGTACTGCCGCCGAGAAAGGCTTGGTACCGGCCGTAGCCGCAGCTTCCTTCTCCTCATGATTCCACTGTCGGAGGTGATAGTAACTCAACTGCTCCTGTAAACACTCATTTTGCATCTTCAAGTCGCCACTTAACGCTCGACGTGCTTCTGCACGGCGATGTCTATCCAACCTCGCGGTGTGCGGGGAAAAAATGTAACTTCGCTCTGGTTCCTTGCCTCGTCGTCGGCGAGAGGGCTCCATCAAGCTCTGTCACCGAACCGAGAATTCCACCACTTGCCTCTGAATCGCACTAGTTTTCACAGAGACTTGAACTTCTCGAAATCAAATTGCGAATTGCGCGGGAATCAGATCACGATCCATCAAGAAAAACTGGAGAGAAATCGCATAGAAAAACGAGCTTCACTCCACCAAATCACGATCCACGTGGTCCGGGAATCGAAATCTACCGGTCCCCACAGGCGGCGCCAAATGTTCCGTGCTAGAACATAGAGAGGGAAGGTAGTACCCAAAGTATGAGGAAGGTGATTAGAATGCTTAGAGAGAGAAGCTCTAACCGCTTAGAGAGATAAAATGTAACTGAATTTCAATGCTCTTATTATTCCGAATGAGCTAAGAGTCCCTTATAATTGGTATTTCCCTCCTATTTATAGAGGTGGCGTTGGGCTTTGGTGCCTTTATCCTGCAAAAATGAGCCAGTTAGGCCTCGGGAAAGGCGGCCCAATGTTATGGCGTGTTCCCTGCTTAAGGTCAAGTCTCCTGGGCGAGGGACCCAGAGGTCTCGCCCAGTCCAGGGGGGATACCTCAACTAAAGCTCCACACAAGAGGTATCTTAAAAAGAAAGTTACCCTCATCATTGTAAGTGGCGGGGTTTTGATGTTTTTCATTTTACTTATCAGTGTCTATCATCTCAAGAAAGCTCCCAAAAGGCAATCTTCTCTACCATCTCTTCGACATAGGTTCTTGAAGGTTTCTTATGGAGAGCTACATGAAGCAACCAATGGATTTTCTTCATCCAATTTATTAGGCACTGGAAGCTTAATTTGGTTCTATATACAAAGGATCTTTTCTCCATTTTGAAAGACCCGTTGCAATAAAGGTACTGAATCTCGAAACAACCAGTGCATCAAAGAGCTTCACGGAAGAATGCAAGTCTCTGGGAAAGCTGAAGCACTGGATTAATCTTCTCAATATCCTCACTTGTTGTTCAAGCACTGATTATAAAGGTGATGATTTCAAGGCTATTGTTTTTTAGTTCATGCCTAATGGGAGCCTAGAAAGCATGTTGCATGTTGGTCAATTCGCAAGTGTACGAATACCTCCGGGTTTTAAAATATCAAACCACAGGGATTGTGAGTGAGAATTGTTGATTTAAGCCTAAAGTTTGCAAGTTCTTAAAACAGTAAAATTCAGAAATTGGTTTTGGTTGATTGTGACAAAGGTTTTGCAAAAGAGCAATGTTGAAAATGATGTAAATAACAATTGATGGAAAATTGCTTTGGGTTGTTGATCATCTAATCCACTTTAGTTCACCTATCCTATGCATGTGAAACCTTGATTTATCTCTTGTTGTTATAGCCTATGTATTTACTAGTTGATTCCTCACAAAAGTAATTCTCTCAAACTGAAAGATAAGCCCAATTCCTTGTGTACTTAAACATTCATAAGAGGTAAATAAGCATGTATATTCAGGCCAACAAAACCCCACCCTTACTCTATGCCTAGAAGCAAGTATAGAAGGATCTACTTCAATTCATGTCCCTAAATCATAACAAACTTCCATTTGATTATAATCTAGCCTATAGCAAAGGTGCACCAAAGCTAAGCATGCAATAAGGAATTAAAATACAAGATTGAATCAAGAACTCATGCATAGAGATAGGATTTAACAAACTAAAATTTCATAGAATCTCTTAACCCAAAGCAAAAAAGGAAACTAGCCACTCATGGCTAGAGAATTCATGCAGAAAATGTAATGAAAACCTGAGAAAAATACAAGTTGGAAGCCTCCCTTGGCCCCAAAGTTCTCCTTAGCTCTCAAACTTGATCCAAAAATGAGTAACAATGTCTAACTCCCAAAGAAAATGGCTTAAAACCTTATTTATAGGCAAAATAAACGAGACTGGGCGCTCAGGCGCCAATTCAGAGCGCCTGAGCGTCAATTGCATGTTGAAAAACATGCTTCTGGACCTAATTGGCGCCTAGGCGCCAATTCCCAGCGCCTAGGCGCTCAAGCTCGCCTTGAGCAGCCTTTTCAGCTTCTGTAACTCCTCTTTAATCCCTCTTTTAAGTCTTCCTTCAATTCCATGCTTCTTGGCTTTCTTTCTTCTTCAGTTTTTGATCTGCATACTCAGCCACAAAGACAAGGAAAAATCTAGAAGCTCAAAGAGCTCATTAGCACAAGAGGTCCTTCATAAAACAAAAGAAAATCATGCAAGTCCTAAACTTAACTTAAAATGCAAGAAAACTCCCTATAAAACTACAAAATTACCAAAACAAAACAAAGACTCAAGAAAAGATAAAAATGCATGAGAATGCATGAAACACTACATGAGACTCAACAAAAAGACTCAAAACAAACAAAGAAATGACCCTAAAAACACTACAAAAATAGGGTCATCACACCACTATACTCAACGGCAGCTCGCCCTCGAGCGTAAATAACACTCGCTTGCCCTCAAGCGCAAGAAATGCTCCCCAAACAAGTGCTCACAACAAGGAATACTTCACAAACAAAACAGGGGACCAAGTAATCACAGTTGGTTCCAAGAGAAAGACCCGACAACCTACTTCATGCATCTTTTGAAAAGAGAAGAGTGTAGAGCCCATTCATGAGAAGCATATAGATCTAAAAATCCTAAGATGAGCTGTTTATTTAGTGCACTGAGCACACAAGCAAGTTCATAGGTCCTGAATGTCATTCACTCAATAGCAACAATGATCAAACATGCAAAAATTCAAAGAGACTTTCATAAGGGTTGAAACATTGGCTAGGTAAATCATGATGGTGGTTGGTCCCTAAGGAAAAACTAGGCTTCAAAGCACATTGAGTGTGGTCCTCCTCTAATAACCCCGGAGCTTTTCATAACAAACATTTTTCACAAGCCTCTTGCACCCCCTTTTTCAAACTTTTTTTTTCTCTTTTTTTTTTCAACTCCAACTTTTGTTTAGGAGTTCTTTTTCTTTCTTTTTTCATAACTTTAAATTTGGGGCAAGAGACTATTTCACAATTTTTCAGCTCCACTCAAATGAAACAAGGACCAACACTCCCCAATATTCCAACCAAACATCCGTCCCAAACTTTTGGCTACAAAAAGATTCTCCAATTAAGCTCAAATGGGACAACTAAAGGTAATGTTCAACCAACAAACTCAGAATCTCAAGAAATCCTACAAGTCTCAAGAATAAAGCAAGAATCACAAAGCATGCTATGAGTGAAAGTAATGCAGAACCAAGAATTGCAAGTGAGTCAGGATCCTCTAGAGAATTTTTATGGTGAAGGGTCAAAGATAGACCCTTAATGGACTCACCTCGACTCCTTTCTCAAGAAACACTCGGAAGACCGAAGTCTCCTCCTCTCTTCCCCAAACATGCAATCACTCATCCCCAAAAACAGCAACAAGTATTCACAAAAGCATTTTTAAAACAGCACAAGTAGGGAAGCAAAACTATAGCTAAAAGCATGTGAGTATAGGGAAGTAAAAGACCCAAAAACAAAAAGCTAATTAACAATGTATGATAAAAAGAAAAACAAAGTCTATAAATTGAAAAATATGCTAAAGATGCATGACCTAAACTAAGAGTAGGAATACCTCAACAAAGTCACTCCATGGGGTCATGGTCACCCCTTCCATCGCCATAATCCGGATGGACACCGGCATCATGCATTAAGCTCAAGTCTATCATCCCCTGCTCCAAGGTATTAAAATCCATGGGCCCATTGTACCTGGGGTCTGATGTGCTAACTCCTCTCCAATGGAGGTCAAGATCCCTGTGTAGGCGATCTTGCCTCAAAAACATTCGCCCGAAAGCGGCATCCATCCAAGCAGGAGAAGGGTCAGCACGTGGTGGAGTAACCACCTCATTTACCACCTCAACATTTTCTTCTTCCTCCTCTTCTTCTTCCTCTTCTTCTTCATCTTCTTCCGCTGGCTCCTCAGGATCCTCTTCCTCTTCCTCCTCTTGAGGCATTCTTGTCGTCCATTCTTTATAAAGTTGAGTGATCCTCTCCTTACTAAGTAGAGGTGCCACAGGCAACCTCTTCTCAATAACATGGACTGGCCTCCTAGCTCTGTCCCTCACTGCATGAATCAAAGAGCAAATCAAGTGAGGAAAGATGGGCCGATGCTTGTCTTTACTCCCGTTGTAGAGGGAATAAATCCGACCAGCAATGATGGTAGCCACATCCATAGGATGGCCTCTCACAATGTAGTAGATGGCAACCATTGTAACCTCTCTAACTTCAGATTTGTTAGAGCTAGGAATGAGGGAATCCTGCAAAAATTCAGCCCAAACTCTAGCCAGCGGTGTCATATCCTTCCTCCGCACAAAAATGATCTCATCATCAACTGCTTCCCAGTCCCGCCCAGGCCTAACAATCACTGCCTTCATGTCCTCCAAGATCTCCGGTGATTTATCCTCTAAGAGCTCATGATAGGTGGCCTTCTCGGGGAAAAGTTCCTTCTCTTAGTCCTCCGTGAGGAGACCAAGATGCCTGCGAATGACTGCTGGATTGTAGTCAATCACATCTCCCCTGAACCAAGATGAATTCACCGGTGGCCTAGACCTGTCCTCTTGATTGTCACAGTAGGTGTTCGCGTAGAACACCCTAACCATGACCTCACAAGCAAACGGAATGGGGTTGACCCAATTCTTCCACCTCCTAATCTCCATGGCTTCTTGCATGCCCAAGAGGTCCCTTCTTCCCTCCCGATAAAGAACTCCCCGCTCCTTCACACACTCCTTATGTGCTAGGTGAGATCGATAAAACTCCTCCTTTTTCAATGAAAGGAAGCGGGAGCGATCAAAGCTCTGGGAGGTGGAGGAAGAAGCTGCAGCTCTTGCGTTGGTTCTTGATCTTTTTGCAGGCATCTGCAAAGTTGTTAGCACATACACAAGCCACAGACGTTAGAAATGTTAGTTCGAAAATAAAAAGAAATGAAAGGAGAAACTTTGTACAAAAACAAGAATAAAACAACCTAAGAGCACCCAACAAGTCTCTTAGTGATTTTGGCAAAGCGAGAAAGATTACCACATAAGCACTTGCCAAAAATCGACTAAGAGAACCCATTGAGGCATTCTAACAAACACCTTATAAGCAAAAGCTAAACTAAACTAATCCACAAAATCCTAACTACCCATTCCTCACAAATTCACAACCCTTTTCTAATTAAGCACAAAACCAACCCATAATGAACAAATACAACCCAAACCCAACTTGCACTAGCATAAATCCACTCACCCATACCCAAAAGAAGCATGCATTGCAAAACTCATGAACTATGATGAAGGGAAGTGGAAAATGGAACTTACCTTGACTTGAGAGTGAGTGGGTGCAAGTGGAATAGACTTGATGCAATGCAGAACTTTGAAGCAAAAGGAAGAGCCAAAGTGTGTGCAAGTGAGAAATGAGAAGTAGAAATGGGGTTTGGAGAGAGTTGGGTGCGTTTATATGAGAGAAATAAGAGTTAAGAGTGGGAAAATGAAAGGTTGGGGTTTTAAAACCCAAAATGTGGGCAAAAATACGAACAGGAGCGCTCAGGCGCTCAAACCAGTTCCAGAGGCAGTGCCTCTGCCACTAATTGGCGCCTAGGCGCTCATGAATTGACGCCTAGGCACTCAGCCCAGTTTTTTCACAAAATTTTTTACTTTTTTACTTTTTTTTTTTTAATTAAACACCTAAAATACTACAAAATTAAAAGATAGAAAATAACAAAATTAAAAGAATGGGTTGTCTCCCATTTAGCCCTAGGTTATAGTCCTAGGTGGACTCTCCTTCCCATGGTGTTAGGAAGGAAATTCCTTTCCATTGATTAACTTACCACAAGTGCAAGGAAGAAACCTTGCACAAAACCTCTGGAGTAAATCCTCCCATGAGGCAATGTCCTCTTGCTCATCAAACCAAGCTCTAGCCTCCCTCGTCAAAGAATGAGGGAAGAGTTTAATCTTCACTTCATCACTTGAAACACCCTCAATCTTAGCAAGGGTGCTAGCTTGGGTAAACTTCACCATGTGAGCATGTAAGTTCTCGTACTTGGACCCCCCCATACTTGTTACCACTAACAAGCTTGATGAGAGCCGGATGGAACTCATCAATTTGGGCATTAACTTCGGGGGTCTCTTCTGAAACCTTTGACCTGCTTCTAATCACATCACAGACAAAGTCATTGTCATGGTTAGTCTCAATCATAGGATTAAAAACAGAAAACCGTACCTTTTCCTTACCAACACGGAGAATGAGGTGACCCTTGTCAACATCAATCTTAGCTCTACCAGTAGCTAAGAAAGGTCGACCAAGGATGAGAGGAATCTTCTCATCCTTCTCCATATCAAGCACAACAAAATCCACAGGGAACACATACTTGTCTACCCTCACCATGACATCCTCCACAATCCCATATGGAGTCTTGAGGGATCGATCCGCCATTTGCAAGGATAGCATGGTTGGGGTAACCTCTCCTAGGTTCAGCCTCTCAAACATGGTGAGCGGCATCAAATTGATACTCTCTCCAAGGTCGCACAAGGCTTCCACATCCGCCATGCCTTCAATTTCCACCGGAATAGTAAAACTTCCGGGGTCTCTTCTTTTCTTTGGCATCTTCCGCTGCAAAATGGCGCTACATTCCTCCGTCATTAACACCGTCTCATCTACTCCCTTCAACCTTCTTCTCTTATGCAAAATATCCTTCATAAACTTAGCATATATAGGCATTTTTTCCAAAGCATCGGCAAAAGGAATACTAATGTGGAGCTTCTTGAAAACATCAACAAATTTTAAAAACTTTTTATCTAAGCTCTTCTTAGCCAATGCTTTAGGGAACGGAACCTTGCTAGTTTCAGGACTAAGATCAACTTCCTCTCTCACCTTAATAGGAACAACTACTTCTCCTCCCACTATCTCCTCTCTCTTTTCTCCCTCTGTTTTTTTCTTCAATTCATTCATCACTCGCCCACTTCTAGTGGCTACAACAGAGGCATTTTCTTGCTTAGGATTGGGGATAGTGTCGGAGGGAAATTTACTTTGAGGTCTCTCGGCTATTTGCTTAGCCAGCTGGCCAAATTGATTCTCAAGATTCTTGATAGCCGCCTCTCGATTATTGTAATTATTCTCCGTCCGGTTGATGAAAGTTTCCACCAACTCTTCTAAGCTTTTCTTTGAACCACTACCTTCACCTTCTCCTCGCTCTTGAGGTTGTCTTGAGCTTTGGCCTTGGAAACCTTGGCTAGGAAATTGCCTTTGAAAACCATTTCCTTGCCCACTACCACCTTGCCTCCAAGAGAAATTAGGGTGATTTCTCCATCCTGGATTGTAAGTATTTGAAAATGGGTCATTCCGAGCTTGACCCATGGCCTTCACTTCCTCCTCCGGTCTAGTCTTTGTGCATTCTTCGCTGTCATGTGGCCCTCCACAAGTCACACACTCCAATTTGGCAACTCGACCACCAATCTTGGTAGTCTTCATTTGATTTTGAATCTCAATCGTTTGCTTGGAGAGTTGCTTGTTGGAGGCCATAAGTTGATCATAAGCTTGAACCTCAAGGACTCCTCTTCGGGCTTGGCGATCATTACTAGAGTTCATGGCTCTTATAGCCATTTTTTCAATCAACTCGTACCTCACTTGTGGAAGTAGGGCATCGAACTCACCGTTTGAAGCCGCATCCAAGCCAAACCTCGAAGAGTATTGGAGACCATCATAGAATTTTGCTACTTGTTCAGCTTGGGTGAGGTTGTGTTGAGGACACCTCCTCAAGAGATTTTTGAACCTTTCCCAAGCTTCATAAAGATTCTCATCGGTGGATTGAGCAAAAGTCATGATGTCATTCTTGAGCTTTCTCAAAAGGGCTCTTGGAACAAACCTTGTGGTGAACTTCTCAGCCAAGTCCTCCCAAGATGTAATGCTACCTTGGGGTTGTGAGTTCAGCCACTCCTCAGCAGTATCCCTCAATGAAAAGGGGAATAAACTCAAGCGGATGGTGTCCGCTGAAACATTCTGAACTCTGTAGGTGTTGCAATTGCGGATAAACCGCTCCATGTGTGCATGAGGATCTTCAAGAGCACCTCCACCATACTGATTTTGGCTCACCAAATTAATGAATGCCGGCCTCAGCTCAAAATTTCCCGTGCCATCGGGGGAAACTATGCTGCCCGGATAATCGTAGCTCATGGCAGCCGAGGTGAGGTCTCTAAGAGAACGATTGGCGTTCTCCAATTCTTGCTCTTGAAGTCTTTGAGCAATAGCCTCATTCACTCTTTCTTCAATGTGGGCTTGCATCTCCTCCTTCGTCATATGGGCAGCCATGGCGGCTATCTCAGCAGCTCTTTGTTGAGCTCGCCGACGACGGAGGGTGCGTTCTGGCTCCGGATCAAACAGCAGTGGATCTGAACCAAGTCTACTGTGCATAAACTGAAATCAAAAAAACAGAGAAAAGGTTAGTAACACCTATTCAATGCAATGCTTAGTAAAACAAACAAACAAACTCTTTAACTTAAACCGAAAACCACAAACAATCCCCGGCAACGGCACCAAAAACTTGTTGGTCAATTCGCAAGTGTACGAATACCTCCGGGTTTTAAAATATCAAACCACAGGGATTGTGAGTGAGAATTGTTGATTTAAGCCTAAAGTTTGCAAGTTCTTAAAACAGTAAAATTCAGAAATTGGTTTTGGTTGATTGTGACAAAGGTTTTGCAAAAGAGCAATGTTGAAAATGATGTAAATAACAATTGATGGAAAATTGCCTTGGGTTGTTGATCATCTAATCCACTTTAGTTCACCTATCCTATGCATGTGAAACCTTGATTTATCTCTTGTTGTTATAGCCTATGTATTTACTAGTTGATTCCTCACAAAAGTAATTCTCTCAAACTGAAAGATAAGCCCAATTCCTTGTGTACTTAAACATTCATAAGAGGTAAATAAGCATGTATATTCAGGCCAACAAAACCCCACTCTTACTCTATGCCTAGAAGCAAGTATAGAAGGATCTACTTCAATTCATGTCCCTAAATCATAACAAACTTCCATTTGATTATAATCTAGCCTATAGCAAAGGTGCACCAAAGCTAAGCATGCAATAAGGAATTGAAATACAAGATTGAATCAAGAACTCATGCATAGAGATAGGATTTAACAAACTAAAATTTCATAGAATCTCTTAACCCAAAGCAAAAAAGGAAACTAGCCACTCATGGCTAGAGAATTCATGCAGAAAATGTAATGAAAACCTGAGAAAAATACAAGTTGGAAGCCTCCCTTGGCCCCAAAGTTCTCCTCAGCTCTCAAACTTGATCCAAAAATGAGTAACAATGTCTAACTCCCAAAGAAAATGGCTTAAAACCTTATTTATAGGCAAAATAAACGAGACTGGGCGCTCAGGCGCCAATTCAGAGCGCCTGAGCGTCAATTGCATGTTGAAAAACATGCTTCTGGACCTAATTGGCGCCTAGGCGCCAATTCCCAGCGCCTAGGCGCTCAAGCTCGCCTTGAGCATCCTTTTCAGCTTCTGTAACTCCTCTTTAATCCCTCTTTTAAGTCTTCCTTCAATTCCATGCTTCTTGGCTTTCTTTCTTCTTCAGTTTTTGATCTGCATACTCAGCCACAAAGACAAGGAAAAATCTAGAAGCTCAAAGAGCTCATTAGCACAAGAGGTCCTTCATAAAACAAAAGAAAATCATGCAAGTCCTAAACTTAACTTAAAATGCAAGAAAACTCCCTATAAAACTACAAAATTACCAAAACAAAACAAAGACTCAAGAAAAGATAAAAATGCATGAGAATGCATGAAACACTACATGAGACTCAACAAAAAGAGTCAAAACAAACAAAGAAATGACCCTAAAAACACTACAAAAATAGGGTCATCATTGCACTTGCACAGCAATGAACAAGTGGAGTCTAGAAATCGAAGTCTCAACCTTACACAAATGTTGAACATTGCTCTTGATGTAGCTCATGCATTGGATTATCTTCACCATGATTCCGAGCTAGGTTTAGTACATGGTGACATAAAGCCAAGCAATGTGACAACAAATTAGCTGTGTTTATCTAGCTAGAAGATGGTTCTGTCTTGTGTCTGTCACTAGTTTTTTTTTTTTTTATTATTGATTCCTGCATAGTTATGTAACAATATCTATGGAATAATACACCAAACATGGATTTCTCTCCTCCGATCACCATATTTGTTTATCATGAACCTTAGCTTATCAATCATATTTATCAATTTGTCCCTCCATATTTCATAACAAATAGTAACAATGTTCACTTGATCAATTCTCTTTGAAAAACAGATTTCCTGTTAACAGAATTTTACTTGTTGATTTCCTGTTAACACTTAAATTCATAAAACAAACAATATGCCAATAAATGGTGAGGAATTTTCTAAAGCACATTTCTCATTAACTTTTTTTTTAAAGACAAATATTGTATTATAAACCATAGTACAAAGAGTACTCTAACCATAATACAAGAAACAACAGCAAATAAAAGATATCACGGCCCAAGCAGCGTACATCAAGCAAAACATATTGGATAGCTTGAACCACTTCCTTTGTGTCTGCACTAGAATCGAACTCATCTAAACTTTTCGAATTTATCCAGGAAAAAAAAACCTAAAGTCTGCACTCCCTTTGCAATCAATATTTCTCATCTTTGCACTTAAACAAAGAGGGTTTCTTATCTTCACCGTAATGGTTAATGTTCCCACTCATGGATCCAAACGAGTTTTCCTTAACTTGACCGTAATCCATAATGTCTGGATAATATTCCTCCTCATAAAGTCATAATCTCCACCATAATCCTCCTCCTCCTCCTCCTCCATGTCTTCATTGTATTGCCCCCAACCTCCACCGTAACCATAACCGTAATCATTAATGTCTGGATAATATTCCTCCTCATAATCTCCACCATATTCCTCCTCCTCCTCCATGTCTTCATTGTATTGCCCCCAACCTCCACCGTAACCATAACCGTAACCGCCACCGTAACCATAACCCGTCCACCCTTGAGTGTACGGCGTACTGTTCCCAATACTCACCGTAACCCCAGTATTCATTGGCTTTATCTCCATTGCCTTCTGCATTGTGTTCTTCATCTCCATCTTCATATTCATCTTCCATGCCTTCATGACTTGATCTTCATCTTCATCCTCCATGTCTTGAGGAAAGTATTTCCCCCAATCTACACCAAAACCGTCGTTTTTCACAACTTGATTGAACTCCTTCTTCTGGTCGTCGTCGTCGTCAGCAATCACAATAACCTCATTTTTCTTCACACTCGCCGGCGGCAGCGGCGGCTTCTTGTCAACATAACACTTATTGTCTTCATCATCATCAAGCACGATAACCTCGATTTTCTTCTTCCCGTGAGCATTCCTCGTCTCTGAAACCTTCATCTTCAAATTCAAATGTCACACACGTACAGCAATCTTTTTTTGGTCTCATACGTACAGCAATCTATGCAGGGTTTCCAAACATATAAGGGTTTGTTTTCGGGCTTGTTCATACATCCGGCCCATATCTCTCTAGCTTTCAATTAAATATCTTTTTTGTTGCTTTATAATATTTATTTAATTTTTTTTTAAAGTTATTACTCTAAAGTGAAGTATTTTAATGGTTAATTTCAAAATAATTAAAATTTCAAAAGCTTTACCAAGAGGCTAGAGGTACCGTGAATTGAAAAGGGATTAAAAGGAAGAAATTTTTTGAGATTTTTTTGAAATCAAATTCATGCTGATATTGATTTTTTAAAATTGGCAGAGATTTTGTATGGTCCGAGATTTTGAGAAATTTTTGGGAGAAATGAATTGAACCGGAATGAGGGAAATGAGCGATCACAGAAACAGATTGAATCAGAATGAGGGATCAGATTGAATTAGGGAAATTTAATGCAAAATAATTAAAAAATTAAAAATATTAACTTGCATGTGGCTTATTGAGAGAGTGAGATTTTGTGAGTGCCTCTTTGATGAGAATGAGGCCACTCTTTTATTAGATAACAAGGTGGATTCATAATAATTTCTTAAACTACTCTTTAAGAGGTTATTTTGGAAAAATTAAGCCATAGCTTTTAATAAGCTGTCATTTTTTTTTGGTGTGAAAAATTAGCTGTCAGCTGAGAAAGGAGAAAACCGTGTTTTGACTTTTGAGTGTCATGATTTCAAAATCTGGGGTCTGGGTCAAAGATTGTTTTATGATAAAAAACAATGAAAAAAAAAAATTAGACATCGTTCAATTTGCAATTACTGACCACCAGATCGATATGAGTTACAGATACCTGAACACTAGTAAGATCACATCCACACAAATCTTTAATTTTGTATTTTCCTCTACCGCAAGAAATATTTCATCAATAATAATATTTACTTTCTTTGCATCAAGAATTAGTACATGAATGGATGTTGGAAAAAAAAACTCACTAGTGACTAGTTAGCACTACACATCTCTCTTACTGCGATGAAAGATTAGTATCACGGTTGCAGAATGTGTGAAAGGGATATAAGGAATGTTGCTCTAGTATATGTAAACCAGCAACCTTTGAGGTCTTCTAGTACATGTTACTAGGGTAGAGAAAGTAGAATTAGGGGGAGTTGGAGAAAGTAAAACCTACAATTGAACAAAACACCTATTTCGCTACAATCAACAAAACCCGAGTAATCAATTGAATATTGTAATGAGCAACAAGTATTGTTATCTAATGTGTTAAGTATAATAGCTTGACACAATCCAACTAAAAATCAAATACCCAATTCATTTTATTTTGTTTTCCATTTCATCTCATGTCAACTATATTGAATTTCATTGCAGAAAATTAAATTACCAAAGATAACATAAAAGTATTGAACATGTTAGTCCTAATCTATCGCTGCGCAAAAAATGTTGATGCTAAAACATTGAAAACTTCAGTTGTACGGAACTTATTTACTGGATTCTCACCACACCTCTCTCAGAACCTGGACATAGTTGCCCAAAATTTCGAACAATACAATATGCACACTTCATAGAGTTCCCAGTTTCCTGTACTTCGAACCAAGCATCACAATTCTCAAGAAACCATCACAGAACACTAGCCAAATCTTTCTAGTTCTATGACTCTATCTCCACAAACAAAATTCTGATTCATTCATCTCCTATATGATGTCTTTTTTACCAAGGAAAAAAAGAAGCTCGAATACTACAAACTCACTACAAACTCGATTATAATATCTTAGGGCAAAGTATATTTTCTAACACAAGAAAAAGCTTGATACTTCAAATAACCAAGTTCAAAACAACATAATATCTTAGGGCAAAGTATATTTTCTAACACAAGAAGCAATGATTAAAAAACAGGTATAACAGTCAATAATAAGAGTGAGGACACCAAATAAAAGGCAGCACAAGATCTAGAAACACTAATAGTAAGCAACAAACAGTGATAGTTTAGTCCTCATCTTCCTCATCACCATCTCCACCAGAGGCCTTCTTAGCAGCAGCCTTTTGGTTCTTTCGCTTCACTCTTCCGGGGCGTCCACCACCAAGAGGACTGGTGAGTGAAAAGTCAATATGCTTCTGTGAGTCAACCCTCACCATGAAAGATGGAATGTTCACCACCTGCCTTCCAACCCTGCAAAGCCCAAAGCACACAAAAGTTCAACATCCCAAAACAACACAATGTATATATGAGACTTCATCTTTGAAGAACATAAAAGTTAAGAAAAAAAGAAAAAGGCACATCCTAAAGGCACATCCTAAATAATGTTAACTCAAAAGTTCAACTTCGCAAACAAAATATCATTCATACAAGACTTCATCTTGAATATCATAGAATATAAGAAAAAAGTAAAAAGGCACATCCTAAATGATGTTAGCTTTAAAGGACACTAATACTTCTGAGACTAATTTGCCAATCTAATAGTGTGCTTATTCTACAATAGATTGACAAAAAAAAAAGCACATGCAAGCACTCCAGTTTTTTTCAAAAAAACATGTCTTGCAATAAATTGAGAAGAAAACACTTTTCAGCGAATCTAACAAAAATCCAAACACACGTATTTGAAAGAAATGATCTTATTTAATAACATTGCTGCAAAATGTAAGTACTAATAGCAGATTCTTTTACAGTTACACAGGTACTCATTGTGAGCATAACTTATAGTTGCATAATCTATAGCTGCACATCACCAATTACAACTCTAACTTCATATTTCTCTCTCCCTTTCTCAGCAAAAGCCAAATTTATCTTTCACAATACACACACATTTCCAAAAGGGTATACACAGTAACAAAAAATAAGTGCAAAACACTCATCATTGATCATACTTGTGACCGATTGATTCGCCTATTAACTTGATCGAAACCGACACAAAACAATTGCTACAAGCATTTTAAACACAAATGAACAGCCCTAATAAAAAATCACATTTATTTAATGAAATACACTAATCCTATACACACAAACAGTTACCATCAAACAAAAGGTACAGAAACAAAAACTGAAAAGAGACAAAATGAAACCTGATATGCCTCTGTCTGATAAGAACCCTAGCATGATGAATCGACTTAGCCATCCCAGACTTAAACACAAGAGTCTGAAGCCTTCGCTCGAGAAAATTCTCAACAGTAAGAGCAAGAACATAATCAAGCTTGTTCTGAGTCTCATCAAGAAGCCCATAACGAAACATCCTCCTCAACAAAGCCTCACCCTCAAAGATCCGGCGAGGATTCTTCTCATCAAGCGTGAGCAGGTTCCTAGCGTTGTTGCGGATGCGGCTGAGCGCGTACTGCACCCTCCAGAGCTCGCGCTTGCACCGGAGACCGTATTCTCCGACGAGCTTCAGCTCCGCGTCCAGACGCTCCTTCTCGTACGGACGGCGGGGCTTCTTGAACGTCTTCCCATCTGAAAAAAAGAACTACCGTTAGAGTGAAGGGATACACAAAACGCCGCCCGCCGTGGGTTGATGGCGGAGATTGAGAGTGAGGGGCTTACAGTTGCGGTAAAATGAAACGTGCACCATCGTGAAATGCGGCGGTGCGGTGCGCTCACTCCTCCTCCGTTTTGCTTCTGCTGCTGCGACTGAGAGTGGATCTTTTGAGGCTTCGTTTTCTCCTTTTAAGAGATGGGAAACCCTAATTCTTCTCCGGGTGAAAGGTCAGGTATGAAAAGCCCACGTTGGTTTTAGTACAAAAATTGAGACATTGGCCCAAAACATTTTACACTTTGATTTTTGCAAAAAAATGTTAAGAAAAAAGTTTGTGTCATTTTTATTTTTTTATTTTAGTGAATCTAGAAGTAGAATATTTCAAGACAGGAGAAAATATCTCCACAATCACACACTCCACGTCGCACCTGCAATTTCGAAGAACAACGAGAGCCAGAAGACGAAGCCCTAGTCATGGTCGCGAAGTCGAGTTTCAGGGTGCAGAGAAGAAGGCCAAAAGAAGACGAAATTCACTAGATATGGAATCGAGCGTGAAGAACGGTGACTAAAGATGGATGAAGGGTGAATTGCAGTGAAATTGATAGCGAGGATGAAGGAACATAAAAACCCTAATTTGAAGCTCCAGGTTTTGCCATCTTTCTTCAGTGTTGAAGGAGAAGAAGAACGTAAGAGGAGAAGAGCCTGAGATGATTCTAATTTGGGGTTTTAAGTTAGTGTGATTTGGGATTAGATGGGTTAGGTTAGGTTAGGATAATTAGAGGATTGTTAGGGGTTAATTTAGTAAATTACTTGTTTTTAAATGAAAAAGAGTGACTCAGCCTCATTAATTGACGTGGAACAGGATGAAAGCCAGCTATTTTCATTATGTTCAAGGACCATTTTCGGCTTTTACCCTGGCAAGGGACGGAAACCAGCACTCAGTGAAAGTCCAGGGACAAAAAACATATTTAACCCCTTTTTTTATTACTCTTTATTAGCTGTTGCAACTAACGAATGGGGTTTTTCTACAAAACAGTTTTGATACACACTTAGAAAATTTGTTTTCGCCAAAAGATTTTTGAAACACAATTGAAACTCTATTCTTGTGTTTAAGTGTTTGTTCTCATTTGGCATCAGAGTTTGCATTTGGCTTGACCCTTTAACATGTGTAAAGGAGATCCAATGACGAACAACAATAACTCTCAGCTCGCTGATGTATCCACTCACAAGCCTACACTCTAATGGATCAAACCATACATGCTAGGAAGAGAAGATGCAACTTTTCATAGAATCCAAAAGCCATGCAGTATGGGGCATCATTGAGAATGGGAACTACATTCCAACTGTTAAAGGTTCTGAAGCACCAATTCTCAAGGCATAATGGACAACCGAACAAAAGATCAAAAATCAAAAGAGTGACAAAGTCAAGTTTTTTACTTGTTCTATGTGACATACAGAATATGAAAAGGTCAATAGCTGACCAACAACCAAACAAATCTAGGATGCCTTAAAGATAGCTCATGAAGGAACCTCCAACATAAAGCAGATCAAGATCAATATGCTGGTAACTCAATATGAAATGTTCAAAATGATGGAACATGAAAGCATTTATGAAATGATTGGGAAATTTCAAACTCTCATCAATGGTCTCAGAAATTAGGAAAGAACATATGACAATGTTGATCAAACCAACAAGATTCTCATATGCTTCCCAAGAAAATGGAGACCCAAAGTCACTGTCATCAAGGAAGGCATCTAAACACTCTAAAGTTGGATGAGTTGCTTGGATTCTTAAAGGTTCATGAGTTTAAGTCATAAATAGCATTGAACTATAGAAGCAAGTATCTCACTACACACATCTATTCTCCCCACAAGTTTCCAGTCTTATGAATCAGTTAACAAACATCAAGATCCATCGTCCTTGAGAAGGTTGAAGACCATGTACGTGGTTCACAGGAAAGCATACCGCTACAAGTGTTAGATACAGTAGTTTGATCCTTAATGTGTATAGAAAACAAAAGGAAGAATTGAAGTTGATAGGTGGCTTTGGTGCTAGGTGTTGGGTGGGATTTGCTTAGATTTTAGATGCTATATTGTTATGTTATCTATTGTTATTATGAGCCTACTATTTTAGTGTGTAATAATTCTAGTTTTCACCATGTTAAGTAATTCTCATTTGTAGTATGAATTTATAAATATTATTTTGTTTATTCAATATTATACTAGTGTTTTTTTACCCGTGCGATGCACGGGGAATACATATGTTGTATTTTATACGTAAATTAATACGTTGATTTTTTAAAATATAATAAACAAAGATGAAATATAAGAGTCTAAAATGCGATGTAAACGATTGATTAACTAATAAAAAGATTGGTTAACGAAATCTCAAATTCTACAAAACATATAAGGGGACGGATTTATCGTATTTGATACATCAATCAATACGTTTTTTTTATACGTGAGTCAATACGTTGATTATTTAAAATATATTAAACAACAGATGAAAATGAAGTGTCTGATACGCTGAGCATAGTGGCGGAAAAGTCTTAAATTGAATCACTAGTTTGAAATTCATGCGGGTGAATAAATAATAAACAAAGATGAAATAGAAGTGTCTGAAATGCGAAACAAATGACTGATTAACTAATAAGAAGATTGGTTAACAAAACCTCAAATTCTTCAAAACATATAAGGGGACAATTTTACGGTGTCTAATAAACAGTAGCCGAGTTACTCTGCAGTGAGCGCGATTACGCGCGTCAATTTCCGCTCACACGTTCTCAAAAACTTCTTTATAGACAACATTGCGCTTGGAGGTCGAAACCACCCCTTGCTCATCCACAATGAGCACCTTCAGTCCTTTTCTAGACTTCACCCTTGAGAGAGCGAGATACAGCTGTCCATGAGTAAACACAGGCCTCGGAAGGTACAAACCGACATGAGAAAGGGACTGGCCCTGACTCTTGTTTATAGTCATCGCGAAGCATAAAGTCACCGGAGATTGCCTTCGAGAGAACTTGAAGGGAAGACCAGAGTCAGAAGGCGTTAAGGTTATCCTCGGATTGTACTCGGTTTTACCCAGCCTGATTCCTGATAAAACAGTCGCAACAATTATATACTGAGTAAGATGAGTGACCCTCAACCGGGTCCCATTACACAGACCGCCCGCTTGGTCTATGTTTCGTAGAAGCATGATCGGAACACCTTCTTTAAATATCAGTCTGTGATTTGGAATTCCCGAGCACTGAACGTCGTTTAAAAACTCAGAGGTGAACCACTCCGCGTGAACCTCAGAATCCTCATCCGACCTACACGGGGTATCGTAGCTCAAGTACTCTCTCTCAACACCAGGAAGCTTTGACAGCACGTAGTTGTTGACCTGCTCGACGCTCTCGAGTGTAGGGGCGAGAATTGCCCTTTCCTGGAAGTAAGAATCGCTTTCCAAGTTCGGCACTAAGTCCGGATAAGCAAAATTGACCAACTCAAGAAGAGGATCAAGACCTTGTCCGATCAACAAATCCGACGGAATCTCAATTGTGGTATCATCCTCGTCGATGGTATATACTTTTTTTCCGATACATCAGAAATATAAATTAAACCCTCCAAGGATTGATTCTTGGGCCTTCTCTCCTAACCCATATAAAAAAGGAATAGGAGTATATAAGTGAGGCAGTTGATAGTAGTTAAAGTTAATTATAGTGAGACGGTAGTTCCATTCTTTAAATTTTCATATTTACGTTTCTTATCCTATTTCTCGGATACCCACAAATATAGCTTTTCTTTTTGAAAGCTTTTCATAAATAAATAAAAAAGTTGTAGCCCCAAAATTAGTGGAGGCCATTGGACGACATTAATGTTGAAATGTCAATTTGAGTTAGGGATTAATTCACGTGATAGTTGGCTTCAAACATTTACCAGTGCTTTGCACGGCGAAATTCGATATTGTATTAGAAATATCAACCAATTGATTGCTTATAAGAGAAAAAAAAATAGTTTGATAGAAAGTCATGAGATTGAGATAAAAAAGTGACATAATGAAACTCAAAGGATAATTTACATAAGCTTATTAAAGTTATTCGGCGGATTTTTTCCTTATTATTTAGGTATGTATCAAAAAACTTATTCATAACAAAATTGATATATTAAAATCAATATTTACTGAGTGCTAATTTCAACCGTCTCTCACTAATGGGTAGAAATCCATGTGGAAAATCTGTGACAGAACTTGACATTTTCATTAACTGAATATATGATACACATTGTTCTAATTATAGAACCGCCAATAACTTGTCATACGCTACAGCCCCAAAGTTACAAAAACAAAGGAAACCTAAGGGGGAGTAAACCACATAGCCCTCCCACTATGAAAAGCAACAATTTAGAGAGCAATTAATAGGGCCAACTTAGAGTAGTATGCCACGATAGAGAAAATGATGCAGCAAAGAATCCCAACAGAACTCCAAAACCTGCCGAGAGAAAAGGAGAAAATGAAGAGTTACTTAGAGAACAAATAAACCTACCAGAAGAAATAGGCTGAGAATGAAATAACATCCATTTAAACAAAGTCTGTTTCTTCCATTTTTAAGAGCATAGTTAAACACTATTTGTGCATTTCAGTAACTTAAATATAAAGATTAGCTAGTAAAGAAAACCATATTTAATGGGATGGGAACAATAAAATAAAGGTGAACCTCCGATGATTACAATGTTATAATGTGAACCTTCTCCTGGACCATGACTTCTTGAACTGCATAACATAACACAAAGGTTTTCAAGTCATTAAAATACAGCAAGAAAATAATACAACAGGAAAAAGAGATCACAAAGAATCAAATTCAGAGCACACAAAAAACCACTGCATATAGAAGAAGCCAGCAACAAAACATCATAAGAATAGCTAAGAATAGCTCAGATCAGCCACATAAAAGGAAATAAATTTCTTTTCTTCTTCCTTCTGAATATGAACTGATAATTTCTACCTCATTTCATTTTTTAGGTGATCTTAACTTGCTGTCAATGAATGTAAAGAATGTAGAGAGAATTCTAAGAAGGACCAAGGAGGTTCCAAAATTTCTCTGTGCAGCATAATCGAACTACTGATAGGCATCAGACTAAAAAAACATTAAGAGATATATATTAGTATGAATTCATGTTAAAACAAATGGGGGAGAACAAAAATTAGTTCATTAAACTAATGGAATGATGTACAACCCTTATGTCCAGTGTTTAACATGACCTATTTTAGTGCAGTGCCTTCTCCAATAGTGATTATTTCTTGGTCCTTCCTCTACATTAACACCTCATTCAGCAACCTAACCTATTTAGGTGCAGTGCACAGGGTGAAAAAAATGGAAGAAAGCATGAATGGAAATAGATTTAGGAGCCCTATTGCAAAATTTAGGACTCAATTAACAATGCTGAAGGTATCAACAATTCTTGAAGATGAGACACTTGCCTACCTGCCTGCAGCATATATATATAGAAGAAAAACAGAAAAGAAAGGTTGATTCCCTTCAACTTTGCAGTGTCACTGGCCTTTACTCATGTGCTCTTGGTCAAAGCTCAAAAACACTTGAAGCAATACAAATTTTACATGTTCAACTCACAATTGATCTACAACTCACACAGAAAAGTAAGCCAAAACATGACCAAAATAACTTGTGATGGATATGAGCAAGTCTAATTTGATTGTAATAAATGCCATATAATGAAAAGGTTGATTTTCTAGAGTTAATATAAGGTCAACATACAAAATAGAAATTGAAGAATTATAAAGTAAAATACTTATCTAGGATTCTTTCTCTGCACTCCAATATATAATAAAGCAAATTTAATATGGATTCTTCTGCATGACACAACGAAAATAGACAACCCACTACCTATTGTGATAAGAAAGCACATGAAGATGGAACTTCTAACCTTCAATTATAAATTTAATAAACCTGTAGAAGCTTACTTACTCAATCTCATTTTCAATTCACTTTTTTCAAATAGTGAGAATGGTAATAGTCAGTGGCATGAGTCAACTTAATAATGGGCATCCAACTGAAAATAGGATAAAAAACTTGTTCTCTAAACGCAACACCTTGTTGAGATGATAAGCTCATGTATCCCTTATTCTGCAAAGAGAAAGAATAAGTGAAGAGCCGCTAAACTTTTGTCTAACCATGCACATCAACAATAAAATCAACTTATGGTAGCAGGTGCAGCACTGGGTGTTACTGATGGTAAATCACCTGGACCCTAAATATTTCACTGGGAAAAGAAGTGTCAAACTTTCATTAACAACATTAGTGAACATATTTTTTGGTGCAGTAGATCCCAAGTTCAAATATTAAGAATATTTAAATTCATGAAAGAACTTACATCATCATCAAAGAATTTGCATGTAGCACAAAAGTACTTGCCCATGCATACTCCACAGTTTATGCAGTACTGCTGAACCTGCAGGTAGCATGAGAAACAATCAACACATCCGAAAATGCAAGTAGAGTCAACTGTTTGAATCCCCAGACACGTAAACCAAAAAAACCAAGAAAATGTGTCAACAAAAATTGCATTGCAGAGAGTAGAATTTCGACACATCATCATCATGATCATCATTTTTTCTCAAAAGGGCCAAGCCTATTATCACCCAGTCTTGAACTGTACGCAACCTTCTTGTACTCACTCCATGTGAACTCTTTGTACAAACTCTGTTCTCCTTTTGACATGAGTGGTTCCAGTGGTGCTATCTTTTCACTCAACGATGCTCCTCCAAAGTACATCATTGATAACCTCGACTTTGTAGTGTCAGCCATTACCCTGTGCTTCACACTTTTGAACCTCCCTTTAGTCATCACCTGCATCATCATTAATAACTCAACATTAACATTAACCAAGTTACAGTATTTCAATAATAACACCTTAAAATGCTCCATAATCAATTTTAATTAAGACTAATTATTCTTAGATTTTGAGTAAAGATGCTACAATAAAACATATCACCTGAGATATAAAAAGCATGTTTAGATACTCATTTGAAAATCACACTGAAATCAAAATCATGATGCACAGAAGCTAAATTAAGGAAAGTTGAATCTGTTTAATGTAATTTTGGTTTCACTTGCTTTTCAAATGAGTTTCGAATTTGAAACCATATATATATGTACCTCTTATGTAGCAAAATAAAATAACATTCAGAAACTTGCTCAGCACATTCCTCTGCTCAATCCCCACCCAACTCGGGATTCTCTATTGGTCCCATTCCTCTTGAACTTGAACCTGGTCCAGATCTTGATGATTGCTTGGAAGAGCCAGAAAACTTTAGCACCATGTCCTTCAATTGCATATGCAGAAAGAAAGAAATTAAAAAAATGAAATTAACACCATTTGCATGTATCTATCTATCAATCCAAATATCCATCGTCAACAACATTTTCACACAAATCAGAAAACATGGTTCAAAATAGGTAAGATAGGCATCAAAACAGAAAGCTCTTCACATCAATTAGTTTAAGCAAGATTTTAAAGATAGTTCCAAACCTTCACATAGTTACTTGTGTCAAGAGTGAACCGATGATAGATTCCAGCAGGTAAAATGATGAGATCATCGGCTTTGATCCAAATGCGAATCCATCGATCACCTTTGTCCCACACATCTAAGTAGCCACTTCCTGCCAAATGACTATTGATTTAAATGCTGTAATCCAAAACCCAATTATCTAAGCATAAAATTAATTTCAAAAGAGAAAGCCATAAATCAAACCAAACCAAACCGCCAGAAAGTGAATACCTGAGATGTCGCTGTTGCGCTATGGAGAGGATTGAGGCCGTCCATCAAAAGAAAACCCCTAAGTTGGTGAAAACCATAAACTGTAAATGAGAAGAGTTAGAAGAAAATTGAACCTTGACATTGCCTCCCTCTTCCTACGGTGTTGGTTCTTCTTCCTCTCTGATACCTTGATCGAATTTGCTGTCCTTTCCTGAATTCTTGCTTGCATGCAGATCCTCCAACGGTGGCGATCTGTTTTTGGTCTGGACGTCTGGATGATCTGGTGGCTGGTGGAGACGGAGTCATCGCATCCCTGTGTCGGAGCTGGACCGCAGAGCTGGATGACGAAGCTGGTGCGTGTGAGCGATGAAGTAGATAGAGATGAGGAGGGTGTGTTAGGGTTTGTTTGTGATTTGGGAGAGGTGATGAGCCGTGCAATTGAAAAGATAGGGTGAGTCGTGCAATTGGAAAAATGTTAAGGAGAAATAAGGTAAAGAAAAGTCAGGGCACATGTTGCAAGTAGGGCCAAGGTGGAAAAGCTGACGTGTACATTATTAAGGGAGAATTAATCTGGGAGCGACACGTCACTAACTTGGCCTGTGGGAGCGACACGTCATGCTAGAAGTTGTTCTTTTCTAATATATATTGATTTTTTATTTATAACGGTAACGTCGGTTAGACCACAATTCAATTGCGGTTGAACAAGTGAACCATGAACTAGTGTCCTCACCGGTTTGAACACCGTTTCAGTTCTAATAACCTTGGTTACCTCATTCGGACTATCTTTTGTTACTTGCATCAGTGACCACATGTTGTTTAAATTTCCCAGCAATGAAGAACACATAGTCGTTTATCATATTCTACATCAAAATAGTGTTGATGAGAGAGTAGAAAAATAAGTGATAGATATTATTGCTTCATAATTTTTCAGTTACTTAAAGAACTATTCTACGTATTTGGCATTGTTCAAAAGAAAGTAAATTGCATGTTGATCTCAAAGGAATTCTATGAATTGTGGACGTAAGAATATTCAGCAAATTTGACCATGATCGAATTAGCGAAATCCTTTTACGTCAACAAACAACTATTTGATCTTTAACTTGTGCTTTTGATACAAATTCAACTTCATTGTTTAGGATTCTAATGACAACTGTTATATGCCATCATTTGAATGTCATACAACTATTGTTGAAAGAAGAAGATAAAAGATGTTGACTATAATTTTGCATGTCAATGTTGGAAGATGATAGATACAACATGATCCAATATTTAAAAGTATGAATAACATTATTCATATTGATGAGTAGTTTTACATGTCAAAGAAGTCTAACAATTATTATTTGTTGCCACATGAGGAAGATCCATATTGTACATGTAAAAGAAAAAATTTCATTACAAAAGTAATGTTTTTAGCTTGTCCGAAATTTGATTCATAAGGAAATGAGTTTTCTCCGGAAAAATTGGTGTTTTTTTATTTGTTATCCAAGAACCAGCTAAAATGACAAGCTCCAACAGAGTTGCAGGAACCTTGGAGACAAAAGCAATGACTTAAGTTAAGAGAGACGTGATAAGATCATTTTTTATTAAGAAAGTCATTCCCGCAATAAAGGAAAAGCGGGCAAGAGTGGATGTCAAGAATCCAGGAATGGAACTATTAGTTGATAGAGTAGAGCTTTGGCTCCATCAAAGACATTTTCAAATTTTTTTTCATATACATGTAATATAATATATTATTTGAAACTAGTATTATATAATAAAGTTAGTATAAAAAGTGACATAAGAGTGTGACATAAGTAAGAAAATACAAGAAACTTGTTCAAGAAGCTTATCTAAATACAATTAAAAAATACTACTTTTAACTTTACTTTTTTCCCTTCAGAAACCTCAAACCCTCATCTTTTTAGCAAAATGCCAAGTGGGTGTTTTGGATTAGATGTTTTCATTATTAAAGGTTTTAGATGTTGGAGGAAAGTAAAAAATGGAAAGAAATGTGTCTTTCTCAAACACATTGGGAATGATCCTTGCTCACCACACAATAATGCATTTAAAGATCATAAAACTTCAATTGATACGGTTTGCTGTTTAACACTTCAAGCATGTGCCATTAGAGATCATAATGAAACTAGCGAATCATCAAACCAAGGTCATTTTCTTCAAATGATAAAACCCTTAGCATCACACAATGATAAAGTTGCAAAAGTTGTGTTGGAAAATGTTACGTATAGTTTCAAATATACTTTACCAAAAATTCAAAAGGAGATCTTGCATATTCTTGCTAGTAAAGTGAAAAACCATATTCGTGAGGAAATTGAGGATTCTAAAATTTTCATAATTGTTGATGAAGCTCGTGATGAATCAAAAAAGGAACAAATGACACTTGTTTGATAAAAATGGTTTCTTACAAGAGAGGTTTTTTTATATTGTGCATGTGGAAAACACTACAACATTAGCTCTTAAGGAAGAATTATGTGCTATAATTTCTCTGCATAATCTTAATTTTACCAACAATCGTGGTCAAGGTTTTGATGGTGCTAGTAATATGAGAGGAGACTGGAATGAAGTACAAGCATTATTTTTGAATGATTGTCCTTATGCATATTATGTTCATTGTTTTGCTCATCGATTACAACTTGTCTTCCTTGCTGCATCAAGAGAAGCTATTCAAATTCATCATTTTTTTTCAAAATTGACTTTCATTGTCAATATTGTTTGCTCTTCTAATAAGCGCTATGATGAGTTGCAAGCTGCTGTGTTAGATGAAATTGCACATTTATTAGAGTTTGATGAGCTTGAAACTAGTAAATGGGCAAATCAAGTTGGTACTTTGAAACGAGCTTCTGATACTCGTTGGATTTCATATTTCTCTTTTATTTGTAGTTTGATAAAAATTTATGGTGCAACTTGTTTTGTTCTTGAAAAAATTATTGTTGATGGATCAACTTATTCTCAACGTGGTGATGCTGAAAGTGCTCATAGTAACTTGACCTCATTTGAGTTGATATTGATCTTGCATTTGATGAAAGAGATTGTGGGGATAACTGATGTTAATGCTATGCATTTAGTGTGTTCCACAAAAGAACTCATTCAAAACTTGAGAGAAGATGGTTGGGATATGTTATTACAAAAAGTGACATCTTTTTGTGAAAGACATGACATTGATATTCCTCAATTGAATACCTCTTATGTAGCAAGACATGGATGTGCTCGTCACCAAAAAGATCACGTCACAATATGACATTATTTTAGAGAGGAGATATTTTTTTGTTGCAATTAATAAGAAATTACAAGAATTGAATAGTAGGTTTAGTGATCAAGCAATGAAGTTGTTAACTTTAAGCTCTGCTTTAGTTCCTAAGAATGGGTATAAAGCTTGGAACATTGATAATATTTGCACTCTTGTAGACAAATACTACCCTAATGATTTCAGTGAGCAAGAGAAGATTAATTTACAATTTCAACTTCAACATTTCATTGTTGATGCATGTTTGACAACCATAAAAAAGTCTGAAGTTTTCTACTTGATTGATAGATTGCTTCGCCTTATAATGACTCTTCCATTTTCTACAGCTACCACTGAAAGATCTATTTTAGCAATGAAAATAATCAAGACCAGGTTGAGAAATAAGATGGAAGGTGACTTTCTTGCTGATAGCATTGTAGTATACATTGAAAGGAAGATTGCATCAAGTTTTAAGTCTAATTATATTATTGATGCTTTCAAGTCAATGAAAGAACGCAGTGCAACACTTTAATTATAGGTAATTTCTAATCATCTTCTTCAATATTAATTTTAAGGTATATTTTTTCTTAATGTATGATATAATGCAAATTACATGTCTAATTTATGAATTTTAACCTAAAATTTTGGATATCCAGGTCTCTTATGACACAGTGTCTCAGATTTTATTAATAGACTATTTTGGATTAGTGGATTTAGTAGCGGTCAAGTGTGCAACTTATCTTGAGCTTTGTTATGGTATTTTGGATTAGTGGATTATGCAATTTAGTTATGTTTAGTTGTACTTTTATGTAATTTTAATTTAGTATATAATATTAGTATATAAAATACTTTATTAGTATACTATTTTGATTCTCCATGATATAATTTTTGTTGCTAAAAATTATTTTTAATTTTTATAATTTATGTTGGCCCTTCTAATATTTTTGTTGAAGTTTTGCTACTGCAAGAATTAGATTTGTATTCAACTAGTATAGTTACCCGTGCCATTGCACGGGGATAATTTTGAATAGAGGAAAATTTGTTTTTAATATATGAATTAATTTATTTTATATAAATGATAAATATATACAAATATAATTCTATGTTTGATTGATTTGATTATGATATAAAAATTGAAAAATTACATGATTTTTATTTTTATTTTATTTCATTTTTCCCAATGGGAGCCCTATATTTACAATTAAATTATAATGCTTATGTATATCTACTCTTAAATTATTTAAAAAGTATGGAAAAATACAAAAATCATAACAAAGCATTTTCTATTATTTTCAACTTGAAAGCATTTTCATGCAAAATGTTCTCCCTGTATGAGCTTTTTAATATGTAACTTAAACATAAATAAATATAAGCTATATATGTTCATTTATTCCCATTCCTGTCAAATTTTCATACTTTATATATAAAGGAAAGTTTTCTTCTAGAAAACTTGTGACACATGACACCCCAAAATCATCCATTTTCCCTCCAAGAAAAAAATCATCATTACAGTAGTAGAAGGTAATACGAAATTATTGTTAAAACTGAATGCATACTCATGAATTCAGAATTCTAAATTAACGGGAAATTTATATGTCAAGCATTTGAAACAAATATTAAAATGCCCTAAAAGTTTGCAATTTTCCATAAGAAATTATTAGAAAAATCTCCTTGTGACCTGATAGAATTTTTTTTGAATATAATTCTTAATTTGACATAATATTTAATTTGACTTGATACAATTATTCCACTAAATTTTCTCCACGTGATAACAATGTGCACAATGTTCCCACCAAGTTTTCTCCAATTCTCCCAAGCGTCCGACCGTATAATTTCTTTAATTTTATATTTGATTTGACTTGATATAATTTTTAATATTCTAACTAAGAAAATTATATAATTTTTTCGTGAAATTAACTCTTAAAAAATTATACGCTCCAATAACACATGACACGACAGGTGTTGTCAAGTGTAATTGAACCAAAACGTGAAATTAATAGATTAATTCAATGAAGTTTGTGATTGGACTGAGGAAATGGCACAAAGGTCAATTTTAATTTAGCCGACGGTGCATGTTTGGACCGATTTTAGTGTTCATGCCAATTTTAGGGGTTTTTGAACCAAATTTAGGGTTTTGGTAAATTTGACATGATATAATTTTTAATTTTCCCACTAAGCTTCACATTTTATTTTAAATTTAAATGGAATTCATATATTATTAACAAGTTTCAAATTAGCTAAAATTAGTAAATTTTTCAAAGGCTTATGTTTAACAATAATATATTTGCGGCCCAAACCCTAAGAATACCGACACAAAATTTTCAAAATACCCTAATTTCTCTGGGTAAAGTGAGGTACCAGAAAAAAAAAATGGCAGAGTTCAGTTCTAATTTAGCCGTTGGTATTGGATCAAACGCTTACCACTACGCCAAAAGCAATTGCTGTTAGTGAGGGTGCAACTTTATTTCCTTATAGCACAGAGTCCTCAAGGGGCTGCGATGTTAAGCGCCATGGGGTGGGATGTTAAGCCCATCGAATCCTAAGGGTGACGCTGGATTAATAAATCCAACAATCTCCCCCCCAGTGTTAGCCGGGGGATTCGAACCCATGACCTTGCTCTGATACCACTTATTGGATCAAACGCTTACCACTACGCCAAAAGCAATTGCTGTTAGTGAGGGTGCAACTTTATTTCCTTATAGCACAGAGTCCTCAAGGGGCTGCGATGTTAAGCGCCATGGGGTGGGATGTTAAGCCCATCGAATCCTAAGGGTGACGCTGGATTAATAAATCCAACAGTTGGTGCATGTTTATTTTTAGGGAAAGTTATTGGTTTGGGGCGGTATTCCGACTAAGTTATTGGTTTGGAGAAATCAATTTCGCAAGTCAAAATTAGGGTTAAGAGATTGGGGAATTCAATTTCGCCAAGGCAAACACAAAAAAAAAAAAAATTGGTCATCATACTCATTTTAAAAGCAATCTAATATGAATTATATTTCTACAAAAATTTAACATGTAAAATTAATGTAGGCTTTCCCCCTTTTATAGTTTGACATAATTTCGGTTAAGGATCCTTGATTTGCTAGAAAAATAATTAACGTGTTATTATTTTCTAGTGTATTTTGTTTTCAATATTAATGTTTCATGTGAAATTCAAATACAAATGCAAATCAATTTCACCAACACATTTATGGTGCTCTCGAGTACGCGTGTACCAAATGTACCATAGAAAGTTCTTAAGGTGTGGGCCTTCCTTGGCACTTGCGCGGATCTCCTTGGACAAAAAGTAATTAAATTTGGGCTGGCCCATTTAGAGTCAAGCTTATTCTACTATTTGGGTTGGAAAAAAATTAATAGATCTTGAGCATCAGATATCACTCATGACATTAAGGAAGCTTTTCTTATTAATTTGGGTTCTATGGGTATATGTCGATTCTTTTTATTTGTAGTGAGAGGATCCCCTAGCATCTCAACAATAATGTCCTGACCATAATAGCTGATTTACAATGATTAATCAATTGACATGTTGGTTATGGAAATTCAGTGCAATTTTTTAGGAAGCTCATCACTTGAATTGCTATATTTTTATTTAATTCCTAATTATTTGACATGTATGCTTTCTGTATTTATAAAATATGTTCACTGTTCTTTTCAAGCTTCCAATTGTTTCTACATCTATTAACATTGATCTCATAGCCTTTTCTGGTTACATATTGTGCTCATTTTCCTTCTACAATAATTGTTGTTTTGTACCACAAATATTGCAGGAATTGATCCGAATATTGCATTTGTATATCCAAACTAATGAGGTTCACCAAGGAGGCAGGTGGATGTGTACTGAATATGTAATGTCTTATTTTAGCAAGGTATATTGGGAATTTAGATATATTGGTTCTAATCTTTAGACATATATGTGTACTGAATATGTAATTACTTTTTTTTTACAATTGCATTGAAAGAGACCTCTTTAGTGTTTAGATTTTTATTTGCATGACCAATTTTATTTGACAAAGCACCTTCTTTTTTGCAGACTTACAAATCTTGTCCAACACAAGTAAGTTAATTTTTCTTTTGGTCGAAACAAGTAAGTTAATTTGAATGGAATCTCTTAATGCTTTCTTCTCCAAGGCATCACATCAGTGCGATAAAATCTTCACAACCAAAACTAGAAGACAAATTGCATATATATACTTTAATCTTTCATTTTTATGTAACAAATACCGTTGTCATATTTGTATACAATACTTTGGTCCTTGCAGGTGGCTTATTATATTTAAGTGCTTAGGATTGATTCACCTCTTGCTTATCATTCCCCTTGATTTTTTTCTTCTATAATTTTCTCTTCTTTATAAGCAAAGCAATTCTTTCCCAAATTTATGCAGGTATATATCATCCAAATTGGCTATACCGCCTAAACATAAAAACACATTGAACTTGCATCTCTTCACCGCACTCCCACTTCACAAATTCCAACCATCATAAGCACCCTGAACTAGCATCTCTTCACCTCACTCCCACTTCACGAATTCCAACCAACACCTCCAACCATCACCACTCATCAAACAAAATGATTAAACACCCGAAACTCACCCTCAAACCATCTTCTTCATGCCTCAACCTCTCTCTGACGCGACGTCACTCACCTTCACTGCACGCCGATCGCCGACCTCTCGTGCCTCTCGCCGTCTCTGACGCAGTGTTTCTCTACCTTGCCTTTGGTCGTCTCATAACTCTCCTCTTGGGTTTACATTTACCCTTTCCCTCAACCCTTGTCTCTCAGGTCAGAATCCAAACACTCAATTTGAAAACACTCTGCTATGTCAATGAACCACTTAAACTGTGTTCAAGGCCAATTAAGATTTGTTTTCTAGTTCATGTGATTAATTTCTTTTTAGGGTCTGAATTTTGTGACCTTGTGTTCTGCCCATGATTGCCATCAGCTCCATTTACCTTTAAACTTATGAAAGAAAAATTAAAATTATATTCAAATTTATTTTTTGTTATTTTCAACTTGGAAATATTATAATATAAATATTCTTCCCAGTGGAATCTCTATTATCACAATCAAATTAAGAGGGTTATGTATATCTACACTTAAAATTATTTAAAATTCTTGGAAAAAGTACTAAAACTATATAAAAATATTTTCTATTAGTTTCAACTTAAAAGGAATTTCATGCAAAATGTTCCTCATGTAAGAACTTTCTTCTATATAATTAATAAATATAGAGTAAATATGTTTATTTTTCTCTTATTCCACGTGGGAGCCCTATATTCTAAATTAAATTATAATGCTTCTATATATCTACTCTTAAATGATTTAAAAAGTATGGGAAAAGTACTAAAGTTATCACAAAATATTTTCTATTAGTTTCAACTTGAAAGTATTTTCATTCAAAATGTTCCTCCTCGTATGAGCTTATTAATATGTAACTTAAACATAAATAAATATGAGCTATATATGTTCATTTATTTCAATTCTCGTTAAAATTTCATATTTTTATATATATTTACCTTTAAACTTATGGCAAAAATTCTTAAATTATATTAAAATTTATTGTTTGTTATTTTGAACTTGGAAATGTATTAATATGAATGTTCTTCCTCGTGGAATAAAAAAGTAATGCGCTTCTTTATATCTACCATTAAATTATTTTAAATGTCTGAAAAATGTACAATTAATTTTACGCATGGGTATCAATAACATTAAATGAATTTAAGATTTTTCTAATGAAAAAAATATTCATTATAAATTGAATAGCCATTGAACAAACTTCTTATTGAATAGGTAATATAATAGTACTTTACACATATAGGAAAAATGTCACTTGAATAGATTTAGGATCAACCCAACATCACCCACATAACACAAAGAAATCATGCTTTCATATATGCACTCATATACATATCCAGTAACACTACTAAGACTGATGATATAATAACCATACACCTAAACCATGATTTTCCAAATATCCCATAGAGAAATTATAATGAAACAAAGCAAAAGCACTGGGGAACAAATAGAGATGACTGTCCTATTTATGAATCAATTAAACAAAGCTAAAATAGATTGCTTAAACTCCACCTTCAACAAAAAAATGCCCAACTTTCACAAGTTGTACAATTCAAAACCAGCAATGGACTGACTTGACCACCATAACCGAATAACCCTTGCAAAAATATTTCAATTATCTCTAATTGGATTGAGGCTGGAAATCTTATCATAAGCAGGGGGCATTACAAGAGGGAAAAGCAACAACTCAAAACGCAGATTTGTGGAGAAAGAAGAATTTATATTTTGAATCAAACTTCATGTGTTATTTATAGTTGAAGACTCATGAAATATATCAACATGGGCTGACAGAATTAAAAAATCAAAACAATCTGTGATAGAATCAAAGAGAATTAATGTCATTAGAATTCTTTTCAAGGCAATTATTAGGAACATGAATCAATATTCATCTTCAAATGTATTCAATTCTCCTATTTTCACTAGTTAGATAAGGAGGCAATATATTTTACTAATTATTAATCATCTGAAAATAGTAGGCAGAGAGTTTGAATTCGAATGGGACATAGAGAGGTTTCAAATAGGACTTAATGATGTTTAAATCTGATTGGTCATGAATGAGGTAGTTTTTATTATAGCTAAAATCATAGTTGAAATTGTTTATCAGAATAAATATGATTGGTCAATAAATTGGTAGTGAGAGACAAATTTTAATTAGTCATTAGTATAAGGTATAAAACTGATTAAAAAAATCGAAATATTAATAAATTAGGTGGACTGTTACATGGTTACCCTCAACTAAAATTGCAAATTTCAACTGAGCCACTTTCAAGTTTCTAAAAGAAGAATTCTCGAAAAATTGGGTGAAATGTACCCCAGTGATTTCCAAGTGTCCAAATTTTTCTTCTTTCAACCTCTCTTTTATATTGTACTTAGATAAGACAATGTTAGAACATATATAGTCACGATGATGAGTATCTTAAATAAGCTACACAAGATGAGTGTGATATTAATTTGATGTGCCGGCATGCAAATTCTCCCGATTTAAATGTCTTAGATCTTATATTTTTCAATTCTATACAGTTATTGCAACACAAGGAATCATCTAAAAATATTGATGAACTTGTCAGTGCAATTGCGAATTCATTTGAAACCTTTTCCATTATCAATTATAATTTCATCTATGTAACATTACAATAATGCATGATTGAGATCATGAAAGCCAGATGTTCTATTCATTATAAAATCCTACATTTGAAGAAACAAAGGCTGCAAAGGGAACAAGGATTTCTCAATTAATTGCAAGTGTAATCTAGAATTTGTACAAGAAGTTCTCAACTAAGCACTAAATCTTGATGTTGTGAGATTAGATTGTAATAATGGACTAGATTTTTGCATTGCTTATTGTGACTAGGTTGTAGTCACATTCGTGCAATATTTGTTATGGTTCTCGCCATTAAATATTGTTTTATTTTTATTTTTTATATCTAAACTCAAAGTATCATGAATAGTCTGAAAAAGATATTGATGGAAATTAAACCAATTGAACCTAAAAATCAGAAACTTAGCAACGAGCTACATATGTGAAAACTGATGTAAAAAGCTAGAAAATTTAAAAATAACTAAAATAAAAAATATTTTCCAAATGAATTCACAAAATAAGTTGTTATGGTAAACTCATGAATTTTACGTGCACTTTTGTCATGAAGAATTAGGTGAAAATGAAGAGTAACTTAGGTGACTATATATGTTGATGAAACACACTATATATGTTATGGTAACTTAGGTGAAAATGAAGTATTTTTTCGTGCACTTTTGTCAATTCATTTTTCTTCCTTTTGTTCTTCGGATCCTACTCAAATTATATAGTCTAAGAGTTATTTTTCAAAAAATAAAAGAAGAAAAATGAAATGAACACTACATAGATTTAATAAAAATTTAGGTTGATAATTTCTTAACATCATTGAAACCACTTCTTGAATCACTATTTCTGGAAATGCTTCTTCTCCTTCTTCAGAAAATTTATTCAAACCAAACTCATAATTTACAGGTGCAATATTTAAGTCAAAACCTTAACTTCCTTGTCATTCCTCATGAAGTTTATTTAGATAAAATTAATAATTTGCAAGTGCAATATTAAATCAAAACCTTTGGCTACTTCTTTAAGATCTTCATCATTTTCCAACTTCAACCACATCATTTTATGTACTATTGAGAGAGTCTACAACCACTTCACCTTGTGTAATATTGAGAGAATCTCCAACCCCTTCTAGTGTAGTTTCATGGATGTAATCGTTCTCCCACTTTGCACCCATTTAATTTCTCCTCTGTCTGATGTATAAATGATGTTGATTTCAAAGTATGTTTTCATTTTATATTCATGTAACTTAATTATAATATCTACCTTTGTGGTTTGTCAATATTGGAATTAGTTGAATAATAACTGCACTATTATTGGAACCAACAATAGTTACAATCAGGGACGGATCCAGACCTTATATATTAGTGTGGCTAAATATAAGAGAAATTGTAGACTAAAATATATTGAAAATATAATGAAGTGTATTTACAATGAAAATCGTCTATTATCCATCTTTTGAAAATGAGCTAAAATAACATCATTGTCAATTGTTCCAAGAACATCTCTTTCTATAAAAGTTACAAGACGAGATACTACCAGCCCAATCCCATCCCAAACCAGTGAGATACTAATCAGTTAGTATCTAGAGGCTGGGGAAGGAGAAGAAATCTGTAAGACCCAAGTTTTTAAGCTTAGAATAAGTGGAAGAGATTTCCATTTACGATTAGGGTTGATGTAATGTGAAGGGAAACCTGAACGAAAGTTTATTAAATGAAATATAATATATGAAGGAGAAAGTTCAGGAAAAGTCTGAGGATTGTATCGAAGTCGATTTAAGTTATAGCACGACTAATATTCGCATTTAAAACCTAGGACAAGAACCTTAGGAAACAAAACTATGTTCCAGCTTTGGAACACTATAGGAATATAATTTCCAACAAACTTCCAGCTTTGGAACACTGTAGGAATTTAGTCCAAAAATCTTTAGAGAAATATTAGAACTTCTCTTTTTCCATATATCACAATCATTTCGAGGCGAAACTCTAGGATCTACGAACGTCCGATTCCAATCATCGGAAGTTTGCCGAAACCGAATCCCTGGTTTTTCAAAACCCTAGAATCAACCGTCAATGAAGACTTTTTCTATTCAGAGCTTCAAATGAAGATTCTACACGCGTATACCCATTTCTCTTGATGATTTCAATCTTTCTACAGAAGGAAGTTTTCCATTCCGACATTCGATGCAAAAAGTAACTTATCGGGTAAAATAGTTTTACACCGACTTTGCATTAGTCACCTAAAATATAAGGAGACCTCATTTTAGTTTTGGAATTCTTTCGCCAAAACCTATCTTAGAATTCATGGAGAATGAAGCCGGAAAAATCAGATTCGCGAAACTTTCATTTTACCGCGTTTTGCCAACCTCTATATATAGCCAAGAAATGAGAAAATATCACAAATTTCCACCATTTCTCTCCAAAACCTGCGAATTTGCTAAGAGGAAGAAGGAAGAAGAGCTTTTGTTCATTTCTTGCTTGATCGTCGATCAATCAGTTGCTACTTCAAGGCTTCGAGGTATAGTCGCTAATCCTTACCTCTGATCGCTTTTTCCATAGCTTTTCTGTAGAGTTTTCTGAGTGGATAGTTTATGGGTTTTTGCAAAACTATCCTGAATCTTTCATTTCTGATTCTAAACCTCTTCTATATGTGCCCAAGATCACTTCTGCCGGGTTAGATTTTCCGTTATGTCGCCGGAATTCCGCCGGAATCAATTTGAACCTAAAATACCCATTTTTGGAGTTTTTGGTGTAAAGCTTCAACCTTTAGGCTGAAAACTATCGCCTTAGCTTAGTGCTAGTAGGATTAGTTGTCATAAACGTCGTTGGTGACGTCCCTGCAAAATTTTATTTTTGGGATTTCAGTTTTGAAATTTCTAAGTTAAAAATCATGACCAAAATACCCCTACGACAGTTTTTGATCCGATAATTTTTCCGAGTTCAGAATACCCTTAGTTACGGCTAATGAAAGCATAGGAACCAAGTTTGATCGAAGAAAAATCGAGCCCCACAATTGTGAAAAGTGGCCGAGCCCTATAGGGGAGGAAGGGGAAAATTTCCTTTTCCGAAAACTTGTCTTTTCGCGCTAGATTATCGTACCTTAGAGTATAGATTACTTCGAGTAACCTTAGTAAGTATCGATAACTTAGTTTTCGATAGATTCTGATAGTATTTCTGTGATTTTGTTTTAAAGGAACTTTTGAGGAATTTCCTGAGGAGCAACACTTTGAGTGTGAGGAAGCGTTTGACGCTCATACTGGAGAACTTTCAAGTGAGGGCTTCTCACTGAATCTCTAGTTAATGCTTAGGGTCGATGTTTCGACATTGTTTACTGTTTATGCACTGGAATTGTGTGTGATTGGAAAATGTTTTCTGAGGCTTCGGCTGACAATGTAGATGATTCATCTACGGAATGTTTTTGAGATTGTCTTACATGCTATGTGCTATGTGGGTAATCTAGGATGTGTTGTGCATGCTTTATATGCTAAGTGCTAAGTGTTTATGATGCGATTTATTGATATATGACATGTTGTTGATTGTGATGATTTAAATATGCTCTGTACTGGAATCTGAAATATTGAATGGTGAGAATAGCGGGCAGGTCATGCCGATTTTATTTTGAGAGTTTTGAGAAAGTTTGATAGGACGAACGAGGTTCGGGCCTTAATTTTGTTTAGTGGATCGAGACATCCTCTGGAAGCGACTTGGGATTGGGAGATCCTGAAAATGTATAAGACTTGCGATAAGACAAAATGGAATCTATTTTATAAAGAAAATTCATAAGACCTTAAATAACCTCAAAATCTTTAAGTAATGATAACAACCTCGAAGGAAGGCATTGGAAGTCAAATCATAGTTTTGGAAAAACGAGGAGTGTCGTCGGATCCAAGTGTAGCGTTTGTTGTCGTGCTGTTGGGGCAGCGTTTGTTGTCGTGCTGTTGGGGCAGCGTTTGTTGTTGTGCTGTTGGAGCAGCGTTTGTTGTTGTGCTGTTGGAGCAGCGTTTGTTGTTGTGCTGTTGGAGCAGCGTTGGTTGTGGTGCTGTTGGAGCAGCTATGTGTCGTTATGAAGTGTGTCTTTTGGTCGCAGAATCGACTTTACCTTAGGGTAAGCTTTTAGAGACTTTAACTTCCCTAGAACACGTAGCGACGTGTCGAGTGAGGGCGGAGACGTTGTTTGACTAATCATTTTGCATACATGCAACATTAATGGGGTATTAACACAGGACGTACTCTAGACCTCGTCGGTTTCCAAAATGGTCATAAGACCCGGAATGCCGTGAAAGAGCGTTTATAGACGTCTCTTGTAGCAGACCGAAATGGCAGACCTACGGGTTTACTGCTGATCTGGCTACCTTTGTGTGGTGTAAGAGGCACGCGGGCCGAAATGGTTCCACCGTGGCTGGTGTTAGGGCTGATCCGTTTGATGTCCATCCCTTTCCGGAATGCATGTGGTTAACTGGGTTAACCTGCATATCATTTCATGCAACATGCATACTGACTTAGTGATGAGTGTGTTTGATACTTGTTAATTCTATTTGAGGCATGTTATCTGTGATTTATAGTCGTTTATATTCATCATGAGATATGCAACCCTAGGATGTTATCCCTAGCTAAAAGCCTTAGTGGCTATCCTATTATCTGTATCTATCCTTGCTATTATTTACATAATTCTTTGGAGTTGACCCTCGCGTCTTCTGTGTGTGCTTTGGCGAACAAACGCCCTTTGTCAGATGTCTTTGGCGGACTAGTTCACGACGGTTCACCCTTCGGGGGAAACTAGAGTTGGGATGCTGGAACAGGAGCGCATCGCGATAGCGAGCGGAGGACGGAGGATGTACCTAGACTTAGTCGTTCTGGATTCAGATTCGGACGACGATCACGCTAGCATGTAGGATTGAGTGTTAGTGTGAGCTCCTCGAGATGGGATTAGTGTAGGAGTAGAGTCTTAGCTCTGAACATCATTTGTTTCATTCGGGACAGGGTAGTTTCCCACCTATAGCTTTTTGTGTGGTTTCGTTACGGGAATCACAGAGAGTTGGTTGGACTTAGGAAGTCTTGTTTCAGGCCGATGGGCCAGCTTATTCTCATTTTGAGGGATAGTGTTGCGGACACTTAACCTTTTCTTTTGGTTTGTACTTTTGCCTACGGGCGCTACTCTTCTATTACCCGTCACTGGAGGTTCACTCGTGACGAGGTTGCTACTTACAGCGGGGGCTGTTTATATATTGTATATTAGTTTTATTACTTTTCGCACTTGGGTTTTATTTATTTCAGTCTTGTCTTAGTTATAATCAAAAAAAAAATATATTCACGTTTTTCCGCATTAAGTTTACTTTTGGTTACTAAAGTGACGCCACCGAAATCGGGGTGTTACAAAATCCAATCCCAAACCAATGAGATACTACCAGCCATAAATAAAAGTGTCCCTTTAACTGATATCTAACTATCCCTTATACAAACTCTATTCATTTCTTCAAATGCTGCTCGACACCTACATAAGCCAGAGTTCAAAAAACGCAGTAGGGGAAGGGGAACAATAACAAAACAGCAGCTATAACTCAACAGGATGACAACTTTGGTTGCTGCTGCTTTCCTTTTGGGCTTTCTCCCTCTCTCAGTCTCAATTTTTGGGTTTGAGTATTGGTGTGATGAGAAATTGAATTCACAGGAACAATCTGATAGTTAGAGTCACTTGTATATTTTTCATACTAAAGATATTGTATAATTTCCTTTCAAAAAAAGATAGATGTCAATTTCAATTTCCACATATCAATTTCAATTTCCTCATCAACATTCCTTCTAAGTTCTACTTCTATCAAACCCTAGATAGAACTCAAACCCTTTTCCAGAATCAAAAAATCCAATACAAAATTCATGGAGAGAAACTGAGAAGTGAGAAAGCATTACCTTTTGAGTGATTGAGAATCAGAAAACTCAAACGCCCAAACCCTCGTCGCGTGCGTGCAGATTGCAAAGAGACTGAGAGAGGCAGAGAGCTTTGATGGAGAGGAGAGGCACCATGGAGAGGAGAGGCACGACTGAGAAGTGAGAACAGAGAGAGCTTCGAAGTTCGAATTGAAGGAGAGGCGAGAGAGAGCTGTAGAGAACGTGCGTGCGTGAGAGTAAACAGAGAGGTAGAGAGCTGTTGTGAGAAAACAGGGAAAACAGAGAGGAGAGGCAGAGCGTGAAAACTGAAAACTATTGAGGGTTTATTTTTTTTAAGCATATAATTTTTTTTTTTAAAAAAATAAAAAACTGTTGTGGCTAAAGCCACACCCAGCCTTCAAGTGGGTCCGTCCCTTGTTACAATGAGTTACATTCTTGGAAAATTGTGTGGAGTAATTAAGAAAAGTTTTAACTGAAGGGCGAAATTGGTAAAAAAAATAATGTACTCTTGAACTTTGCAAAGTGATAGATAAATAGGAACAAAATTCATCTTAAAATAGGGACAATTATATATGAAAGAAAGATCAGTCTTTTCACACATGGATTCAAATTTCATTCTCTGATGTTTCGTTCTTTTGAAAATGTTGTACAACGATGTTTGTGGATGGAGAAACAAGTGGAGTAATGAAATGTGTTCAACTTGGAGCGTGTTTATCTCATCAAACTTATATAGATCAAAGAACTACAAAACATATGGTAGCATGCCTTAAAAAAAGGATACATGAGGCAAGAGAATTTGAAAGTTTTGAGAGCAATTACTTGAATAGAAATTAATCAGAATTGTATGATTATGAAAACCTATTTGCTGTAGAAGATATGAGCTCAACCAAGAAAAGAAAATAAATGATTTTGATAACAAATAATTGTTGGATCCATCTTCCACAAAGAAAGCTAGAGTAGTTTGGTCTGAAGATCTTCATCACAAATTTTTTAAGGCAGTGAATCATTTTATTCTATAAATTTTGGTGTTAAAGTAGTGATTAAGTATGGTTGCATAGTCATCATCATATCTTTGATGCATAATTCTTATTCTCACAAATGATTTTTGTTTTTTTGAATTGAGTTCCAAAAAATACTAGATTTGAAGAACGTTCCATGATAGACCAGAGAGAAGGTTGCTAGCCACTTGGTGGTGATGCATAATATCTTTCATTTTGATTTGAAACAAAAAGAATGATTTTGAAATTTCTTATTAAAAACGTGACTCTAGCTCATGTATATGTTGTTATTGGCAGATATAGAACCACAACAAAATTGACTTCATTAGAGCCCCTAGTCAATGATCTTGTACAAATGTTTCTTGGAAATATTACAATTTAGATGGAAATCTACTTCTATATTCATTAAAACAAAACAATAGGAATGAAAATAATATAGATTCTTATTATGTTTCATAAGTTTGAAGTTTGAAACTCAGGTTCCTGATGGGAAAACTTTCATTTTGCAAAAATACTAACTTTACTTGAGTAGGCTATAGAAAGAAAATGAACACAAATGTTCCTCTAATAGAATGAAGAATTTTGGCTTACCTGAAAAAGTAGGAAGTTTTGGTCTTCAGAACTTAATAACAAAGCAATAAAATGATGTTTCAAATTGATAGCTACAATTATTAATATGAAACATTGAAACTTCATAATGTGGAAACCCAAATTCATGAAGGAAATCATATAATGTTTGATTCTTACATGGAAACACAATAATCTTGGATTGACGCTCCACAAATGCAACTCAAAGTACATATCCAAGTTAATCAATCACAACCTGCATCAACTAGTTCTGCACCCTGTATTACAATAGAGAAAGAGGTTGCAACTTTCAATGAGAACTTAGTTTTCTTTTCTACTACGAGACGAAGATATGAACTTCAATCGGGAGATCTTAGGGATGTCGGAGTATATAGAAGCTCCAGACCACATATATGATTCCACATATTATTCAGTTGTAGGTCAAGGTTTATTTCCTTCATCTTCAACACAAGTCAAAATTTGACTTCTTTTAGTTTGGATTTTTCAATTTGTTATGTGTTATCATGTTATTTTGGTCTCATTATAGAAGAATTTATTGCAAATAGAATGATAACTTAGACTATGATAAATGCTCTTATACTAGAGTTCTTACCGTTCATACAAAGCTAATTGATGTGTCATTCCTTCAAATGTTTTCCATAAGATGCTCTAAGGAGATAGTAATTTATTAACGATTCAATGATGATACTTATTTTTTTTGGTACATCGGAAAGATAAATTACACCCACCAGGAATATATCCCTGGACCTCCCCCTACCCAACCCATATGTCCCCCCAGCTCTTACCACTTGAGCTATCCTATGAGGGCCAATTGTGATACTTCTAGTATAGTGGTTACATTGTAACATTATAAATTTTGTTTAATTTTTTGTTGGCAAAGCTTTCAAGCAATTTTATCGAGAATTTATATCTCATAATTGATAAAGACAAAAGTGATTTTTTTTGGTGAGTCTAATGGAAATTCAAATAGACACTATAATCACCTAAAAAAACGTGTGGCTACAATCACTTGAAAACTTACAAAATTAGAGAGCAATTCAATGCATGTTAGCATGTGTGGCAACAATCACATTGGTATGTTGACACACTTGTGGGACACGCAAAATTATTGCTCATGCCCATTACATAGATTTAGTTCATGAATTTCCAATTTTTCTTGCTTGTCTATGATGTAGTTATTGCATGCTGAGTAAACACAATTTCTACACAGAGAATCCTTTAGTACCCTATAGTTCACATTTTGTTAAGTTATGATAAGAGGATACCAAATTATTACCCTATTTTCTTGTCTTCAAAAGCTCATATGAATTAATCATTTTTTATCTTTATGGATAAGAAATATGAAAAAAAGACAATGGAGCATTTCTGGCTACTGCTGCAAATTTTTTTATTTATTTTTTATGTTTCTTTTTTAATATTGAAGTATCGTCCTTAGTCCATGTAAGGTTGAAATTATCTGTATACAACCATAGAGAACGACGAAGGTAATGTTATCCAAGCAAAATAACGCAACTAAAGAATATACATATATTTATTATTTACCTTAGATAAATATAACATAAATCTAGTTACAAACTTAATCTTCTAACTTTAATATAATCCTAGGTCAAAACTTATTGAAACCTAATCAATCAAATAGAAAAATGGCTGCAAAAGTTTCCTTCAAAATGGCAGCGCGTTCTTCAAAGACAGTGTTAGGTGCCCCTTTTTCATGTTCTCAGTTCTAAATATTTGGTGAACCATTTCTTGTGTGGTATTTGGTGAAGTTGCCGAAGCATTTGCTTTGGTAATACATTTGGAACAATTGATGTAGATGAGAGGCTTCCATGAACTTCCTATGGTTTTGTCCTACATTGTGCTAGAACTTGCTTTCCCCGTATATGTTTTGGTGGCTCATGCATTGTAAGTGAGACCTGGAACAAAATTCAAAGGTTAAAATAGAAGAACATCTCCCAAAATTAAAGAAAAACAACTAGGATTAAACAATCATTTCCATAATAAACTAACATGAAATTAATATTGGTATATGCACTAGTAGCTTAATATTTATATTTAAATATTACAACCTTAATATGTAAGAGATACCTATAGGGTCACACGCATAGAATTAGCCCACTAGAAAATATGTCTTATTGGACCAGCCCATTGGATAAGCCCAATAAGCTCCGTTAAGAATTAGGGTTAGCCTCCTTGTGGATGCTTATAAATAGAGCATAAGATGCTCAAACCTTAGATTAAAAAATTACACACTCTTGCCTCTGCTAGTACAAGGAGCCGCAAGAGAGATCTAGTGGGAGAGTTCGCGTGGACTTCTGTAGAGACGAGGCTACCAGTGTCTTGTTTGTCCAAACTGTCTTCAAGAGGTAATTCTTATTACCCTTTTATGTGTTTGATTGCAACATGAACTTTGAAACATGCATTTTGCAAGATCTTCTCATATAGGGAATTTTATTCCGCTGCGGTAATCAATCGCATGATTCCCTTCAATTAATGTTTGACAAATTATGTGGATGAGGGAACTGAGAAGGTATTGAATCAACACAAGGTAATTTATGGTGAATGTCATATCTCATCTAGTCAATGGTGTCATTTTCAAAACCAAATGTGTTAAGTATACTTTTCTAATTTGTTTGGTGATTGTGTTCCACTAGACTCGTTCTCATTTAGTTTGAATTTAGAGCCACAACTATGTTGTAGCTTCTTGTGATCATGTCTTTCTTTCCACTGCATGGAAATCAAACTAAAGATGTTAAATCACCTTATTATCAAACTATACAAAGGAATTAAAAATGAGTTATGAAGCCATATCTTGGCCAACTCTTTCATCAGGGGGCATTAAAACAAACACAATTGAACATACATACAGACATTAGTATTACTCCTTATATATCATACTAAGGTGAAAGATTCCACCCTTCCAACCTTTTTTTGACCAGTTATTGGTTTCATGATCCACTAATAGTTTTGCCTACAAATAAGGTACGTCAGTGGATTGGATTTGAGTTTAATTTGTCTATTATTTCTAGGTTTGAGGGTCACATTTTTATGTGTTTTTGAAAAGCAAGGTGAAGATGATGAACACTGTGGGGTGGGAATAAGCCTGACGGCCTATCAGGGGCCTACGACCTGGCCTGCTAAAAGCATGGTCTGGCCCTTAGTAAATAGATGAGCTTAGACTTTTAAAAAAGCATGTTTAGTTAAATAAGCTAGGCCAAGGCTATTAAAAAAACATGTTTGGTGTAAGACCCTACTTTGATGAAAAAAATTATTTATTATAGAATAAATGATGGAATGTGGTTTGCTTATGTTATTGTGAATTTCCCTTGATGCTTTGAGTGTATAGTATTATCAATATTGAAGTGATAATACTCGAGGGCTAAGAAATAATTATTTATAAGGTCAAGGACTTTAAGATGAGTGAGTTTGGGTTGCTTGGAGGCCAAGAATTAGGGTTATGGCCGAGTATGTGATGGGAGGTGGAGTGGAGATTGATTGTTTGACTAGTTTGCATGAGTTAAGGGAAAATAATGAGGGTTTATGGCTCATGATCAAGGCTGATCAGTTTTTAGACAAGAGGTTATTGTGGAATAAAGAGCCATAAATGCTATGTCTCCATTCAAACTTTTGAAGTGTGCAAAACCCTAGTTGGGCTTGCTTGGGCCGCGAATTGGAGGGCAAAATAGGGAGGATTGTGCAGCTTTTGAGAGACCAAATAAGGCTAAGTTAGAAACCTAACCTCACATCCTCAATTCCCACACACATTCAGAAGAGAAAAGAAAAGAAATCAAGAGCAAGAGAGTGAGAGAGGGTGGCGGCTAGAGAGAAAGAAAGAAGAAGAAGAAGAAGAAGAAGAAGAAGAAAAGCAAGAGAGGTCAAGAGTGAAGGGAGGAGATCAAGTCTAGGCTGAAGGTGCATCAAGGAGAAGGCTCTTTCAATCATCTCTTCCATCACCATTCCTTCATCTTTTCTAACCCAACAACTAAGGTAAGGGGTGGATCTAGTGGGTAGTGTCTAGGATCCTCCTTTATGTTGAAGGTTTTATTGAATAGCATGTCCATGATCAGAACCTGGTTAGATTGATACTGTATGAGGGTTGAGGGTAGAAAGCATGCTTAGGGTGTTTGATATGTGCAGCCACAAACATGATCAAAGCTTGATGTCATGCTTGTTTGCCATAGTTGCCAAAACTTGACTATGTTGCCATGTTTTTGCCTAGAACAAATTATGTGTCGTATTGTATGCTTAGGGCTAATTATGATGTTGAATAGCATGATCTCTTGCTGCTGTAAAATGGCCTAGAGGATGGCCAAAATGTTTTTCAAAAAAAAAAAGGAGAGAACCCTAGAGCAATGGTGCTCTCGGCCGTGCCCAATTCTTTGGTTTTGGTGGATTTAGCTTTTTGATATATTTATTGTTTCTGATTTCTACTGGAATTTTTACCATATTAGTGATGCTTGTATGATGACAAGATCAGTATGTTGATGCTTGGTAATTGACCCTATATCTTATGTATGAAAACCATGAATTTATGCTAAATTTGACTAGGATTTCATATGATTTTAACATGAAAATTGTGACATGATCAGTTCTGGATTTTTGGAGAGTATATGCTTATTGTTGTTGGCTGGACATTGACTTGTGAAGTTGAAATGGAAGGAAGGAAGAGTTTTAGAAAACCCTGGACCCCTTTAGGGTTCGGCTAAGCCACTTTTGTGGTCGTTGGAAAGTTTTCTTCCTTCCGATTCATGCACAAGTTTATGTGATGGCTTGATTGATGAGGTTGCCATGACTTAAGTGTTGATATGCAGGAGAATATGACTATGTGCTTGATATAGCTTAAATGATGCCTGATTTTGATATTGCCAAAAGGTCGCTCATCCAGCTGTAATTCCTTTTGGTGCTGCGATTATTACTGTCATTTAAGTTGCATTATCCGCTGTAGAAAAAGGTAAGACTCTAGGTTAATACCAGGAAGTGTTTGTGCATACCACTTCAAACCAGATAATTAGACAACACATTACAATCCCTTCCCCTGTGCGTGCTCAACCAATGCCTGCGACGCCACCACAGATTCAACAAATCACGTGTTCTCCTGGCTGTGAACTTCCAACGATTTCTGGAATAATGGGGTTGGAAAAAACGCCAAATACAAATTCCTCACAAAAAAGTTCACAGCGTGGTTGACCAAAAGGAAGCAAGAATAAGCCAATACCATTGCCAGTTGATTTTTTAGAGCCTGTCCAGGGAGAAGATGGAGTGACGACAAGGGCTTAGAGAACTTGGTTACTTGGAAAGTAGTTGGGTTTGAGACCGAGAGGCTCAGAGGCGTTGATGCTCCGTGGCTTAGAAGCTCAAATTCGCAAAAACCATCCCCATCTTAATTGACATGTCAGGCCCGTGGTTCTCTTGGAATGTCCGCGACTTATGCAGATAAACTAAGAGGGAAGTTGTGAAGAAACAAGTCTTACAATTGAAAACAGAAATTTTGTTGTTGCAAGAAACAAATATGAATGAGCAGCGACAGCGTACAATTGATTCTTGGACTCAGAGTCTGCAAATAAGGTATGTTCAGGTTCAATCTGTGGGTTTAGTAGGAGGATTGATGTGTCTGTGGCGGGAAAATTCATTACAGGTTCAAATAGTGGCTTTGGAAACATGGTTAATTTTATTGAATGTGAAAATTCCCATTGTTGATAATACCGTTCTAGTGGGAAACGTTTATGGTCCTCACACGCTGCAGGAGCGCCGAATTTGTTTTGAAGCGTTGAAATCACATGTTCTGAGACATGGTGGCCTGGTGTTTCTAGGTGGTGTTTTTAATGCGGTTTTGTTGGGTTCATAACGATCATCTGGAGGTACTTTGGTTACGGGCGATAGAATTTTTCAGCAGTTTGTGCAGGATAGCAGCTTGTTGGATTTACTATTAAATAATGGTGAATTTACTTGGTACTCAAGTCGCCAAGATGGCATGTGGAGTCGACTGGATCGCTGGTTGGTATCTGATGAGGATGTCTAGAGTGGTAGGTGTTGCTGTTGAATCCATTTTTTGTTGTTGTTGTTGTATTTGCTGTCTCGTTGTTGCTGCTGATGCGTTAGATATTGTTGCTGTTTTGCTGACGTTGTTGTTGCTGTTGCTGTTTTGCTGTTGCTGTTGTGCTGTTACTAATTGCTGTTGTTGCTGATTTTATTGTGATGTTGCTGGTGTTGTTGTCACTGCTGCGAAAATGGTTGTTGTTGTTGGTGTTGTTGTCACTGCTGCGAAAAAGGTCGTTGTTGCTGTAGTTTGCTTATTGTTGTTGCTGCTGGTGCCCATGTCTGTTGCTGCTACTTTTCATAAACCTTCTTGGGCCTGCTGTTGCTACTGATTTCCGTGGATTGTGTTATAAAATTAAATAGAATTGTGATGTAAAGGTCCTTGTTTTGAGCTAGTGTTACACTTGTGACTTAAAGTTTGTAGTGCTTATTTGTACTTGTGCAGAATGACTCTTCCAGGTTTGGGGGTACTCTTTTTCCTTGCTTGGTTTTTATCCCATTGGGTTTTTCCAAGTAAGGTTTTACTGAGGCTCCTTCCTGGGATTTCGCCTAAGTCATTATGTGGGTTGGTGGTGGGTTTTTAGCATAGCTCAGGTCTCTTCGTTTGCTTCTACTTCTATCAGTTCAGATTGTACTTGGTTCTTGCCTAGAGTGTTTTACTCAGACTATTTATAATAATATTCATTCCATTTTCAAAAACAAAACTCTAGGTTGAACTAATAGAGCCCTAACAAAGAGAAATGAGAACTTAATCGCTTGCAAGTAAAATGTGATGTAATTGGAACATAGGTCTAGTGATGACTATGGACCATGAGAACGATGGTACCGTTAGAGACAAACGGTTACTTGCACGCGAGGGTGTTTATGGGTTGTATTGTGTGTCCCCACGTGATGAGGTTGACTACGGTCTCCTTGATATTTATGGGTTGTACTGTGTGTCCCCATGTGACTTGGGTTGTACTGTGTGTCCCCTTGTGATTGTTCATCTGCGGATGATCGTGATTTGGCCATGGTGTTGAGGTGGTTGTGCGAATGGTGAGGTCGTTAGTCTAACTGAACTTAGGTGACTAACTGTGATATAACTTAAAGATTTTTCCTTATTAAATCTTGTTATTTATGAGAATTACATGAATATGTGAATGTTTATATGAGAACATGAGATATGGCCCTGTTATGTGTTTATGTGTTATTCTGGGGGGGGGGGGGCAGATGGTGAAGACCAAGAGTGATGTGACCTCTTGGACGATCAACTTGCATGATCAGCACAAGGACAATGCCTGGCAGACCGACTCTGCCCAGACACGTCGCCTTTATGTCGGCAGTGCTACGATCACGGGACGCGACCGGCACGGGAACGTCATTGAGACTCAGAGAATGGAATGGGGCAAGGTAAAGATGCCCTTTGCACCATGCCGCTTTCTGCACCCAGGAGATGAGGGTTCCTGCTCGAACTCTCCACAGTTGGCTGCAGCAGAGGAGGGTCCTTCACGGGCACTCGAGGTACCAGACTGGTGGACACATATTGGCGACCTTCCAGTCCCGCCTCTAGAGTCCCTTCCAGATGTTGTTGCCTCGCTGCCCATTGCTGTAGTTGTTGCACCAGTGGAGGCTGAGATGGAGGGCAACAGAGCTGCACCAGAAGCCAAGGCTCCAGTGAAGAAGCGTCAGAGACAGTGTGGTTGGCTCGATGAGTGATTGATGTTGTCTTGTTGGGGGTCGAGTGACTCGTAGTGCTGAACTATCATTTATCAGTTTTTTTTCCAGGGTTTTTGATGTACTTTTGATGTAGGGCTCTAGCCTGAGGTTTCAATTTATGTACTTTGATTATGGTGGTATCTTTTAATTAAAAAGTCATTTTATTCAGAAATACATGTCTTGTTTATTCCGCAAATTTATAACGTAAAGTTTTCAAGAGTTTCACAATAAATGAACATTTGTCGTTAATTAAAGATTAATAATTGAACGACGAAAATTCTTTACGAAAATGGTGACGTTTGGTTTACTGTGTGACACTCGAGAAATCGGGGCGTTACATTTGGCCTGATAGGCCAGCCTGTTTATACAAACCTTAAGTTCAAAAAAAAAAATCTAATGGGCTGCGCACTCTTTCGCACAAAAAAAATAAAAAATAACCACACTTACCCACCTTAACTAATACAAACCCTAACTCACCCTTCTGTTCTTTTGTTTCTGCAAACAACGTTTACACACACTAGTTCAGTGAGTGAGAGATCATGAGAGGAAATAGAGATCGAAGATCAAGTGCGGCTTTCGCGATATGATCATGGAGGTTCAGCGATGTGGCGGAGGATAGAGGTGTGTTCATCTTGATCTGGTTGTGCGGATTTGGGGGTTCAATTGCAGAACTTTAGGTTCATCTTGATCTAGATCTGACACTAGTGTTGGAAGTACTGTGTGTTACCTTTCTATTGATCGTGTTACCCAACAGAGCCCTTGGAATTTTTCAAGGGCCACTCCTTTTTTTGAGTTTATTTTTGTTGTTTCTCTACCCAATCCCTTTATTATATTAGCATTGTGTATATGTAAAAGTGCTCTTTGCTAAACTTGTAAAAATATAATATATTTTGTATATGTTTAGTGTTTATAGTTCTGGTTTCGTTCCTTTTGCTATGGTTCTTTTCTAACTTAACTACAAATGCTAACAACAAATCCATAAAGCTTTTGTGCTCAAAACTCATATTCGTTGGCTTTTATCAAATGCTTCTGGAATGATAATTCTTTTGCTTGTTTTTTTAGTTTTCTTTCTTCTCTAAATGAGTATTTCATTAATTTCTTTTGGTTACTGGTGACCTCCTTCATCAATAGAACTTTGTAAATTACCAATGTATACTTATAAGTTTTTTATTTGAAATAGGCTTGTAAATAGGTTTGCAGACCAGGTTAGGCCGTGTAAAAGGCCAGACCAAGCCTTAAAATTTGGCCTATAACAGGCTACATGCCAGGCTTGGACCGAAAGAACATAATGCAGGCCAGGCCTAGGCAGCGCAAAGCCTGGCCTAACCTGACCTATTTCCACCCCTAGTTAAGATGAAGATGATTGAGGATCAAGATGTTAAGTGTATGATAATTTTTTTTGTCCATCTATTATTCCACGTGAGTATTTTAGAAAATACAAATAAGATGTGCAGAACAACTAGAATACAAACCCAAATCCTCGACACACGATGGGAGTTTAAAACAATAGCTAAAAATGAATAAAATAATCAAGTGATGGTGTGTTATGAGCAGTGGTTTGGTCTTTATATAGGCTACCAACAATGTAGACCATTGGTAACATTTACCGATGACTTATTTCGTTTACTGAATTTATAAACATGACTATTGCCGACTTCAAACGTCCACATTACCTATTGTTTCAAGTCATTGGTAATTCCTCGGGAAATTACCGTATAGCTTTACTAACAGCTTAGGTGTTGCAAATTGGCAGCAAAACAGTCTGTCCAAAAAATTCAGATATACTCATATTTCTGATGGTAACCGTCGGAAACTTCATCTTCTCTATTCCCGCAAAAAACCTTGTTTGAAGCCATGTTATAGACAGTAAAATTCGTTGGTAAATTTACATGCCAAAATTTACGTCCAAAACACCACATTACTAACGGCTAAGACAATCTATAATCATACTCGCGACATAGGCGCAACAAACTGTCAATAAGCTATCGTTAATTTCGCTTTTTACCGACAGTTTCCTGGTTTTCGGTTAAATATAGTATTCTTGATGATCCCACACTCTTCCCTAAGCCAAGCAACAAACCTCTCTTAGCCTCAAGGTCCAACAAGTCACATGCTTCAAGTGCTGCAGCAAAACAAAGAGCCTTAACCTGTAAGAAATTTTCTCCTCTTACCTTTGAAGGATAGAGAACTTCATTAAAGTCACACACAACTAATCATGGTCTATTGATGATGAATCTAAGGTAATTAAGAGAGATGCTCGCACAATACTTCTCACTGAGCTAGAACCGGGCTATGATGAAGGAATTTTTACCACTCTACTTCTTATTCTCTCAAGACTCATTTGTAGCAAACATTTTTTATTGTCCTCAAAGAGTTGGAAACACAACATCGTTCTTTAGTAAAAATACTTAAGCAATGAGTTCAACAAGGATATAGACATTGGAGTTACTAAAATTTCAATCAACAATACCTATTTCATTCCCAATTAAAATCCAAGAACCCAAATTTTCCAAAAACCCTCATAATCATTCAACCAACATTGCAGCAATACAAAAGGGGTGGGTTGAATAATTTAAAACCATAAATTCGCACCCCATTTTCCTCTAGATTTCGATCAATAGTGATTGAAAAAAACCCCCAAATTTTGAACCCCTAATTGCAAAAATCCCAAATTGAATTGAGAGGAGAAGGAAAGAAACTTACCTACAACCACTTGAAGAGAAGAAAAAAAAACATACATTATATGAGAGAAGAGGGACGGATTTTAATATGGAATGGGACAAGGACGTATAACCCTACTGTCGACGCTAAGAACAACGTGTGCGATGATAGTGAAGAGCGTGTGTGATTGTGAAAGTGTGAACTGTGTTTTATATTTTAAACTCTCTTGACTCTTAAGCCCAACAAAATTATGCTTAAGCCCCTTTGACAATTAAAAGAAAACAGACATGTTATGTTTTGTGTCAAAATTGAGCTTAAGCAAAGAATAAATGTGCTTAAGCCATTAAGACAAACTTTTTTTCCAACTTAGGATCATGAGAATTTGGCTTAAGCCTAAGTTTTCCAACAAATGGTCAAGCACATTCAGTTTTTCTTTTTCTTTAAATAGCTTAAGCCAAAAGATTTTAGGCTTAAGCATAAAACTTATATGCTGAATTTTGACAGAATCAATAAGAGAAACTTGTCAATTTTCACAAGTGACATGTTCAAAATTTGTAATTCTTACTTCCCTTGCTTTTCACTATTTATGAAGCATTCAAACCTTCAATTTGGACCTCTGCAACACTTGAATTGACATGTTAATCACATAAATTACCAAGTTTAAATTGACATTCATTTGACAGAATCAATAAGAGAAACTTGTCAATTTTCACAAGTGACATGTTCAAAATTTGTAATTCTTACTTCCCTTGCTTTTCACTATTTATGAAGCATTCAAACCTTCAATTTGGACCTCTGCAACACTTGAATTGACATGTTAATCACATAAATTACCAAGTTTAAATTGACATTCATTATAACAGCATAGATACTCAAATCTCACATGTCAACACCTCATTTTTTGATTCAATCTTTGTGAATGTCATCAAATCATTTAGATCACATACTTATATCATAGGAAGCTTGTGAGAAGACAAAGATCATGAAAAGAACCATGGTTCACATCAGATTCACATCTCATACACAGTGTTTACTTCACAAGAAACTTTCACACAACTCACTACCTCAAAACTTACATTCCTCACTCTCCTTTCAAGTTAGGCCTTAAAAATAGTTATAAGCATCATTTGAAACTTGTTGAGAGCCCTAAGATGCACCTTTGCGTAGTATTGTCCCAAATCACATTTCAAGATCATGGAAATTACCAACTCAAGAACCGACACACCATATGACATTAAAATACACTAAGTTCAACATGAAATTGTTCTATCACATAAAGATCGACATCAAATTGCATAATTGAGCTTATTCAAAGGATTGAGATGCAAATTATAAAGTTAATACAGAAACTAGCCCAAAATGACTAGTTTTTCACTTGAAACTCAAAACCTAACACTCCAATTTTTTCAAAACACTTAACTTATGCAAACCAATCATCCACATACCTTCTAAATTAGATTTTACACTTGTTATAACTCTCAGTTGCAGATTTTTCTCAAGAAAACACAAGGATCAAAATTCAATCAAAATTGCAGGTAAAACACAAGTCACAACCCTATTTTTGTAATTTCATCAACTCATTGATCTCTAAGCCTTTGAACATACTCAATATGGTGATCAAAAAATGGGAAGCATATGAAAGCACAACAAAAAGTGAAACTTCTCAAAATTATGATATCACTTACTAAAATAACTCGAAAGCTGGAAAATCTAACTAAACACTGGGTTGCCTCCTAGGAAATGCTTGTTTAACATCATTAGCTTGATGCAAACACTATCATGGTGACCACAAACAAGGGTTATAGTATTACCCATTCTGCTTCTTTGGCCTTTTGACATGGTTTTCATCAAATGTTCTATCAAAACCTTTCCAAGCTATCCAAAACTCATTCTTTTTCTTTCTCTTTTCAATCCACCCCAACTCACATTTATTTTGCTAAGAAAACACATTTGATTCACATTTTAAGCTACATACATACATATGAATGAATGCACAGTTAAAGTTCTTTGAAGTATTCAATGCAATATTTTTGTCGAACCTATCACCAAATACAAAACCTATATGTTCAATAATAGAAATCGTATCATTGCATTGGTAATGCTGAAAATCATCAAAAACTTCAAAGCTTACCTCAACTTCTTCATGTTTTACCTTTGGAGAACTTGGAGGTGAGTTGTGAATTGGTGGATCACTTTCTTCATTTTTTTTCTTTTACTTATTCTTCCTCATTATCTTTCTCGATTTATTTTGCTTCTACAACAACCTTACCGAATTCAACTATTTATTATGGTAGCTGCCCCACTTGATTTTCTAGGCTCTTGATGGAAGCCTCGATGTTCTTTTGGTTAACTATTGAAATATGCACAAATTGGACCAAGATACCCTCAAGCTTAGAAATCCTATCATGTTCTAGGAAATAATATGACTGATATGGTAGTGGTGATACATGTACTTCCTGAAAAGAACAATAACTCCCGCAGTTAGTGTTAAAACAAATATCACACCACATTACTTGATCTCTTATGGATGATTGTTTCATTATTGGAAGTTAGTGACTCAGAAGCTTCTTGCTACTCTTTTCTATTTGGCTAGCCGATTGAATGAAAACGAAAAAACAAGCTAACACAAGAGATTAATAACAAGAAGAAAAATTGAACTGAAAACAAAATTTATACACAATATTCACAATTACTCAAGTTAACCAAACTAAAGCAATTCTTTTGTATTGACGCAATTCCCAAACAACGACGCCATTTTTTCGTACCCACAAGGAATTGGTAATACAAATGTCGTTCTCTAGTAAAGTTACTCAAGCAATATATTCAACAAAGGTATGAGTTGATTGTTTGACGATATGTTGTGAAATTAAAAGAAGCGGTAATAAAAACAGATTGTGAACGAGTTGGGGAAACCAATTGGAATCAGAGTTCACCAGTTAACCTCTCAATATTCTATGATCACACATATAAACCATGCTCTACGTTTGATTCCATCACACCATGTCTTAACTTCTTCATAGTTCCCTCATGAAAAAGATCATCAACTCACTAACTAATCATCAATTCCTTGAATAATTAAGAAAGTGAGTAGCTTTAAACTTAGGTGTTATTTGACTATTGAACTAACCATATTCCTAGACCTTAGATTCAATAGATGAAATTGTCTATTTCAGATTAAAGCAATTAGTTCCCACCAATTTATCAAATCCAAGATCAATTTCTAGTTGATCAATCTAAAACTAGCATTAAGAACAAGATAACCCATTGAAATTATCACATAGAACATGAATTTATACATGAAAATCAAGATGAATACATAGATGTTAAAAGATTGCATCCAATCCCAGCAAGGAAAGCTTACAAGAAGAAATAGAGAAGAAGATGATGATCCGTGTCGTCGGCGTGTCCCCAGCTCAATGGAGGGTGCAAGAACTCTATATCTTCCTTCTTTTCTTTTTTTCCTCGTGTTTTCTCCGTTTCCCCAAAGTGTTCTCCCTGTTTTTCTCTCTGGTTGTGAAAACAAATATGAACATTACTTTTATAATAAGATTCTGCAACTTTTAGGCTTAAGCCCAACAACTTCTAGCTTAAGCCAAAAGGTTTCTTCAAGGCTAGGTAACTATTTTGGCTTAAGCCAAAATCTCAATCACCACTTCTGTGCTTCGATCTCATGAATTTTTGGGCTTAAGCCAACATTCGTCAAATTAGCCAACTCCAGTGTCTCCTCTTCATCTCTTCTTTAGCTTAAGCCAAAATTTCTTGGCTTAAGCTAAATCTTCAATTTGGGCTATGATATTCCTTTGCTTGGATCCCTTTGATCTTTCTACTACAAACAAAAACAAAGGATTTTAATGTTAAAAAAAAAAGGATTTAATACTTATCGCAATCATATTGACTATAGTATCTATATAAAAACTAAATATCTACTATCCTAACTATTGAGGGATAATTTGAGAGATATTGTTCTAATTTAAATGAATAAGTGCTAAAATCAAAATGAGAAATTGAGTAAATTTCGCACTTATCAGACTATAGCATAGACAACACATGTTTATTCATATGCACCCATTGCAATATTGAAGGTTTGAACCTGAGAATGCATATCAGACTATAGAAAGAGTAGCTTGGTGGTGGGGTTTGGATCTATGGGGTTCAACTTCATTTTGCGCCCGAATACTCCAATTAGTCAAATTAGGGGTATAATTGTGAAAGATATACTAGTTAATAAATTTATATTTAGAACTTTAAACATTTTTATTTATTGATAATTAAACTTTTTTTATATGCAAATGTTTGTTGTTAGTAATGTTAGTAAAACCTGCTTCATCTTTAGGTGTCCTTATTGGTCTCTATCCGCCAGTGCGTAGCTCCGTAACTTTCCCTCTCCCCAGCAGTAGCCGGAGCTTGCACAACTAAAAAAAGAAAAATAAACAAAGCGTGGTTCATGGTAGGCTCTTTTAGTCCTCCTCAGGGTTCGAACCATAGACTCTTCACCCTTCATCTCACTCAACCCTTATGTTCCTACCTCTTGAGCTATCATTCGGGACACAAATAATTAAACTAAAATTTAAAATAAAAATATTTAAATATGTACTATAAACATATTTTTTTTTCAAAATAAAATACATATTATTAATAATTGGCATGACGTGTCTTTCCATCTAATTGTTTTTTTTTTTGATAAACCAAAGAATTGTATTCAAATTTAGCACAAGGGGTGCTAATCCCATCTAATTGCAGTATTGGAATAACTAAAAGCATATTTTTACTTTTTTTGCTTGGATGTAAATCTGAAGGTAGCACCGTATTTTGCTTCACGCCTGAAATTTAAAACTTGTCTTATCTCTATGATGCTATTGGGTACGTTTTGTAAAATTAGGTAAGGTGACACAAATCACATTCACGCAAAAATTTCTTGAATAAAAGTTGATTTTGACCTCTTTTTTTTTTTTTTGAACTCAGTTGATTTTGAACTCTAGATTGCAATGAATACCGTGCTACTATTTTGGATTAAGCAACCCAATAATTAGTAACAAATCACAATCTTAACCAGATCTCTACACTGATGAAATTTGGTACTTGAATTTTGGCAACTTCTTTTGGGGAGGGGGTGGTTAGGTTAGTGTTAATGAATCATCGATTAGAAGAAAGAAATGTACTAACCAATTAAGTTAATAACCTTATTTTAACTTTGTCCTCTTTGCTAAATTAACACGGAAACACATTGGATTATGTTATTAGTTCTTTTAACTGGCTCCCTTTTGTGAGAAAAATATGTTTACTTTTTAGCTGTGAATAGTAATAGAAATTCAGAATGTCATTTGATTAAACAACTAATTTTATTATTAGTACTTCTTGTTGCTGCTTAAGTTAAACATTAATCCAATTAAGGTTTGTATTGGTGAGTGCCCGTCACTCCTTTACTACCCGCGGAAAAAGACAACACCTAGAATAGAAGGATCCCACTTCCTCTTCCTCAACCCCACATTTTCCCCAAATAGGGCTTTATATATTATTATAGTATTATACTAATTGTAAAAAAAGTAGACATTAATTTTTTAATTTAGTCTATAGTATAATTAAGTTTAAAAGATTCTTTTATGTTCGATTACGAACTTTTTGAAGAATAGTTAAAATTTTTATTTTAACTTGTATTCTAAAATAGTCATTTTGTGTTTAATCCGAATGTCTCCAACACGGAGAAATGTAATTGTCTCTCCAAACATATAATTTTCCCCGTGTTCAAACTTTTTTCTCAATTCTATAAAGGTCTAAGTTGTTTACCACTAGACTTATCATTATTAGTAATCTGTATAATAAAATATGTCTATTTTTAGATTGTGTCCTGGTCTAACTAAACAGAATGGTGGAGAATAGTTTTTTTTATTTACATTTCATGTTTTTTAATACGCAAGAATAGAGTCTTAAAAATAAACATGCATTTATATTTGAATTTAAATTGAGATTAACTTAAAGATCACATTAAATTCAACAGAAGTTAGAAGTTCCTTTCACATTCATTCCATTAGAATTATTATTTTTCCTTAAAGTTATCTTGTAACATGTACATGAAGTTCTCCAAAATTTTTGAAGGAAAAAGTATATCTATTGGTAGGTTGAGATTTAGTTTGAGTAAATTTAAACTTTTAATGAAAAAACAAACATATGGAAAATAGAGAACAAAAATTAATGCACTTTTTTATTACTTTGCAAAAAATAAACAACACTCTTGTCCAATGGTCTTATCTTGATCCAACAAGTCCTGAACAATAGAAGGATGAAGATTTAAAGTTTGAGTATTAGGCTTTGTTTGGTTGGAGGAAGGGAAAAGGAAAAGGAAAGAAAACACAGAATTCACTCCTTGATTTCCGTATTTTCTTTTCTTTCCCTTTTCCCTCCCCTCCAACCAAACAAAAACATTAGAGCTCTGGTTAGAAGCACGTTTTACTAGACCATCAACAACAACATTGCATCCCCTAGGGACATGGTAAAGTGAAACTTCCCAAGTCCCAAGGGAGGTGAAGAAGTTGCATAAATCTTACCCCGAGACATAAATCCAAAAAGTCATTGCATGAGAATTTTGGAGAATGGAAATAAGCTGCAAATTATCTGATGCACACAGGACCTTCATAAAACTCATCTCCTAACTAGAACTTAAACCTCGAAAAGGTAAGCATCGCTGCTCCCTTCTTTTGGAAGAAAAGCCAAATAATCAAGCCCCAAAAAAGTCTATGATCACCACTAGAATTAAGATTCGTGGAGGGATTGCAACCTCATTCGTGTTAGAGTTTCACTCACGAGGTTAGGGAAGGAGACCATTTGGGTACACATACTGAGATACATGTCCGAGGAAGAACCTCTGGGCTAGAAGGTAGGAAACTCATACCCTATATAGACTTTTTGATGCTGCGAGTAACAAAGTTGATATGCAAAGGAAATGGCTCAAAAATTGCATTATTGCGCTAACACCATAACCACCAAGCATAAGTGAAGAGACTCGCCCTGATATGAACTCAGCATGCGCAACAACCAATCCTCCAAACTATATGAGAAGAAATTAATCGGAAGAGGGATGTTGGCCGTAAGTCAAACTTGCTTCGGGTGAGGACAATCTTGTAAGAAATGGAGTACACTTTCTTCCACGTAAGAGCAACGCCCACATCTATGAGAAGACGTCAATCGACATTTAAATCTACACGAATTCGAAGGCAGCCTACAATGAAAGGAAGCCAAGCTAAACAATTCACCATAATTACTTCTATTAAAAGAGAAGTTGATCTAAACACACCATCAATTCACCATGAAAACTTTTCACTACTCTTAAAATTACTTCTAAACCACTGCATAATTGACTTGTCCAACCTTGAAAAGTTACCAAACACAAAACGGGCGTTGGAATAGACTCTCTCCAAATTGGACTAAGTATTACAGCACGTTGTCGTTCCAATTGGCACCAAATATACCCCTCAGCGTGGCGTTACCAAAAGGACATGCCCATTTAATTAATTAATAGCAGTAAAATAATTGATATTAATTTAGTCATAGATGGTTGGTTTAAATAATACTTCCTCCGTTTCTATTTATCTGTCCAGAAAAGGAAGATTCACACAAATTAAGGAAAACAATTAATTATGTTGATTTTCATAAAAGTATTATTTATTTTCCTATATCACCCTTTAAAATGTATTTTATCTTTCTTCATTTATTGTTTCTGTAAGGGTATTTCTTGGAAAAACATCAATTAATGCTCTCTTGAAACTCTAAGTGGACAGATATATAAGAACAAATTTTTTCTTCAAAGTGAACAGTTAATAAGGAACAGAGGGAGTACATGCTTACCAACAATATGTAACTCTTTAAAAATCTAGTACAAGGTTCGATTCCTGAGGGGTGCGTATGGAGAAACATTTGTTGGGAGAGACTTACTCACTTAATGCGATCTTATAGTCTTATGAGACTAGTCTCATGACTACAATAACGGCTAAGTTACCTTGAGAAATTAAAAAAAAAAGTAATTTATGCTTTTATTCTTCTTGAATAATATCTTGAGTTCGAGTATTGTGAATAAAAGGAACTTTGCTAAGAAAGCTAACCCTATCATAATGTGGCTCCCAACACGAACATAATTACCTTATGTGGAAAAATCAGCAACACCAAAAGATATTAATTTTTTTTTTGGTTTGAGACAAGTGTCTCTTTCGGAAACAATCATGTTCTAGCCGGGAACATCAACGTCATTGGGGCTAACTCTCCCGACGGAATTTTTTTTCATCAATAAGACTCGAACCCAAGACTTTGTTTAAGGGAAATCAAACATGTATTACGTGAACCAACCACCCATGGATACCAAAAGATATTAATTTGTACCAAAACAAAATAGTTGATATTAATAAAATAGATAAACAATTTTTAAAAAAAAAAACAGAAGTTTCCCACCTCAAGTGACAGTAGCAGCAAGCATTATATATGTGTCGGAAAAGGAATTGAATTCGCGAGAATCCCCATGCCCCATTGTTACAACGTTGGTGTCCTCTCCTCTCCTCTTTCGGATTCAGTTTCGGTTTCTGTTTCTGTTTCCGTTTCCTCTCTATCAAAATCAATCAATCAATCCATTTTCACCGTCCATTCAATTTCCCTTTCTGTTTCCCTTTTTTTCCCAAAATAAAAATCAAAACTCTCTTTTAAACTTCCTCAGATTTCGCCCCAGAATCTTCACCCCATTATTGTTTTTTCTTTTTTTCCAATTCAAAAACTTGCTTGTTCTCTTTGGTGGTGGGGGTTCTTGTTCTCTTGTTCATTGTTCTGGTTCTTCAATGGCGTCCAGTATTGGCGTGATGGATGGTGCGTACTTTGTCGGCAGGAATGAGATTCTTAGTTGGATCAACAATCGCCTTCACCTTAACCTCTCTCGCATTGAGGAGGTAACATCAAAATTGCTTCTTGCGTTTCACAACATTCATTCAACAAAAAAAAACTTTTTTTTTCATTTTTGAGAAATTGGGTTTCTGTTTTCCTTCTTGTTTCTCTAATGCCGTTGGTTTTTACCTTGTGGGGTGTTATGTTTTGCATTTTTTTGGGGACCCTTTTTGGCTTGTTCAATTTTCAACGTGTTTGGGAAGACTGTTGTTATCTCCTTGTGCGTTAGAAGAATGAGAAACTGGGAAGATGGTAGTTATGGTTTCATTGAAAATGGTGGAATAAGCAAACCTTTGAAATGTTAATTGATTGTGATCTGTCTCACCCTAGCAATTGTTTGATTAGGTTTTTGAAGAAACCACAATGATACTGTTTCAGGGTTTCTGTAATTTAGATGGTTAATTTATGATACCCTGACCCTGAGGTCCCTGACCCTTTTCACCTAATGATAAAAATTTACACCCTTTTCCCCTCAAGTTACTACTTACTAGTTATAGAGTATGCACCACTTGGTACAGGTTTCAAAACAATGTGGACAGTTAAGGGTGTTGATTATCCCATTTCGGAACTATTTCGTGTTAATAGCGTGTTAATTGAACCTATTATCTATGATAAAAACTACTTTTGGGTTCTAATGGAGCTATGCCTTGCTCTTGGTTAGGCGGCATCTGGTGCCGTACAATGCCAGATGATGGACATGACATTTCCAGGGGTTGTTCCAATGCACAAGGTGACAGCATGACTTTGGTTTTAGTTTCTTTTATGCTCTTATGGTAACTCATTTCCATGGAATTTTTTTAATTTGGGGTTTCATTCTAGGTGAATTTCGATGCAAAGTCAGAGTATGATATGATCCAAAATTACAAAGTTCTGCAGGAAGTGTTCAACAAACTGAAAATTGAGAAGGTATGGGTTTCTTCTCTCGCAATTGTAATAGTAAGAAGAATGTTTGGAAGAAACTTGAGAGCTTTGTTGTAGTAAATATGAAAGAAAGAAATGACGACAGGATGGCTCATTATAACTTATTATTATAGTATTGAAGTCAACATTACTTCTTTGTAGTTTTAAATTTTCAATGGAATGATTTACCGGATAACATATTACCATTTCAATGAAGGTTAAGTTTGATAGTTAGGTTCTTCCATTTTGTTAGAGATATAATAAAAATCATTTATGAGTCCTAATCTAATAGCCAAGGTAGTCAAAATCACGCTTCAATGCACTAAATTGTAAGCTTTGGCAATTCTGGACCCTTGGGCGATTTGAGCGACATCTAATCGCAAATCTACCTAGATCGTAGCTGAATTGTCCCTAAATCGCAGAATCGCACCTGAATTGCGATTTTGAAAGATTTTCCGCTTTAGCTTGGTTCCAATAGGGAAGGGTCTTTAGAGGAACCTGATGATTTTAACTTGGCAAATTTCCTAGCTTAAGTTGGATGTTTAAGTTTTATGCTTTGATGAGAACCTGATGTTTAAGTTTTATGCTTTTTTAGTTTTATGGTGTTTGGATTAATACTTTCTGACTCATGTATGACATTCCTATGAATTATGTTTTACGACACTTTATGATGTATGTATGACATTCCTATTTGTTATTTATGCTATTTTAAATGCATATAAGAATTTATATGCATTAAATAAATATAAATAGCAAAATCTACTAAATCTTACGATTTATGCTCCGATTTAGCGATTCACAATTTACAATTTACTACCCTTCTCCAATTTAGATCTAGATCTCGATTTTGACCACCTTGCTAATAGCTTAAGGTTTTGGATTGGTTCGTGAGAATAAGTGGTTTAGAGTTTTGTTACCCGCATTCTTCTAATAATAAGTTGAATTTCTAAACAAGCAGGGTAAGCCCGTACATTGTCCATGCTTCGAGCTCAAATAATTCTTGCATGAGAGCGCATGTTAACGATATGATATAAAACTGCATGTATATCAACTTGAACTTTTGAAATTGTTGGTTAAGCTTCATTTCCATATAACTGAGAGTATTTATATTTCCATCCTGGCTTCCTCTCTGCCTTCCCCTTCCTCTCCCAGTTTCATATCTTTCTTTCATTGGCTGCATGTGTTTTATAGTGAACGTACTTTCAGATTGTAGCTTAGATTTGGCACAATCAATAGTTGATTCTTGCATTGGGCTAACTTGACTACCATGTGGCAGCATATTGAAGTTAGCAGGCTTGTTAAAGGTCGGCCATTGGATAACTTAGAGTTCCTACAGTGGATGAAGCGTTACTGTGATTCTGTCAATGGTGGCATTATGAACGAGTATGCTATTTTCACTTTCGCTTCTGATCTTTTAAACATGCTTAGCTGTCTTGTGCACATCTTTACTAATATTCAAACATACAACATTATGCCATACATATATGTTCTCATAGTGTATTGCATATGTTAAAAATATAATTTAAAACTATTCACATGTCTTCACTTAATAACTTCAACATTTGAGATAATTGGTCTATGATATGGTATCATATGCTTTATGACCCAATGATATAGAATTAGACCCTTGTCCTCATTCCTCTACTAAAAAGTTAAATTCAATACGAGATAGGTCGGTTTATGTCTTGTCCATGCTTTGAGCTCGAATGGATCTTGGATGAGGGGACATTTTTAATATGATATAAAATCATGTGTCTTCTTCACATTACAACTTAAACTTTTGGGATTAGTTCATGTCATACATTTTACCAACTCTTTCTTTTTTGAAGGAACTATAATCCTGTGGAGCGTAGGTGTAAGGGTGGAAAGGACCGAAATAATAGGAGTTTAAAAAGTGCAAAGTCGCTGCCGGTAAATACTATGAATAATTCTGGTTCAGGCCATACACTCAGTCCAAATAAAACCTGTGGTTAGCCTCTTGTTGTCTTTGATCCTGAATTCTTTTACATTTTTTCCTAATGGTTTCTCTATGTTACTCTACCTTTTTCCCCGTTGCTTTACTGTTTTCGGTTTTGGGTTTATGTGGTGAAGGACCCAAACAATCAAGATCAAGTGGAGGAGCAGGTGCGGCTAGCTCATTGGCGGAGATTCAGGCTTTGTCCAAGCAGGTATGACTATCAAAATTATGTTTGCTGTGTCTGCGACAATTATAGAAATAAAAATGACATACAAGTTAAACCTCCTTCAAGCATTGAAGCATTACTGGGTACATATTACCTAGCCAAAGAAGCCCTAGGGCTTAAAATATACTATAGCATGAAATTGCTACATGTTTGTACTATGTAGACATTGATGATTTTCCTGATGCTTGTGCCTGATGGCATATATAATGCCTTTGTTTGACGGGCTCAATCACCTTTACTTTTTATATAGGTATCTGCATTGAAAAGTTGTTAATTTAATGGAAACATTATGTACCTTTAGTTTGTTCACTCATTGTTCACTTTATTCTTCTTCTTTTTTTCAGGTTACTGATCTCAAACTCTCAGTGGATCTCTTGGAAAAAGAACGAGACTTTTACTTTTCAAAACTAAGGGATATAGAAATTCTTTGTCAAACTACAGAACTGGAGAATGAACCTGTAAGAATTCTCACGAAGGCTTGTATTTTTGTTTAGCTTAGTTTATTCACAGTAGATTGGAGGACTTTTCCTTTTCCTTTTCATCGTGCCTGACATCTTGTCTAACTTCTATTTGCTTCAGCAAATGTGTCATTTTACTCATGATTTAGTCAAAAAAATTCTTTTATCTAAATATCTTGATACCTTTGACTTTAGTTGACTAGTAATGGGGGAAAGAACCATTAAAATATCTGGTTTTGGCAATGGCATTTATTCTTGTAGAAGCTGTTTTGTATCAATCATGGTTTGGTTAACTGGGTAGGATAAGGCATGGTCTTTGTTCAGTTCTGAATTTATTCTCCAGTCAAATAAAAAAATGGTACTTGAACATCAGGCTTGTTAGAAAGTAAATTTAGCACTCATTTGAAATGAATTATACAAACCAAATAATTTTTATGTATGTATGCAGATGTCTGTAGCAGTTAAAAAGATTTTGTATGCCGCTGATGCATCTGAATCACCATTAGAGGAAGCTCAGGAGTACCTTAATCAAACTTTGCATGCTGTTGAAGAAGAACCAGAACCCGAACCAGAACCAGAAACTGAAACTGAAGCTTGATCACTCTGAAAACTCCTTGTCGAACAAGCTCAGTGCAATCTGTGATGATGATACTGGTAATCCTCCCCATGCAATGGCCATAAAAAGTGCCATGTAATTTAATCACATAGTTGTAGCTATTATGATGCTTTTTGTTTTGTTCTTGTAAAAGCGTGGATGGATAATCAGATGATATTCTAGCTGATCTTTCCATGAATAAAGCTCATCTCATCTTCCTTTTTCATGTTTTCAACAAGAAACTTGCGTAATCAACATTGCGTTGGAAATGGATTTGGTATAATAGCCTATGTACTCCCTCCGTCCCTAATTATAAGCTAAAGTTGTAAAAATCACGCTTATTAAGAAAGTCTTAATTAATGCATTGGTTTTCAAAAAAAAGGTATAACTTTCCATGTCTACCCCTATTTAAGATAGCACTTTTTAATCATTATACTACTAATAGTGCTCCATTAACAATAAATGCAAGGATAAATATGGAAAGAAATATTAGCTTTTACAACTTTAGCTTATATTTAGTGACAAAACAAAAGTCTCAACTTTAGCTTATAATTAGGGACGGAGGGAGTATTTCTTTAGAATTGGAGGCTAAACTCTGTTTGAAATGACTTCCCCAGCTGAGTACTTGGTGATTGGAAATTTTCTGATTTGAAATGGCTCAATTATTTTTCATTGGCCACATTCGAAGTTATAACTTTTCATGAGAGTTTAGGTTGAAGTTGTAAGTTTAAATTGTGCAACTCTTGCTTATGACTTTGTAGTGTCTACCTTCTAAGTGTGTGTTTGGAATTTCGGTAAAATTATGATAAAAGAGAGTTTGAATGTGAAATGATTTATGTCTGGATCCATTTATGAGAAAAATGATCCAGAATGAAATTCAGTTGTGAAATCTCGTATTTAATTATGTCACCACTCAAGTTAGGATTTGCATATTCACCACATGATTGATGATGAAGGCAGAATTAATTGTAAAAGGAAACATGATACGCCCCAAGTTGATGCAAGGGCTGCAATGGATCGTCTAGGATTGATCTTGGATGATGAGAACTCTGAAATGTGAGAAAGAAGAAGAAGAATTTCGTGATGGAAGGGAAATGGACAGAAAAGAGGGGAAGTTTTAGTGAAATGGAAGATGAAGACTTCACACAAAGGTGGTGACAAACCCTTGATAAGCCTAATTCTTGAATCACTCAAGAACTATGAGAATCACTCTCACAAATCTGAATCACTCAGAAAAGAAAATACTAATTCATTCATAATCTGTCTATTACATTGAAGGAGTGGTCCTTATAAAGAAGAAGGAAATTCAGCCTTGTTACAAAAAATGATGAGGTGTAATTTCTCTAGAAGAATCCTAGGCTAGGAGTTACAAATTAAAAGAGGAAGATAGTGATTTGCTTCAGCCCTGAACGTGTATTTGGTGGCTGATTGCTTCATGTAACTCCCTTTCTTGATTGTTATTCTGACCAGAGAATATAGCATTCAATGCTCTTTATGAACTTAATTTCCCTTTCTTTGTAACTCCATTCTTGGCTTTGAAAGCTCTTCAATCCTTTGACTTTGCTGATGTAACTCCTCCATTCAGAACTTATTGAAATTCAAACACATTCAAAGAGTTTTAAGAAAGGAATGGATCCCTCCTTTTAAGCCCTTCATGCGCCACATGCAATCACATACCACTTGAAGTGGATTAAACACACTAAAATAAAATTCAGCAACATAATGCATTTGGATCCAACTTATTCAATTGGTCCTTTGCATTTTTATTGAAATAAAATAAAACAAAACATCACATGGCAGCCCCTATGCGTGGGCTGGCTCTTCTTCTTGGGCCTGAATGATCATCATGATTTTTGGTTCCATCTCTTCTACCACTTTGTCTTCAAGAATGGTTGCCACTACTTGCTGAAGAGTCTCTTTGGCCTTTTTAGCTCTAGCCCTTGTCATTGGTCCTCCAAGTCCTTTTAGTGCTCCATGACCCTTGTCCTTGTCCTTGTCCTCATCATTCCCTCCCTCTTGAAAAGGATTTGACCTCAAATCAAATTCTCCGCCATCTGCATCAAAGAGAGATAAATCAGAGACATTAAAGGTTGAGCTGATGTTATACTCACCTGGAAGCTCTATTTTGTAGGCATTGTGATTGATTCTCTCAAGCACTTGAAAAGGTCCATCCCCTCTAGGTTGGAGTTTGGATTTCCTTTGTTCTGGAAACCTTTCCTTCCTCATGTGCACCCAAACCCAATCTCCGGGTTGGAACACCACCTCCTTTCTTCCCTTGTTAGCTTGCCTAGCATAACTCTCATTCTTTCTCTCAATTTGAGCCTTCACACGCTCATGCATCTTCTTGACATATTCAGCTTTGCCCTGTCCTTCCTTGTGCTTGAAAACAGAAATGTTAGGCATAGGCAACAAATCAAGAGGAGTCAAAGGGTTAAATCCATACACTACTTCAAATGGAGAGCAATTGGTAGTGCTATGGACAGCCCTATTGTAAGCAAATTCAACATGAGGCAAACACGCCTCCCAAGCCTTTAAATTGGCCTTAAGGACAGTCCTAAGCAAGGTGCCTAGGGTCCTATTAACCACCTCAGTTTGCCCATCAGTTTGTGGGTGGCAAGTGGTAGAGAACAAAAGTTTGGTGCCTAACTTCCCCCATAAAGTCCTCCAGAAGTGACTTAGGAACTTGGTGTCCCTATCACTAACTATGCTTCTAGGCATCCCATGAAGTCTTACAACTTCTTTAAAGAACAAATCAGCAACGTGACAAGCATCATCAGCTTTCCTGCAAGGAATAAAGTGAGCCATTTTTGAAAACCTATCAACAACCACAAAAATGGAATCCTTACCATTCTTTGTTCTAGGGAGGCCTAAAACAAAGTCCATAGACAAGTCAACCCAAGGGTATTCAGGGATTGGCAAAGAAGTATACAAACCATGTGGCATCACCTTAGACTTAGCCTTCTTGCAAACAATGCAATGTTCACAAAACTTGATCACATCATGTTTCATTTTGGGCCAATAGAAATGTTCCTGTAAAGTTTCTAGAGTCTTTTGGACTCCAAAATGACCCATTAATCCCCCAGCATGGGATTCTTTAACAAGCAGTTCTCTAATGGAACTTTTAGGCACACACAACCTGTTTTCCTTAAATAAAAATCCATTGTGCCTATAGAATCCATTTTGAGAAACTTTCTCACAAGCCACAAAAATTTCAGCAAAGTTATCATCTTTTTCATACATTTCTTTCACATGTTCAAGTCCTAGCAATTTAGTCTCTAACATGGAAAGCAACACGTGTCTCCTGGATAAAGCATCAGCCACAATGTTACTTTTCCCTTTTTTGTGTTTTATGACATAGGGAAATTGTTCCAAAAATTCAACCCATTTGGCATGCCTTTTGTTCAACTTACCTTGCCCCTTCAAGTATTTCAGCGACTCATGATCACTATGAATCACGAATTCCTTGGGCAAAAGATAATGCTGCCAAGTCTTCAAAGCTCTCACCAAAGCATACAATTCCTTATCATAAGTAGAATAGTTAAGGGCAGCTCCGCTTAACTTTTCACTAAAATAAGCAATTGGGTGGCCTTCTTGAAGCAACACAGCACCAATACCTACATTTGAAGCATCACATTCAAGTTCAAAAGATTTAGCAAAGTTAGGTAAAGCAAGTATAGGTGCATGGGTAAGCTTATGCTTTAGGGCAGCAAAGGCCTCTTCTTGATTCTTTCCCCAATGAAAACCCACATTCTTTTTCACCACTTCATTTAGGGGTGCTGCCAAGGTACTAAAGTCCTTTACAAACCTCCTGTAGAAACTGGCCAAGCCATGAAAACTTCTTACATCACCCACGGATTTAGGAGTGGGCCACTCTTGAATGGCTTTGATCTTTTCCTCATCAACCTGCACTCCTTCCGAACTCACAACAAAACCAAGAAACACAACATGGTCAGTGCAAAAAGTGCATTTCTCAAGATTGGCAAACAATTGTTCCTTTCTAAGCATACTCAAGACGGATCTTAAGTGCTCAACATGCAGCTCAAGAGTAGTGCTATAGACCAAAATATCATCAAAGTACACAACCACAAATTTCCCAATGAATTCCCTCAAAACATGGTTCATTAGTCTCATAAAAGTACTAGGTGCATTAGTTAAACCAAAAGGCATAACCAACCATTCATACAAACCATATTTAGTTTTGAAAGCAGTTTTCCATTCATCCCCTTCTTTAATCCTTATCTGATTGTAACCACTTTTCAAATCAATTTTAGAAAAATAACATGCTCCATGCAATTCATCAAGCAAATCATCAAGTCTAGGAATAGGGTGCCTATACTTAATGGTGATGTTATTCAAGGCTCTACAATCAGAGCACATTCTCCAAGTCCCATCTTTCTTTGGTACCAAAATCACCGGTACAGCACAAGAACTCATGCTATTTCTTACCCACCCTTTGTTCAAGAGTTCTTCCACTTGTCTTTGAATTTCAGTGGTTTCTTGTGGGTTGCTTCTATATGCTGGCCTATTAGGCAAAGAAGCTCCCGGAATGAGATCAATTTGATGCTCAATTCCTCTCAGTGGTGGTAGACCACTTGGAACACTTGTTGGAAACACATCCTCATAATCCTGCAAAAGAGATTTAACACTAGAAGGCAGCTCAAAATTTTCAAAAGTGTTAGTGTTCAAAATCTGATTTTTGCAAAACATCAAGTATAGGATCTGTTTTGAAGCTATCATCCTTTTCACCTCTCTCTTTTTGATCAAACAAATTTCTTTTCTCTCAAGTATTTCACTCTTTTCTTTTTGCTCTCTCTCAAGTGTTTCACTCTTTTCTTTTTGCTTTCTCTCAAGTGTCTCACTCTTTTCTTTTCTCTCTTGTTCAATCTTTTCTCTCATTTTCTTTTGATCCTCACGCACCTCCCTAGGGCTCAAAGGTTTGAGCGTAATTTTCTGGCCATGATGTTGGAATGAGATCTTGTTGGTGCTTCCATTATGATCAGAGTTGGTGTCATATTGCCATGGTCTTCCCAGCAGTATGTGACTAGCCTCCATGGGAACAACATCACAAAGAACCTTATCCCTGTATTTGCCAATGGAAAAGTCAACTTCAACTTGCTTACTTACTTGTATTTCTCCATAGTGGCTGAGCCATTGAAGTTTGTATGGCCAAGGATGTGGTTTTGTGACCAGGTTCAGCTTCTCCACCATTCTTTCACTAGCCACATTAGTACAGCTTCCGCCATCAACAATCATCAAGCAAATCTGCCCATTGACAGAACATCTTGTGTGAAAGATATTCTCTCTTTGGCTTTCTTTCTTTGGCTTTTGTTGGCTACCAAGCATTCTTCGGATCATCAACAGTTCACCATTCATGGCTGCCTCCTCTTCTTCTTCACTTTGTTCTCCTTCGGACTCACTGGTGTAGTCTCCATCATCCTTAAGAATCATGGTCTTTTTGGAGGCACATTCATAAGCATAATGTCCCATACCTTGGCATTTGAAGCACTTGACCTCTTTGCTCTTTTTGGATGGTTGTTCAAGAGGTTTTGAAGAAGCTGAAGCTTGTGGTTTGGTGGCTGGTTTGCTAAGGGTGCTCGGCCCTTCATTCTTCATTCTGTCTCTCCAAGATGAATTGGAATTGGTAGAACTCTTCCTTGCAAGCCCTTTCCTTTTGAGTTGTTGCTCAACTTTAGTGGCCTTGTGCAGCAATTCTTCCATGTCTACATATTCCTGAAGTTCTACAATATCTCTAACATCATTAGACAGACCATTAATAAATCGAATCATGGTTACCTCTTCATCCTCCTCAAGATTGGCTTGCAACATAAGCACCTCAAGTTCTTTGTAATACTCCTCAACACTCTTGCTGCCTTGGGTAAGTTTTTGAAGTTTAAATTTTACATCCCTAGCATGGCTTGAAGGGACATATCTTTTCCTCATGATTCGTTTCATTTCAGCCCATGTTTCCACCGCTGGCTCCTCATTTCTCAATCTCTCTTTTGCAAACTTATTCCACCAAACAAGAGCATAGTCTGAAAAGTGAGCAGCTGCAAGTTTCACCTTTTGGTCCTCCTCATAGCTGTTGCAAGCAAAGACATGCTCTATTTTGAGTTCCCACTCCAAGTATGCCTCTGGATCACTCTTTCCCTTAAAAGGAGGAATTTGGAATTTGACTCCTTCAATCCGAGCAGGTCTAGGATTTTCATGAATTCGTCGTGGCCTCCCGCCTTCACTGTCACTATTGTTCCGGTTCTCCATTTGATCCAGCCTTTCGTGGATCTCTTCAGTTTGCCTCCTCATTAAGTTTTCCAGATGTTGTGTAAGAGCCCGCATTTCGATGGTCGAGAGTCGCACTGCTGGTTGCTCCTCCTCTTCTCCTGACATCTTTGACAAATGAAAAGATTCAAGTAGAACAAACAAATGTTAGTGTTTACCTCACTTCTCTCGTGTTTCCCTCAAATTGGCTTTTCTATGATGTGCACTCTTGCCTTTTTCCACTCAAAAATTCTCACAATCTCTTGAGTAAATCAAAGTTAAGACACACAAAGAATTATGCCACCAAATTTGTGTAGAGTCACACAGATTAGAATAGACTTTAGAATATGAAACAAAAGAAGACAAGACAAATCACCACAGAAATGGAAAGGACTCAAAATATTTAGAGACTAAAGAAGAATTCAAGAACAAACAGAAAGAAGAAAATAAATTGGAATGCTAGCAACAAAATTACCTTGAACAATTGAATTTGGCTAATTAAACAAGAACCATTCAGCCATTTTTTTTTTGAATTTTCGTTTTTTTTTTTTTTGAATTTTCGTTTTGTAATTTGTTTTTGATTCTGAACAATTAACAAGGCTTAACTTTTGCAATGGTTCAGCCAAAAGAAACAAAAACTAAAATCAAGGTAACAAGAAATGATAAAGAGTTGCAAACCAGAATTCCAGATAAGAAAAGAAACCAAAATCCTAGAACCGGAGCTCTGATTACCAAATGATACGCCCCAAGTTGATGCAAGGGCTGCAATGGATCGTCTAGGATTGATCTTGGATGATGAGAACTCTGAAATGTGAGAAAGAAGAAGAAGAATTTCGTGATGGAAGGGAAATGGACAGAAAAGAGGGGAAGTTTTAGTGAAATGGAAGATGAAGACTTCACACAAAGGTGGTGACAAACCCTTGATAAGCCTAATTCTTGAATCACTCAAGAACTATGAGAATCACTCTCACAAATCTGAATCACTCAGAAAAGAAAATACTAATTCATTCATAATCTGTCTATTACATTGAAGGAGTGGTCCTTATAAAGAAGAAGGAAATTCAGCCTTGTTACAAAAAATGATGAGGTGTAATTTCTCTAGAAGAATCCTAGGCTAGGAGTTACAAATTAAAAGAGGAAGATAGTGATTTGCTTCAGCCCTGAACGTGTATTTGGTGGCTGATTGCTTCATGTAACTCCCTTTCTTGATTGTTATTCTGACCAGGGAATATAGCATTCAATGCTCTTTATGAACTTAATTTCCCTTTCTTTGTAACTCCATTCTTGGCTTTGAAAGCTCTTCAATCCTTTGACTTTGCTGATGTAACTCCTCCATTCAGAACTTATTGAAATTCAAACACATTCAAAGAGTTTTAAGAAAGGAATGGATCCCTCCCTTTAAGCCCTTCATGCGCCACATGCAATCACATACCACTTGAAGTGGATTAAACACACTAAAATAAAATTCAGCAACATAATGCATTTGGATCCAACTTATTCAATTGGTCCTTTGCATTTTTATTGAAATAAAATAAAACAAAACATCACATGGCAGCCCCTATGCGTGGGCTGGCTCTTCTTCTTGGGCCTGAATGATCATCATGATTTTTGGTTCCATCTCTTCTACCACTTTGTCTTCAAGAATGGTTGCCACTACTTGCTGAAGAGTCTCTTTGGCCTTTTTAGCTCTAGCCCTTGTCATTGGTCCTCCAAGTCCTTTTAGTGCTCCATGACCCTTGTCCTTGTCCTTGTCCTCATCAAAACATCCAAACACCAAAACTTAATTTTGACAGCAGGGAATCAATTGCAGTACTTAAAAATGTGAAACCAAACATGCTTTCAGTTTTTTTTGAAAAAAGTGTGATGATTCCACCATATTACCTAAAAATTGATTGAAATATGAAGCAAAAAGAAATGAAAAGGAAATAAGAAAGGAGTGAAGGAAATGAAAAGAGAATCGGAGGATAATTAATAAGTTACTTTTCCTCCTTTATTTGTGTATTTAAAAATCATTCCAAGTCAAATATTTTCGTGACTTAAAGGCAATGTTTGGATGGTTATGCGGAAAGGGAAAAAGATAGTGACAGTTTATAGTTATAGATTTTTGTCAAGGAAAACAAATACTTCCAAAATAATTAATTTTGGGAGAGTAGAAACGGACAAACAAACCGAATGAGTGTTTTGCAAGAAATTGTGAAAATGTCATTGAGCATCACTAGAAATTCTATCATGTAATATATATTATTTTCAAAATCAAAAAGGAACAACTCCGACAAGTGCCACTCTCTCATTTTATGTCTTTTTTTATAAGTTTTCTCTCTCATACTATAATTAGTAGGTAGATAATGTCATATTTATATTTTCTGATTTTTTTAATAATTAAAATATTAAATAATTCTATATTTTCAAAAATCATTAATCTATTAATATTGCATTTAATAGTTATGATTTTTTTTTGATAAAAAAGATGATGCACCGTCAGTGCATAGATATTAAACTCATTTTTTTTGGTACATCGAAAAGATAAATTGCATCCGACAAGAATTGATCCCTGGAGTCCTGGACCTCCCCTTACCCAACCCATATGTCCCCAGCTCCTACCACTTGAGCTATACTACGGGATGATATTATCGTAATTAACAAAAGTCAATTGTGACTTTTTTTTTGAAAATAACAACCGTATTAATTTGACATTTAATGGTTTTTAATGACATTATAATAATTAATAAAAGTCAATTGTGACTTTTCTTCCATTAAGATGTATGCTGACAATTTTTTTTTTAATGATTATAGATTACAAAATATATTTTTTTGAATATAATATTTTATGTTCAAAATGATATTAAATATGCCAAAAAAAATTGATATCAAATAATTTTTAGGGATTGATTTTGAAATTAACTCAAAAGATTTGTATTTTATGTATTCATACATACTTCTGAAAGGTTAAAATGATTTTGCTATATTAATTCAAAGCATAACAAAATAGAAAAAAGAGACAATTAGAATGTAATTAGAAAAAAAATTTAAAGTTTGATGTATGTTGACAAAGTACTTTTATTTCATCCGTGCACGACGCGAGATCAATACTAATTATGATTACTCTTCTTTTTGAAAGTATTTAGAATGAAGGAAAATGGAGTTATCAGGTTCAGCCTAATTAAGAAGTTAAATATATGAGATTTGTGTCAATTTACATATATTTGGTATTTACCACTAACAGGAATACTAGTAATTAAATATAGCTTTTTTGGTTACATAGGAAAATACTAGTAGGTATAGCTTTCGGATTAACTTTTGGGTCAAGTAAGGTTTAAAAACAAAACTTTTGGGTCAAGTAGGTGGTAAGGTAAAGTTTTCTCTAATGCGACCACTGTGAGATTTGGCTTATTGATGTGAAAAATGTAAACACTAGATACTAGATAGCAATCTAAGAGGGGACTGAATTAGGTTTTCAAAAATATTACTAATTAAGAATTGTAAACTTAGAATTTTTAAAGTTATAGACGCGTAAAATAAAAGTTAGAACAAAATTACTCAATAATATTAATAGAATGAAATTATCAAGATAATGAAAGTAAAGAGTAAGGGATGAGGAAAATTTCTCAAAGTCATGTATCATGCTTCACTTTCATCAACCAATTGAAGGTTACGTTCAGTCCCCTTTCTGATTCAAGGATTTTTCTATTATGTTATTGATGTTTAGTAGAAGCTTCACACTGAGACTCTCGAGAGCATCCCCAAAAAAGCACCTCCCTTTCTTGTTACACATCATTCACCAAACCCTATAGTAGACTCTGAATCACCGTGACTCAGTACGTTTTCACTATTACCAAACCCAATGGTGGACCAAGAATCAAACTGATGATTCAAGATGAAGAAAAAGCTTTTACAATGGCTTAGATTTCAACTTTAACTAAGGGTTTTTTTCAAAAGAAAATTATAAATCAATAAATGAGTCTTTAAACTAGCATATCCTTTTTTTTAAAGGTTAAATTAGCATAACCTTAATCAACAACCATTCTAAAATGGAGGGATTACTTGTTAACCATCATTGTTTGATCTCGTAAACAGAATGTACCTATTGCCATTATTTTTGTTATAACTTACAAATAAACAATTAAGGGGAGAACACCATTGCAATTAAAGTAAATAGAGTATGAGAAACTTGTGAATTTTTGCTACCGTTGCGGACGGCTGAACCATATTGCTCGTTACTGTGAGTTGGAGGAGATGGTGCCACCTGCCTATGGCCCGTGGTTGAGGGCAGAGGGGGAGGGTAGTGGTTTGGGTCACCGTGGGGCAATTGGAAGAAGGAGGAAGCCATACCCTATGGTGATGGCGATGAGCACGAGGAAGAGGATAACGTTGAGGAAGAAGACAAGGAACAAGACTTTGACAACAAGAGGGTGGCGGAGGAAAATAATGATGGGGAGGCTCCATTTGAAATAAACAAAGAAAAAATTCTTGCTGCCCTGTGTCTGATTTGGCAGTGGGAGAGAATTCTAGCGGTGTGGGGAAGTTGGCAGGTGTGGCTTTGAAGGACCTAAAGGACTTGGGGAAATCTCCACAACCGTTTTATTTTGACAGCAAAAAAGTTCCAAAGCAAGTGGGGAAACAAGTGGTAAGGAGGGGGCTGGGAGTGCAAATCCGTGAGCCACATGACAATGAAATAAATGGCAGGAAAAGAGATACTGTGGCTTCATCTTTGGCAGGTCATTTGCCTACTTGTTTTTCACCACCGTTGAAGAAATCTAATACCGATTCTGGATTGGGGATGGCGGAGACTGCTAAGCAGTCCCGCCCACCTCAATGAAGATCCTATCGTGGAACTGCCGTGGGCTTGGGAACCTACGAGCAGTACGGGCCCTCAAAAGGCTCATCCACTCAAAAGATCATGATGTGGTTCTAGTTATGGAGACAAGGTTGTATAGTGCTGAGGCATCGAGACATAGAGGTATTGGTGGTTTGCAGAATGTTTTCCCAGTTCAGTGTGCGGGACAAGGTAGATCAAGAGCAGGAGGTTTATGTCTATTCTGGGGTAATGAGGTTGAGGTGGAGGTAATATCAGCTTCTTTAAATCATATTTTATTTAATGTTGTTAATTCAGATGACAGGTCAGAGATGAGGTGCTTGGGAGTTTATGGCTTCCCAGATGAGAGGAAGAAAGCGACTTGGGATATGATCCGACGCTATACTCCATCGAGTTCTATTCCTTTCATGTGTTTTGGAGATTTTAATGATACTCTCTCCCCGGCAGATAAACTGGGTGGGGATCCACCGGATGTTGAGAGATTGCAGGAGGTGTCGCAGGCGTGTGTTGATTGTGCTCTACATGAGGTGGATTTTTCGGGTTACCGTTTCACATGGTCAAATAAAAGGAAGAGGCCTGGGACGATTGAGGAGAGATTGGACTATGCACTTGTTAATGAGGCGTGGAGATCTATTTGGCCAGTTACTTCTGTATACCATTTGCCTCGATATAGATCTGACCATAATCCGATTTTGATCTTTAGTGGCTCTCGGAAAATGCGGAAGGAGATGGCTAGGGCTAATTTGTTCCGTTTTGAGCAGTTGTGGCTTCAAGAGGGAGAGGAGTGTGCGGAGGTTGTGACAGAGACATGGGGGAGGCTTCAGGCGGACCTTCCATCTAAGATTTCTCAGGTGGGAGATGCCCTTCAGGGGTGGGGAAAAGAGAAGTTTGGGGACTTACCGAGGAAAATTTCCGATCAGAGAGGACTTCTTGAGAGGCTTCAGAGGAGGGATCAGATCGGAGGAGGTGGTGGAGATAACTAAGGAGGCTGAGAGAGTGTTAGACGGTTTACTTGAGCAGGAGGAGATTCTTTGGGCCCAGAGGTCGAGAGCAAATTGGCTTAAATTTGGGGACCGAAATACAGGTTTCTTTCATCAGAAAGCATCCCAGAGGAGGCGCAGGAATCTGATTGAGATGATTAAGGAGATCGAGGTAGAAAATATGAGGATGACAGAGACATATCCAGGGTAGGGTTGGCAATGGGCCCCGTGGGTGCGGGTTTGGCCATTCCCACACCCAAACCCAAACTTAACACCCAAACCCAAATCCAAACCCAAATTCAATATGGGTGCAAAAGTTAAACCCAAACCCAAATCTCTGGGTTTCGGGTTACCCGAACCCAAACCCAAAACCCAATGTGAGCATCGAACCGACAAAAAATCAAAAATATCAATCCGGAAACAACATGTACATAAGAGAACAACATGAACATAAGCTGATTAAACCTCATTATCATTCCAATACAAAGGAAAAAATATAGTTCATGAACATAAGCCTACTTAGTAACTTTAAAAAAAACTCTACTTAGTAGCTTTAATAGTATATATATAAGGGTTGGTAATTACATGCATAAGACTTCGGGTTTGGGTTTGGGTTTGGGTGCGGGTTTAATCAATCCCACACCCAAACCCAAACATGTTTTAAAATTTGGGTGAAACCCAAACCCGCGGGTTTGAGTTTTCCTGCCATCTCTAATCCAGGGTGCTCTCAGAGTACTTTGTTACTTTATTTTCTACCTCCAATCCGGTTGGGGTGGATGAGACGACTGAGCTGGTTTCTGGCAGGATATCTGCGGCCCATTTGGGGATTTTAGCTCAACCTTTCACGAAGGAGGATATTGAGGAGGCCCTTTTCCAGATGCATCCGACAAAGGCTCCGGGGATTGATGGCTTGCCGGTTTTCTTCTATCAGAGATTTTGGCATATTTTAGGAGATGATGTGACCCAATTCTGTTTAGAGATCTTGAGTGGAGCACGCTCACCAGGTACTATTAACCAGACTTTGCTTGTTTTAATCCCTAAGATTAAAAAGTCTGTGCATGCAAATCAATTTAAACCTATTAGCTTGTGTTGTGTGCTTTTTAAAATCATCACTAAAACAATTGCAAATCGTTTGAAAATGATTTTGCCTGATTTAATTTGTCACTCCCAAAGTACATTTATACCTGGGCGTTTAATTACAAATAATGCTTTGATTGCGTTCGAATGCTTCAACTATATGAAGAAGAAAATTAATGGCTGAAATGGCATGATGACTCTAAAATTAGACATGTCAAAGGCTTACGACAGAATTGAGTGGCCTTTCTTAAGGTCGGTTTTAGTGAAAATGGGCTTCCCACTCTGTTGGGTTAATTTGATTATGAGCTGTGTCTCATCAGTTAACTTTTCAATTATGTTAAATGGGAACCCCCAACCTCATTTTACACCAGAGAGGGGATTAAGACAGGGGGATCCTTTATCTCCTTATTTGTTCATCCTTTGTGGTGAGGTTTTTTCTGCTCTCATTGAGCGGCAGGTGTTTTCTTCCAGTATGCATGGTATTAAAATTGCTCGTTCTACACCTACTATTTCCCATCTTTTGTTTGCAGAAGATAGTATTGTGTTTTCCCGTGCTGATGCTCGTGAAGCAGAATGCGTGAGAACCATTCTGCGGACCTATGAACTAGCATCGGGTCAAGTGATAAATTTAGATAAATCAATGCTTTCAGTTAGCCGAAATGTGACAGATAATTGTTTTTATGAGCTTACACAGCTGTTGGGAGTAAAGGCAGTAGAAAGTTTTGATAAATATCTGGGTTTACCCACGATCATTAGGAAGTCAAAAAAACAAATTTTTAATTTTGTTAAAGAAGGAGTTTGGAAAAAATTAAAAGGTTGGAAAGAAAAAGCTCTTTCTCGTGCTGGAAGGGAAATACTTAGTAAGTCAGTGGCTCAAGCTATTCCATCTTATGTTATGTCATGTTTCATTTTGCCTGATGGTATTTGTGCAGATATTGACAGTATGATTGCTCGCTTCTTTTGAGGCGGTGATGTGTCTCGGCGGGGACTACACTAGACAAAGTGGGAGAATCTTTGTAAAAATAAGTGTGATGGAGGTCTTGGTTTTAGGGACTTCCGAGCTTTTAATGAGGCACTAGTGGCAAAAAATTGGTGGAGATTATATATGTACCCGGATTCTTTGTTGGGTAAGGTTTTTAAAGCAGTTTACTACCCAGCTGGGTCTCTAATGGAAGCAAAAAAAGGGTATCGACCGAGCTATGTGTGGTATAGTATTTTAAAGGCAGGAGCTAGAATTGAAGGAGGCTTGAGATGGCGAGTGGGAGATGGTGCCCGGATAAAATTTTTGCAAGACAGATGGCTCCCAGATGGGTCCTCACTAGTTTATAGACAGGATGCTATTGAAAGTCTAGGATTGGAAAAGGTGGCAGATTTAGTGGTTAATGGAAGCTGGAATACAGAGTTATTGGATGAGGTTTTCAGCCCTCTAACAGTCCAGAAAATTATGGCAATTCCCCTTTCAATCCAAGGTAACTTGGACGTTCTTTATTGGCATGGAACCTCTAATGGTATTTATGAATGTAAATCTGGTTACAATTATATCAGGAGCTTGGTCACTCGAGAGGAGGCTTCTAGTTCCTCACGTCCGCTGTTGTCCGCTAGTCATTGGCGTCGGTTCTGGTCGAGCACAGCTCTTCCACGGTGCAAGGATGTAGCGTGGCGAGCGGTGCAAAATTTTCTCCCGGTGAGAGGTGAGTTGGCAAGGCGCGGAATGCAGCTGGACCCTTGTTGTGCTTTCTGTGAATTAGAGATAGAAACGTGTGAACATCTGTTCTTGAAATGTCCAGCGGTTGAAAGAGTGTGGTTTGCTTCAGACATGGCAATTAGGACGGAAAATTTCAGCTCCATGCATGCGTTGATGGCTGCGGTTCTTGAAGAGGATGATGATGACTTCACAGCAGCGGTCCAGCGGCTGATTTACGTCACTTGGGAAGCCCGCAACTCCTTGGTTTTCAATGGACGACGCTTGGAGGTGGTGGACGTGCTCCGTAGAGCTGCCACGCTCATGCCATGGAATGATGGAGTTCAAGTTCCAGGTCAAGCCACGGGTTCAAGCTGTGCATCTTGGAAGAGGCCAGAGGTAGGAGTTATTAAACTTAATTTTGATGCTGCAATTAAGAATGGTTTGGGGGGCTTTGGTATGGTGGCAAGAGACTCATATGGGGAGGTTTTAGGGGCTGCTGCTTTATACCCCGTAAATGCTCCTTCTCCTTTGCTTGGTGAAGCTTCTAGTTTCCAGTGGGCGTTACAATTAGCGGTGGATTTTGGCTTCCGTTCAGTGTGCTTTGAAACGGATTGCTTACAGCTTTTTGAGTGGTGGAAGAAGGGGAGAACTAGCTTATCTTATCTGGATACTATTGTTAGGGATTGTCGTTTACTAGCTACGGTTTTTAGTTCATTTAATTTGCTTTTGTAAGACGCACTGGTAATTTAGTTGTAGATTTGCTGGCTAAGCATGCATCTGACTTCCCCAACTCTGTGTGGGTGGAGGAAGTTCCGCATGCTGTAGATCACTTGGTGCTCAATGATGTAATGACGTCTGTTTTGATTTAATTTAATTGCAGGTCAATTTCAAAAAAAATAAATAAATAGAGTAACTTGCGAGTATAATAACTTATTTGGCATTGCTGCAGCAGGAGTTTTGTTCTTTTAATTTCTTAGTTAAATTTTGTTGAGTTTTCTTTTTTCTGCCATGGTGACAATTGTGTTGCAGATTTTTAGTTGTAACGTTGGTTCTTTAGCTATTATGTTTGAGTCGGCTTGTAACTGCGGATATGTTGGCTTGGCGCCCTTGTCTTAAGAAAATATAATAGATGGATGGCTTTACTTCACGGTTAAGTTAGAGAGATAGCCTCAACTGAGCTTACCTTCATCAATCGCCATGTAAGAGTACCTAACGCTAACAGCCCTGGTATGATCACCTAAGTGTACATTGTGTAATCACAGTCTTGAAGGCTACGAAGCACATTAGACAGAATTGCAGAATAATGTGTAGATTCGATTTCATTTAATATTTCGAATTAAAAGCAAAAAATACAATTAATTTTCTTAAAGAAAATTCTTTTGGTCAAAACTCAAAAGGCCTTTATGTTTTTTTCTTGGACGGTTGGTGAAAAGATATAACGGAAAAGAATCAACAAGCTGATTTGTGCCTCCATTATACACAATTCTATATAACCTCAGTTGTCATTATAGCCACACGACAAAACATAGATGACAAAGTGAGTGTTTGGATGACCATTAGCAGAAATAATTTTGGATAGAATTGATTTTACTAAAATTGTGTATGGTAAAATAATGTGATTTATGTGTGAATAATTTTATGAAAAACATGATTTTTGTAGGGTAGTAATATGAAATTCAGTTGTAAAAGCTCATAATTTATATGTTGAAAGCAGAATGAACTATTTGTTGTGGCAAGGAGAATTGATTCTTGACATGTAATTAATTTTAATGGTACACACAAACACCAATTTACTAGTTAGAATTAATTCTGCTTTCCAAACATGAACTAAGCACGAGATAGTTGCACTCTAACAAGATTTCAATCAGGTAAACCTTTCCATGCTCCTCCTAAGTAGTGATTATTGCATGCAGTAGCTCCCATCACAATGCATGAGTATGTTTCTTACTTGATTTATCAGCCTGCATGGTAATGGGAGTACATCAGGTCAGAAACAAAAGATAGAATAATTCTGTAATAACTGAATTTTACCTAATGAAATAAATACCTTTGTGATCATATTCTCAAATGCTTCAGTTCCATTCTCTTGAATGTACTTCTCTGCTGCAGTTAGAATGTCACCTGGCTTACCTGAAGGGTCCTTTTTGCTTGGAACATACCAGATGTTAACGGTCTGAGGATTGACAATGAAAGGTCTAACATAATGGTGATAAACATAGGCAGCACCACTGAAGTAAGGAAGGACCAACCAGCCGGTTATCATCAGCTTTGCATATGGCCAGATAGGAATCCTGAAATATAGAATGAGACAATTTAGTGGTACTCTGCCCCCATCCAATTATCTCTCTAGACAGTCACCATGGTTGTTAATGGCTGACAAATAATGATGGTAGATGGCAGATTATGGTGGGATAACGGCCATGGAATAGAGCCAAAAACTAGCCATGAAATTCCGCCAGCAAGACTACCATAATTGTTTGTCCGCCAGAGCGATCAATGCCCTTATCCCTATCATGGGATTTCTCCAGAGCGATCAAGTCAACGAGAGGCTCAATATTGGTTCTAGTCTATGCCATGATACCATATTGGAATTCATGATGAAACTAATTCTACCTAGCTCAAAGATGGGGATTGTCCAACCATTTATAAGTTCTTCATTAGCCATATCTCTAGACAATGTGAGACTTAACAGTCTTGCATGAACTCAGGGGCAGGCTATCATTTATAAACTATCCTTGTATTTTTCTTACATATTGCTTATAAGTAAATTACTTTAAATGCTTCAGATTATACAATTATGACAGCAAGACTACCAAAATGGACAAATACAGCCACAGGTTTTACATGTCAAGTAAGAACACTCTAAACAAAATTAAACTTGCATTCAGAGGCTGGAATGCTACTTTTACTAAGACCACAAAACAGTGGTCAAGACTCAAGACTCAAGAGTAAAGCTATCAACAACATTAGCTAGGAAAAAACCACTTTTATCTCCAAATATGAAGTTTCAACCCTCAATGTAACAATTGTGGGTCAAAGTCTTAGGTTTTTTGCATCATATTTAGTGATTACAAAAAATTAGGTTAAGAAAACAAGAAAAATGAGGAAAATGATTCAGGTAAAGGGAAGCTTAGTTACCATTGAAGAAATTTGGCAAAAGTTAGCTCAAAGAGTGTGATCATGGAATACAGAACCCAATAAGGAAGCCATTGCTGGTCATCAACAGGAGATTTGGTCTCAATTGCCCTAACTGAGGCATATCTGTGACATTGTAAAAAAAGCCACTCAAACCATGAATAATCCATTATCAAACAATAGCTTAACCCATCCTGCAGGGGCAATAAAATAAGTGCAAGAAAAATATACATTACAAAGTAGCTAACTTCTTAACATTTTTTTGTGTTTTGAACAGAACACTTACAGAGGATATGCAAGACTAAGAACAGGCCTGCAAGAGAAACTCCAAAGTCAGGGGTCTCAGTGAAGAAAGGCATGAAGGAAAAACAAAGTGAACTCAAAAAATACAATTAATTTTGTTATTTGGGGTGCTGTCTGAAGCCCTGTAATACATAATTAAATGTTATTATATAAAAAGGAATAAAATATAGAGCACTGAGTTTAACACTAAGAAGGTGGGGCAACCCAACTGGTCTCACTGTCTTAGGTTTAAGGTTTAACTTTCACCTCTCATCATTTAAAAAAAAAAAACTTTCACCTCTCATAAGTTGAGAGTTCATAAGTTGAGAGTTCGAATTCCCTACTCAAAGTAAAATCTCACTTGGAAGATCCTAAACCATTTTTATAATATAAAAAAATGCTAAGAAGGTGGTTTCTTAGAAAAGGTGGAAAAAGTCCAACATACCCAACAATTACATCAAAATTCTTGAGAACCAACTTCAGGAAATTTCCAGCTCCAGATCCCATAATAGTATCTCTATAACAAAGGGAAGGGAGTATGTGAAACTAAAGCGGTGTTGATTTTCAGTATTTGCTGCTAGTTGTCTGTAAGAGAACAAATCAAAGTAACTTTTATATGCTTGTCTTCCAGCTTTGTTGGTTAAGGTTAGAGAAACAGCCACAAAAAAAAAGTGGATGTTGATATGTCCCACTCTATTCTATGTCGACGCATCTTTTCCTTTGTTTTTTAATAATAGGGTTAAAAGGAAAGGTTTTTCCATTACAAATAATTTTGCAACAGAACCTACGAGAACCAAGCATTCAGTGCAGGAAAAAGGATGTGTGACCATTAATAGTGTCGACATCCATATTTTGTAGACTTATGACACTCAGAGTGGAAATATGGTCCTTACTTAAAATTGTTCAATTTGTGACGAGAAAACAGCTACAAAAATACATATTAATGTGATTTGTATTAGAATTTCTTCTACCTCTTGATTTATGAAATTATGGAAGTTCAAAAAAAAAAAAAATTTCTTACTTTTTAGAGTATTATGTTTTTTTTCCCCGTAGGATAGCTCAAGTGGTAGGAGCTGGGGGACATATGAGTTAGGTAGGGGGAGGTCTAGGAATCAATTCATGGCGAATGCAATTTATCTTTCCGATGTAAAAAAAAAAGAGTATTATCTTTTATATATTCTTCCCAATCACATTAATTATCTTAGCACAAATTTCTCTCTTTTACCTCTTTACAAACAATTATATAATAAACAATTTCTCTTCACCTAAAAGTTTAAAGGGAAAAGAGTACCACTACCGACATGATCAGTTCACCAATATTGTCTTCAATTTTACGCAACGCCACCGATCCGTGCAATTATTCAAAGAATTGTACAACAAGCAAGCCTACAGTGTTCAAGAGATGTTAATTAAATTATATTGTCAACTCCTTTTACTCAATAGATTCACTCAATAGATTCATGGGCAATTCTTTTAAGTTGATTTTCTTTTAATGGTTACTTTATCATGTTATTGTTTCTTTTTATAAAGTTGTATTCACACTTTTTTTTTTCACCCAAAGTTCGAGTGTTATAAGAAGAGAAGCGATAGAAATAAAAGATACGATAGAAAAATTAAAATAGATAATAAAAGAAAGTGTTGGGAATTGGAATTGAAGAAAAAATTTAGTGTGAATGAATTAAAACCGTTTTTAAAGACTATTATTTTACTGTTGAATCATAAGGTTTTTGGAAAATTCTTAAAGAGCAATGCTATATAGTACGAGAGTGCACGTACGAAGAATGCACGAGAGTAATTTTGTGGCGGTTTTAAACGGCCACAAAATTACAACTGCCAAAAAAAAAGCAAACCTACTATTTCTGGCGGTTCAAAACCGCCACAAAATTACAACTGTCAAAATAAAAAGAAAAGCTACGGTTTCTGGCGGTTTCTAACCGCCAGAAAATGCTTCGTGCGTGGTGCACGAGCCCCAAGGTCGTGCCCCACAGCATTTTCCATTCTTAAATTCAATTATGACAGGTAAAACAACTTCTACAATTTTTTTAAGAAAGCAATGCCTATAAATAAAACTTATTCATTTGGTTAGTCCAAAATGCTATTAGGCCCCAATATATTGTTTAAGTGAGAGACATTGGTCAGTGTCAAGACAACCAGAAGTGAGTTCTTATCATCCATAAACCAAACAGATTTATGTCAACACACTTATAACATCATTATAAGGTTGCCTATGAGCAGTCATACATAAGACTTCACTAAAACTTAATGCCTCTTGTAGGTCTCGATCTCACCATGTGTATAAATATATTCTTGAGCTAAGCTTTAAATTCCATTCTCATTTATTGAGTTGAGAAACCAGAGTTTGTTAGATTTGAAGTTATTTCTTGTAAAATATCTTATTATTTTTAACCTAAAGATGCCTTAGAAGAATACTTTTGTAAAGTCTAGAGGCATGAGCAGAATTATTGGTTGTAAGTTCAAAGAGTCACTGACGAATACTTATATCTTTAAGAAGATAGTGAAAATCTCAAATATTTTTTGGGGATTGAAGGTCTATGGCTGAATAAACCGGGATAAATATCTTCGCATGATCGTTTATCTATTTATCTCTCACATTTTCATTTCCTCTAGCCCTCATAAAAACAAAAATAATTCTGAATCCGTTACTAGGCGACCCCAAGTTGAATGGAGACTTCCATAAAGGAGTAATGAGCAAACTCTCAAGGGTTACACAATTTATGAGTATAACTCTGATTTACGATATTTAAGTGTTTCCATGATTAGGGCTCCTCCCTCAGGAGATTTTAGCACAAGTTAAAGGATTGTTCTCTTTAACTTCTTCAGTATGTATAGGGTGTTGGATGGGATTAGGAAAATCATGAAACTTATACTGCCTTGTACAACACAAGTCCCTTGCATCGTTATTAGTTCAAACTTGTGGGACATGACATTTAACAGCAGACATAACCGCAAAACTTTGGGAAAATGCAGTACATTAACCATTTAAAAGATTAGTGATGCTAAATGCACAATCAATGTTACATTAGTACCAGCTACGATATCTAATACATATTTGTATGAGTAAATTACACTCCACTACCTTAAGGTTTTCTTAAACTCCAAACATACTCAAATATTACACTTCACCCCATTTTTCTCATGTAGGTAACAAATTCTTTAACAATATTTCCTAACAAAAAAGGGGTGATGCATCCGGTAAATCTAACATGCTTGTCTAAACTTCAATCTCTTGAGCACCCAAGTTTGAATTTGCGAACGTTCATTCTTCCATTTAGTGCAAGGGCAAGCACATCATATTCCTCCACGTACCAGAGTTCGGACACCACTGCCTGGATGTTTGGAGGGACGTCAAAGAATGTAAAATAAAGGTTAGGGATCCATGTAACTATAGGCAAAACAGTTTCAACACCAACTGCTAAAAAACCATTTTAGATTTCAACTTTTTAACTGTTATTCCTATTGTTCCTTACTAGAGAATTTCGACTAGGTCACTTCAATATTGTACTTGTAGATATCCCATGATGGGCATAATGACATTGACTTAACCTCCTTGTAGATATCTCATGATGGGAATATGGACATTTCGATCAATTTGAAATTGGTCATATCCACACTCCACACGTCATGTCCTGGGTGTGAGGGGGGTTTGACTAGAGATAAGACTAATGATATACTTATAAATGGGAGGACAATTGTAACCCTGAGCTAGTTTTTGAGGTAGAGTTAGGCTCAACCCAAATTCTAATATGGTATCAGAGTCTATCCTAGATCCATTTTTCTGTCATTTGTTAACTGATCGTTATGGAGATATCCCATGATGGGGATAACAACATTGACCTGATCAGCCAAGTAGATATCTCACAATTGAGATATGGGCATTCTAATGATGTCCTCCGCAATCAGATAACCAGTCCTGGGCATAGGGAGAGTCTTAAGTCGAACATTGTCTAGAGATATGACTAATGAAGTACTTACAATTGAGGTTGGGTCAAACTATGACCCCAAAACTAGCTTAGAGATGAGGATTACTTTGCTATGTATAAGTACTTCACTAACCATATATCTAGACAATGTGAGACTTAACACGCCCCTCACACATGAGATTGGTTATCTAGAGAGTCGACGTCATCATCAGAATGCCCATATGGCCATATCCCCATCATAGGATATCTACCGGAACAATGGGTCTAGACAATGTGAGACTAAACACCCCCTCATGCAGAGACTAGACGTCTGGAGCGCAGACGTCATCATCAAAATGCCCATATCCCCACCATAGGATATCTATCGGGCGGGTCAAGTCAATTTTTTTATTTCGAATTTCAATGGGTGGCTCAACAATGGGTCTAGGATAGAAACAACGCATCTAGTCATATTAGAATTGAGCCCGCCAAACTCTACCCCAAAAACTAGCTCAAAGGTGAGAATTGACCGGCCATTTATAAGATACTTCATTAGCTATATCTCAAGACTATATGAGACTTAACATTCCTACCCTATAAAATAACAAAGAAGAGGGCTAGCAACTCACTCTTTTGAACATATTCTCTCAAACACTTCATGCGATTGGTCTATTTGAGAAAAAATATTCAACACATTTGTCTCATTTTTCAAAAAATATTGACTTTTTAAAAATAAACCAATCACATGGTGTGTGCAGAAGAATGTGTTGAAAAGAGTGGATTGGTAGCATTTCTTAATAGAATATAATCACAAACCTTGAATCCATGTATCTGATTATTAAGTCGATTAACAAGTTCATGGAAAAATTGAACATCATCTGATGTTTCAAGTCGTTCCTGTATATCACAAGAACTAAAAGTAAATAATGACGTGATTAATATGATACAGATATCCATCTACCAAGAAATAAGAGATATTCCTTGGTATAGCATCTTGTGCAACCAATTTAAATTTGTAATGTAATTCCTTGGTATACTTTATTTCATATTCATTTCATCAAACTTGGATGTCAATAAGAAATTTGCATATCATATAATCATTCAAAGCGTAAAAATATCACATTATTGGTCTATTTATATAAAGCCAATCAACCATGTAACTAAATACCAAATAACAATAAAAAAATACAAACTTAAAAACCCTAATTATGAAATTTAAACCCCAAATAAGATAATAAAATTAGATGACAGAATTTACATTGCTACAGGTAAAGGACAATTGTGCTAATGTCCAAGTCAGGACCAAATGAAATTCTAAATGAGCAATGATGTCCCTCAACAGTTAACTCTAATAAATTTGAAGAACTAGAGTATATGTGCACCTTAGTCGACGACGGACCCAAAAGCCTTGCAAATGTAGTGTGAAGAATAGAAGCATCATACTGTAGATAAAAACAAAGTCAGATCATCAAGTCCCGCAAAGCAATGCAATTTTCGTGGCGGCATATAAGATTTCGAGCCACCAATTAACTTAAGAAAAAACATAGGATTAGATTTCATAGAGGAATCTAGTAATCATAAAAAGAACTCTAAAGAGGATATCTAAAATTAACGCAACACTAAGGACATGAGATTTCTGATTCATGGAAAGCCAGGACCCCTGATTTTATTCCCAAAGCTTCCAAGTTTGCATATGGATAACATAATGTTCTAATTACATCTTGAAATTCACAAGGTAAAGCCATAGCAATTCACTAGATACAAGACATATCTTTGTTGCACTGACATAGCTAAACTGTGTCGTTCAATGAAGCTTACAAGTTGCTTCTCTGGTGCACGAGGAAGCACATTCTTCAACTTAGCACGAATGGTTATGGGATCTGTCCCTGAGATTACCTGTGAAACAAATATAAAATCGATAATCTAGGCTTGCTACACAAGTCCAACTGTTATACGTGAAAATGAACCTTTTTTTATATAATGAGTGATGCACAGGTTGAAAGTTCTGTTACTGCCAACGAACCAAGCAAACATGAAACTTAATAATCAGAAATAGGTTTTACTCAAAGGCATTAATAACAGGCAAAGCTTTTCCAAGAATCAGCAAATCAGAAAATACTGAATGAATCATACAAATCAAACTGAAATAGAAGTATACAACTCCTGTTGTAAAAAAGAAAACTTAGAAAACTGAACCACTTAAGGCTAAAAGCTAATAATCTTTATGCTGATCAAGCTTCCCCATTATAAATTTTCACTTGACAGGACTCAGTATATCACACTGCTTTGATTTGTATGAGAAAGAAGAGAGTAGACAGAGGGGAAGAAAGGCAGTGCCTAGGACGTATGCAACTCAATACATGAGTGAAGGATAAGGAGACAAGTTGTTAAGATTATGAAAAACAACCTGCCAGCAACCCAGGAGCACTCCAGTTGAAGTCAAAACCACCCTGTCTAAAACGATTTTCAAAGGGCAAAGCATTGCAGCAACAGCTTTCACAGAAGATGCTTCAACTTCTATCTGAAACAAAAATGGTTCTCATGAGTTAGGTCAGCAAACTGCTAAGATGAAACAAAGACATCGATACATAATTGAAGTATACCTCTTCTTTGCTGGCAGGTACAGGTACAATATGGTGAGAGGCGTGGAACATGCTAAAATGGTACATAGTAGAGTTCTGAAACCAGATTGCTAATTGAAACACATGTAAGAATGCCAATAAAATAAAAAGCAATATAAAGAGAAGGTTGAAGAAACACAAAAAGGTTGCAACATACAGACCAGTGAATAAATAAGAACTCTACTATCATTTTCAAGGTATAAATTGATCCAACTACAGCTTACCTTTCTCAAAGTGAGGACTAAAAATACTTTTGACAGCCTCCCTGCATCATGCAAACCAAGCACACGTTATATGCACGCAAATGAAGTAATGAAAAATCAGACTAGAGAAGATAAACACAAGAAAGAGTGACATGTTAAGGTGACGATATAATGATCATCATCATTGACAGAAGTACTATAATATTCCCTATTTATCAAGAAAGCAAAAGAAAAATTTAATACTTTTTACACAACAAGTTTCAAAATGACGCACTACATTCCTCGAATCTTCAAAAATACAGCAAGTGATCTTTATTTTCTTTTCCTTGTGTCTACTATAAACAGAACAATATTCATCATGATTGATTGAGAAATGTCTTTTATGCATAATATTATAAGAAAACATTTGTTCAGTGGTAAATTTGAAGAAAAAAGAGAATTTGAGGACTGAATCTCCCAGTCCCAAAATAGTAGAAAAGAGAAAAAGTTAGGAAAGGCATTATCCTCTGTTGATGAATTTTTGGCAAAGAAAATGATTGTTGGTGTGGCAGACAGCCTCTCATTTCAGTATTGACTAAATTATTCAGAGTTTTAGATTCTGAAATCTGAAACTTCAAGGATGTTCAAAGAAGGAAACGGATATATTTCTGAAACATGAAGTGGGTATTTTTAAACTTGGTGTACTGAAATTAATTGAAAATAGCCATTCTCTTTTCTTCCCAGATCTTGTCTTATATTTTTCTGTTTGAGGGTCTGGTGAGAGTTATAATTTTCTCTTATATTTTACTTAGCCGTTAGTCTCAGATATGACCTTGTTTTGCTTTTTGTTGGGTCTGATGATTAAAGGATCCACAAATCCTGTACTGTTCGAGCAGCACCCTTTGCAACACATGGCCTCCGTAATTCCCATGATCCATCTATCAGTCCCGGTGCCATGTCAATTCAATATACTGATTTTTTGAGGTGGTTTACAGAGTGCCAACTCTCGAGCCCTCTTAAATCACTTGATGCCTATACTGATTTCTTAAAGTGCTTGGAGCGTCATTAGATCATCAGTTATGGCCTCTATTGGGCATACAGGCAATGGACTCTGTGCTACTGATTACATTTTTAGTAATAAATCTTTATTTTCTCACCTATCAACCTCTGGCTAGTTACCTTCGGTTACCTAGGCAAATGGTTCCCAAACACAATCTGAGATGGGCACTATCCATCCTCTAACCTCCCTATCCGTTGACTCAGTTTGTATGTTCCAGGTTTCCCCTTTAATTTGTTTTCCATTGGCTGTTTGGATTACACTCCTGATTCGTTATTTATTGTACTAAAGATTCTGTTTTTCTACCAGACCAGAGTTCAGGGTGGATGATGGCGTTGGATGAGTTCAACAGTATAATCCAACAGTCTCTACCAACTCTCTAGGAAACCTTGTATTTGCACTGGTTCGTCTCTCCAATTACATGCTCAATCCGGTCATCATGGCCTTGCCAATTTACAAAAATTGGTACCAAGTTTGTGTGAGTTATCCACCTTGTCTTGTGAGTCTTGTCAACTAGGGGCACATAGTCTCAAAATAGAATCTATAGCTGAGCCAAATCTCCATTTGCTTTGGTCTATTCTGATGTTTAGGGTCCTAGTCGTCTAGGTTTTAGATACTTTGTCATCTTCTTTGAGTCTACTTGTTTTATCCAAAATCTCAGTTCTGGTCTCAATAAACTTTCTGCTCAGTCTCACACACGTGTCTCCCTGAGTTATAGTTGATCTCATAAAGGATATCAATGTTACTCCCCAACTCTTCGCTCTTACTTGATTTCGGTTGATGTTACCTTTTTTGAGTCTGTTCCATTCTTTGCGTCCACCTCTGAATTTGAGTCTGTCTCCACCACCTTACCCCTTCCTCCTCTTGTCTCTACCACCCATTAGAAATGTCTAATTTTCCAAATAATCCAGCACTACTATCGCCTCCTCTGCGGGTGTATGACCATTGGCAACTTCACCCCTCTCTACCACAACCAACTATTGACGGACTCACTGACTCACATCCGGAGCCAACACTTCCAGTCCCGCCACCAGAGCCCTATCTCCCTATTGCACTTTGAAAAGGTGTACACTCAACTCGAAATCCTTCTCCTCACAATGTTACCTTGAGCTACTATCACTGTTTGTCTTCTTTGTATTATACTTATCTCTCTTCCTTGTGTCCGTGTTTATTCCTATATAGGCTTATGAAAAAGCCTCGACGTTGTTTATTTATTAATTTGGCCTGGTCTCTCTTGGGTCTAACCTATTTCCATACCTACTCTTCCATAACCTGATAAGAACTGGAAGAATTGGAAGATGAAAGAGAATTATTATAAAGATAATAGAGAATAATTCTCTTGATAATTACAACTAAGGTTTTCGAGAGCCTGTCTCTCGACAACTACCATTCCCTCACAATTTCTCAATCCCTCCATAATCAGATTTTCCCCCTATTTATAATAATTGAATATACCCATTCCTAACACTCATAATTGTCCAGTCATAACTACTCCTAACAGTCATAACTGCTCCTAATAGACATACTAGTTCAGTCATATTTGTTCAGAACTGATGTACTTGTTCCTTCCTTGTTCCGGGTTTGTTCGGCCGCACTCCCCTGTATCAGCCATGGTGGGTCACACCCCCTATCATTACCCCATTTTAATGTAAGGATGGAAAGAGAGACATACGAGCTCAAGAAGATAGTCTACTAAGAAACAACATAGTTTTCAAATTCCCCCATAATATTAAATCTTGTTCTCATCATGAGCAATAGCGCTATAGCCTATAGTATGAATCCTCTCAAAGGCTATCTTATAATGCAAGTTTTCAACATGTCAAGCTAAAAGAATATAAGAGGCAATTTGATGATGGCATAAAGGAAAAAACAATTTTTAAATGAGTAGCAAAGTTTGATCTTCCTATTTAAAACCATGGCCAAATTCAGAAATATCATATCTTCATGGAAGCATAGTTGCATGGAATGATCATTAATAACAATCCAGGAGCCAAATTATTAATGCTTACGCTATGGGGACAGAGAACTCAGTGCTCAAATACAATATATTAGCTCGAACTGGAGGATTTGCGGCCTGCATATGAAAAATTATCATCAGTTGCTGCCCAAGTAACCCCATGAAACTCTGCTTCAATTGTTACATGTTACCTTTAGTACAGGTGTCACATATCCATCTTTCACTGTGAAGATATCTGAAATAGTCAAGGACTGAGAGGTTTCACCATGTTTCATGAAAGCAGCTCCATGCTCATCGAGATCTCTCGCCATCTTGTCATATAACTTGGATCTTTGCTCAGTGTTTAAATTTGGAGAATCTAAGACAGACCCATTATATGTTAGTACCAAGCTCACATATATCTCCACCCAAAATCAAATTTTGACAAATAATCCGCAATTTGACAAATTTTAGTGACCCAAATTGAAGAAACTCTCATCTGCTATTACAAAAGGGAAAGAACTCATACATAAAGAACAAAACAAAACCTAACTGAACCAGGTGTAGGCAAAAACATTAAAGCAAAGATTGAAAATTGATTGGCGAAATGGAGAGAATAACAAGCAATTACCAGATGAATTTGATGAAAGGGTTTCTGATGAGTTGCGGAGGGCCATTTGGAACAAGGTGTAGAAGAAGAAGGCAGAGATGAGCCAGATCAAAGCCACCGTTTTAGAATGACTCCACCATGTCAAGTTTACAGTCCTTCCTGTCATAACGTCGAACCGCATATAGTGACTGGGTGAGTAGAGTCACAACCATGCTTGAGTCATCAATACATCATCATCAATCAATACATATATTAAAACAGGGTGACCTCTTGAGTATTGTCTTATTTAAGACAGTTTTAAAACAGTCTCAAATGCAACCAATAAATGCATAACACGTGTTAATTTTTTTTAATTTTTAATAGTAATTAGATATTCAATCTTTTAACACCATCATTTGATTAAACTAAATTTTAGTCTCAACTAATCTACATTATTATACTTTCTTCTCAAGATATCATAAATTATAATTTAACCCATAACATTTATCAAATTATATTTTAAATCTTCAGCAATCAATATTTTATGTTGTATTTTAAAAACTATCACAAATCTTGACTTTGTAAAAAACAATTCAACCACGTTAAAAAAATAGAAACTTCATCGTTAACATCATCTCCGGCAAACGCCGCCGCCGCCGGTGACGCTAGCCGCCTACAAATCCTCTCGCCATACGCGCCGCTCGACTTGTTGACGCCGTCATTAGCCCTCTTTCCACTTGAATCGCCGCATCCTACTGTTGTTGCTCGCCCCAAGCCGCGACTTGCCCCTTGCCTCTCGCCGATCAGCGCTTTCCGCTGGCTGCTTTCTGCTCGCTTGCCCCAGAGAACACTTGCGACTCAGCATCACTTGCCCCTACTAGAGCCACCATTCAATCCCTATCTTGAAGGTATTTCTTTTTCGTTTTTTTTTTATTATGTTACAGTTTTTAGGGCCAGTTTTAAATATGAACTGTGTGGGTTTGAAGAAAAAATTTGTTGGCTAATAGAATTTGATGCTAAGTAGAATCAGAGGCAGCAGAGCCACTAGTCAATCCTCCATGGTTCTGCACTAGAAGATAAACTTCATTTTTTTGTTTGCAATTAATTCTTTTCATCCTTTGTTAGTGTAGTGGGGTCTATTGATTATCATGTACAATTATCATATGTGAATATATGCATCTCTGTTACCTATTTGTCGAAAGGTTCTCTTGGGTGGCTTAATTGCGTCATACTGCTTCCAAGAGTCTCCTTGTGGCAAGTGCAGTGGCTGATCTTGGCCTAAATATTTGAGGGGCTAAAATAATAAAGAATGTTTTTTAACAAACAAATTTTCAACCTTTTAATGAGATTATTGGTACACTCTTCTGATTTTATTTATTGAGAATTCCTTTGACTACATAATTCATTGATTTTATTATTTGGATTTGTTTTTGAAGTTTGCATCAGACTGTGTATGAATGTATTTTGGATTTTTCAGATAAGCTTGCATATACTAGGATTGGGATTGCAAAAATAAAAATGGATAATCTCAGCATTTAGTACTCATCATTATCTAATGTGCAAGGTGAAATAGATATTCAAATAAAAGTCAAGAAAGTGATTCTTTCAACTATAAATTATTTTGCTGCATCCCAAACCCAAATTTTCAGAATGAGGTTAACAGAGAAATTGAGACTAAGAAATTTTTGAAACAGAGAACTCTTTTTCATGGTACTTGAGTGATGAAGGATTGACTTGCATAAACAAGTAGTTCCCAGCAAAAAGATCACCAAAATGAACCTTGTTATCCTTGAACCTTTTAAACACTTTAGCATATGGAATTCTCATGGCAGATACTAGCTTTGCCCTTTTACTCCTGAGTCTTCTTAAGCTTGGAATTTTCAGCTTGAACCTTCTCCTAATTTGAATCCTTCTGAACCTGAACCAACAACTCTTTGGTTCTGAATCAGTACTGTGCCCCTTTCAATTTCATCCCCAACTTCATGTCTGAGCCTTTGGTAAAGAAACTTGCTCACTGATCCAATCTTAAACAGAGTTCCCTTTTGATCACCCTCCCCTGTAATCATCATGTGTTCAACACCAACAAAAGAAAGTTCCCCCAAAATCAATGAGAGACATTACAAGTATCACAAGGGCTCTTGTATGCAATGTAAAGAGTTACTTGCCTAGGTTTAGGAGAAAAATAGAATGATTATGTGTTATGGACAATCTAGAAAAATTAGTAGTTGAAGGTGCTAAAACGATGAGTATGTAAATTAAGTGTTTTTTTCATCTTTTATAACTTTGTCACCAATTTTTGCTTATTTCAATTTTTTTATATACCTAAAGTAACTCTTTTTTATAGTTTTTGCAGAGGTGCCATTGAGAGTCTTACAACTTTGAAGGCACCTGTTGGATGATTTATGTTTGTTTTTTAGGTGAGTTTTTTTTACTGTTCAATAGGTGTTGTGTGTAGGTGTCTAGGTGCAGCTGTTTTTTTATGGCCTATCACTTTCTTTATTTGTGCATTCTTGTCATGGAGAAAGTTATCTTTCCCTCTGAAATCTTGAAGGGTTATTTGTACATCCCTGTCATTGTGTGTGTGTGTGTTTTTTAGTGTTGATAAGCATCCTGATGAAACTTGTTCTGTTCAACACCCAAAGTTACTAAAAGTGAAAGTCATAGAGAAACTTGTCAGTTTATGAATTGTGTTTTAGCCAAATTTATTTCTCAATGAACTTCAAATTTATTACTTTTTTCCGTACCAGAAACTTTTGCTCTCTGATTATTATGTTTTTTTGAAATCTATAATTTATCGTATGAAGTAATAATGTTATTAGATTGGTGCAGATGGCTAGCTCAGATGATGATTCATTTATTAATTCAGACGATGGTAGAGATCTTGATAATAATTCTGATAGTAATTGTGACGAAAGTGGTAGTGAAGGAGACAATGAAGCGGACAATGAGCAACCAGTCTTATATACAACACATGTCGGTCACAAAAAGATAGTCGATCTAACGGTCGATGATATACTTGGTCTAAAGTTCAGCCGACAAGAGGAAGCTTATAAATTTTATTCTGCATATGCAAAACTGCATGGGTTTGTTGTGAGAAAAGACATTCGAAGGCGAGATGAAAATGGTGACTTTATTGTTCAGCAGTATGTATGTAACAAAGAGGGATTGAGGAATAAAAAGCATTTGATGAGGGTGGATAGGAAAATGGATCATAGACCACTCACTCGTACGGGCTGTCATGCTAAGCTACGGGTACGCTTTGATTACAAGATATCTTGTTGGAAAGTGGTTTCTTTTAAGGAGGGTCATAACCATGAACTATACCCGGCAAGTGCAGTTCCTTTAATCCCTGCTTACCGTGCGATCAGTGACGCTGATAAAGCTCAGGTGGATAGCTTGAATTCACAAGGTGTCAAAACTTGTCATATTATGGGTTACTTGTTGGCACAGAAAGGGGGATATGCAGGTGTTGGTTTTCTGAAAGAGGATTTATACAATTATTTTCACCGCCAAAAGCGTGATAAGATCAAAGATGGGGATGCACGAATTAGCTTAACTTATCTTCAAGGAAAGGCAGACAATGATGGCATGTTTTTTTCAAGATACACCACTACGGATGATTGTAGACTCCAGAATCTATTTTGGGCAGATAGCACTAGCATAACAGATTTTCAATGCTTTGGTGATGTCCTTGCTTTTGATACCACGTACAATAAGAACAAATATAATCTTCCCCTTGTTATATTCAGTGGATGTAATCATCATTCGCAAACTGTTATTTTTGGTTGTGGTTTGTTAATCAATGAAACTGCAGAGACATATAAGTGGGTGTTAGAAACCTTTTTGGCAGCAATGCGCAATAAGCACCCAAGAGCTGTGGTGACAGATGGTGATAGTGCTATGAGGAAGGCCATCAAGCAGGTATTTCCGAATGCAACACATCGACTTTGTGCTTGGCACTTACACAGAAATGCAAAAGGTAAAACAATGAATGATTCATTTGTGGATGATTTCGAAAAAGCGTTGTATCATAATATGGGCATTGATGAATTCGAAGAGTTTTGGAAGCAGATGGTTGCCAAACATGGGCTTGAAGGAAACGAATGGGTTCGTAAGACTTATGAGAAAAAGTCAATGTGGGCCAATGCATATCTTCGTGATCAGTTTTTTGCTGGTATACGGACTACGTCACGATGTGAAGGAATTAATTCCTATATAAAGTCATATGTTGAGAGAAAAAATAGCGTCGTTGAGCTCTTGCATAGTATGGAGGAAGCATTGAGAGGATATAGACACAACGAGCTTGTTGCTGATTTTAATTCTCTTTTTACTGAACCGGTTATGACCACTTCTCTCCACATGTACGAGCGGGAGGCTTCAAAAATTTTCACATTAGAGATTTTCAGAGAAGTCAAATTTGAGATTGAAGAGGTAGGTGCATTAATGATCATGGAGCGGATAGAAAATGGAGACAGTGTAATGTTTAAGATGAGTAAATTGTTTCAACCCAATAGGATTATTGGTGTTGTTTATGATACTGTGAATTCTTCATTCTCATGTGACTGTCGTCTATTTCAGTCCCGTGGCATTCCATGCTCTCATGTTTTTTGTGCCATGAAACGTGAGCACATGAAATCAATTCCTAGCAGTCTTATTTGCAAACGGTGGACAAAATCTGTCAAGAGTGAGTTCTTCTCATCAGATCAATTAGATGAAATGGATCCTGATGTAACCAAAATTACCCGCCGTGGGGCTGCAGCTGCTGCATGTAATAGGCTTTGTGAGATTGCATCAAAAAATGGTAAGTACTTCGATGAAATCAGAGATGAAATCTTAAAGTTGACTTCTAAGTATGACAACAAAAAGGGGTCAAGTAGAACTCAAGGTGATAATTTTAATGATATTCGTGATCCCACTACGGTACCGACTAAAGGCGGCCGTCCTTCAAAGAAGCGGTACAGTAGGACGAGAAGAAGATGTACAAATTGTAGAAAGACTGGACATACATTGAGGACATGTCCCAAGCGCATTGGTACAAAAGATGAGCATATTGCGCATGATGCATCATCACCTCATGAGGATAATGAGATGAGAAGACAAGTACAAAATATAATTTTCATACTTTTATGAATTATGTTTTTCATATTAATTTCTTAAGTGCATGTGTTGAAAATTCTAATTATGATTTTTATGCAGGATAATGAGGACAACACAACATTTAATGATGACAATGTCCAGCACAATGATCACAGTACCCAATATTCAAACTATGCTGAAAATGTATTGGCAATTTATATGTATTTCATTTGCTTACGCAACTGAATTTGTAGAAGCATATTTCAGTTTCTGATTTTTGTTCTACTTCGTATTTTGTTAATTCTAATTGTTACTTTTATGCAGGATAAAGAGGGAACAACACTCAATGAATGCAATATCAAACACAAGGACACAGAGCCGAGTAGTAAGAAAGGAAAAGAAAGAAAGGAAAAGAAAGTTAAACGTTCCACACAAAATTCAATCAATGACTCTGTATGTTCTATTTGAACACAAATGACTTTTTATTTTTGTAATTATACCCTGGTATATGATCAAGGATTTGGTGCAACAAATAGTTATACAATAATAATAGGCCAAACAATCATGATAGTCCATACATAGAACTTATCTTGAATCTATATGTGCATTTCTTTTCTGATTTTTCTTTTTGCTCTAGGCTTTCATGTGCCCATTAAGTTGAAGCCTTGCGATCCTATAGTTTGAAAATTGTCATAGTTTTTCTTTCTCTTTCTTTTTTTAACATGGACTCTACATTGAACCGGAGCATTTGAAGTGTAATGGAAATATTCATTTTTTAACACTGATTTAGATGATATCTTGTGTTTACTCTTGTTTGTTATAGGGAAAGCAACCCACTTTGTCTGCTCAGAGACCGCATCTAGAAGCTTATAAAGTTCAACAAACTGGTCTCACAACCCATCATACTGTAAGTTCTATCTGAACACAAATGGATGCAAATGGTTGATATAATGTTTTTTGATTATTTCTTGTGCCCATTAAGTTGAAGTCTTGCGATCCTATAGTTTGAAACTATCGATTGGTTGTCTGTCTTCTTTGTTTTAGTTACATGGATTGTAGGTTGATCACAGAATGTGGAGTGCAATAGAAATATTCAGTTTTTAATATTGACTTAGCAGTTATCTTGTGTTTACTCTTGTTTGTTATAGGGAAAACAACCTATTTCTTCAGCTCAAAAACCGCATTCGGAAACTCATAAAGTCCAACACACTGGTCACACAATCCATCATATTGTAAGTGGTATATGAACACAAATGGATGCAAATTGTTGATATAATGTTTTCTTTTATTAGTGTTTAAATACTTAGGCCCCGTCTGGAAGAGTTTATGACCAGCTTATTTGAGCTAATTCTATAAAATAAGCTTTTATGCGTGTGTTTGGGAAAACTTATTAAAATAGCTTATAAGCTCCCAATAAGCTGTTTGTAGCTTATTTCAATAAGCTCATAGTAATAGCTTATGGTAAACATTTACGGAGCTTATTCCCATACCCCCCATCGAATCCTGCCCACCCCACTTTTGTTACTTATTTTTTTGCCCCCAAAACAGTTAACAGTGACGGCATAGCGTGCACGAACCCACTCACTGGCGCCTCTCTTCATATCTTTGCAGCACCTCATATGTTTTTACATGATTTTCTCATTAATAAGTGTTATTATGTAATCTATGTTTTCCGAATTTAAGGTGTTGAAGGTGCTAATGAAATGTTTGTTATGTGCTGGTTTTATGTCGTCCTCTTCCTCAACCATTTGCCATTGTTTTCTATTTCTATAATCGGGTTAGAATTATTTCGTAGTGAAGCTTTGCGTTGGAACAAGCTTATGCTTAAAACTGTAACACGAATTTTTGGCTCCTGATTATCTCATCTCGTTCTTGTAGTTAATCTAGTTCTTGTTCTGGTGAAAAGTTTCATCCACGAATTTTATTTTGACTACTGTTTGAAACCGATTGGGAATCTAAACATGAATTCTTTCCATCCAATAGATTGCATTATACCTGTATAAGTGTTTATGTAAAAATGCATCCAAATGGTTTAATTTTGTATAAGCTACTTTTTATTATGTGCATCCAAACACAAACAACTTATTAAATTTAAGCACTTATGACATAAGCTCTTATCTGATAAGTGCTTATTCAATTAGAGCTTAATTAAACGAGACCTTATTAACTGATATTGTGTTTACTCTTGTTTGGTACAGGGAAAACAAACCATTGATTTTTCCAATAAAGGGAATCCGGAAATTACTCATCGGGTATTGGTTGCACCCCCACCCCCACCGGGGAATGTTGCATTTGCTTATGGCACATCAAACTCACACCTAACATCTTCAAATGATTATGGCACATCAAGCATACCCCATAACATACCATCTGGTTATGGTGCCCTAATCCAGGGGATGCCTATGCCTCCCTTACCATCTAGTTATGGTGCACTTAGTCATGAGATGCCTATGCCTCCCTTTCACGGTGCAGGTCCTTCACGCCCCCAATTTCCCAAATTCCTTGCCGCAATTCACATGTCACAGGTTCGTATGGCCTTTGTCACATTTTTTTATTATGTTTTATTTTGTCTCGACTCAATTGCTAAAACAACTCACATAAAATGTTGTTTCAGTATATGGGTGGAGTGCAAAATCTTCATGGTGGTACAAACTTGAGTCATTTGCTTCAAAAAGAAGTAAAAAAAAAAAAAATTGGAACAAGTAAGTGTGATTTATTTGGCAGTTCTCTAAATATAACCTGTGAAATATTTTTTTGTAATTTCAAACAAGACTTATTACTAACAATTTACTTAGCTATTGCAGGTAATAAAGATGAAGCTGACTCAAGCAAAGAGCAACAGAATATGAACAAGCCAGATGGTGATAAGTAGTATATTGGTAGTGATGTGTAGCATTGGAAGAAGTAAAAGATAAAATTGTGAAATTATTGTTGAAGTGTTGTCGGAGATATTTTTATTATCTATGGACAGACTTAGTTTGCCTATATTATTTTTCTTTTCGATGCAGATTTTTTAATGTTTTTATTTTTGAGATAATCTACTTAATACTATACTACCACTCTCTACAAATTTGAAATTGTATGATTTAAAATATTTTGTTTAGTTGGTTAATTGTCAAAGTTCATGGTGTGCTATAACTGATTTTTTTGTGCTTTTCTCCTTGCTGGTTGCCTAGTTATATTGCTCAGGTGCAAGTTATGTAATAGAAGCCTCTGTAAGTTTCGTTTTTATTTTTTATTCATTTTACTTTGCTATTTTTTAATCTCAGACTTTAACTCACTATTATTATTAATATTATTTTTAGTATTTTGTCAGTCACTTTATGGAACTTTTTTTTTTCGTTGAACTACTCTTTAGGGAGCATTATAAAAAGCATTAAACCAACTTTTTTCATTTTATCATCTATTAAAATACATTTAATTATTATGTTTTTTTAAAATAATATAAAATTGAAAATAAAAACATAGATAATTTGATTTTAAAAAAATATCACATAAAGATAGGAGCCGCACCCTTGATACGCCCCTGTCTATATATAACCTTACTAAAGTTAAAATATTTACTATGGCATACTTACAACTTCAATCTTATGTCAATGAGCTTTATGAACCCACTAAAAATCCTCATTTTGTAAGTTAAGTACTTTGTCACTATAAAAAAAAAGTTAATCTATTGGTTTTCTCCTCAAAAAGAGTTAACCCATTATCTATTCAATATATTTCTCTTTTCAAAAAAAAACAAAACATGTTCAATTAAGCAGTATATCCTAGGTGGTAAAACAATTAATGAGGAAAAAGTGGTTGTTGAAACGGAAATTAAAAGATATGACGAGAAAAAAAATATTAATTTTGAAATGAAGCTGATTTGGGGAGAGGTTTTTTTTTTTTTTTAAGAGATTGGGGAAAGGTCAAGGTAAAATAGTTTAGGAATTTTGAGATATATACACATTCAAATATCCATATCTCAAAGTGATGATGATGAAATCAGTTAGTGTAACAAATATTTTTTTTTTAACATCAGTTAGTGTAACAAATAAATGTGGAAAAAGAGGACAAATAAATAATACAATAATACCTCACTTTTGTTACGCCGAATTTAGATAATTGCGTTAAAAAAAAGAATGGAGATAATTGAGGTTGAAGAAAATACGCAAGTTATAATGGATCCACACACGTTCTTCATTGTGGGATATCAATATTCAAGGAAAGTGGCACAAGGAAGGAGAAGATGGGAGAGGTGGAGAGAATATCACGTCTCCTGCAGATTTTATTTTGTAACTCCTTTGATCCCCACTATGAACATGTTGATTAATTTGGCTCCCAACTTTCCCATTTACACGTATTTGTTTTCCATTATAAATCATTCTTTAACTCCTTCATTATAAATCATTCTATAACTCCTTCAGGTGCTGCCACCTTTGGTAAAAGTATTTCTTTGCTCCCAGCTGCAAACTTTTCTCTTAGGTAAGTTTTTTTTGTCTTCAATGTAGCTGAAACCAGTCTATATACTCACACATTCTCACCCACAAAGCTCTAAATACCTCTTGATGATTTTCTTTTTGAAAATTGAAACCTAACTAGCCTGTCACTAGTATTTCTCAACTTTATTACTCTTTTATACAGAAATTATTCGCTCCCAATTAAACATGAAAAGACCATGGAGCTGCGAAATTATTGATATAAGGTCTCCTTCTAACTTCTTTTTTTCACTTACATAGATTTATATAAGATTACTTTAAAAAAAGATCAATTGTTGTTTCAGTGACAGCGACTCTGAGGATATGCCAAACATAGAACCAAAAAAGGACACATTAGTATTCGACATGTTGGCAAAACAAAGCATGGATATTGCGGCCTTAACATCAATGGTTCAAATTGCCCTAGCTGATATTAACTCCATAAAAAATGTGATGGTGGCGGGCGACATATGCAACAGTCCATGTCAACCTCCATGCCCCCCTTCAACTGTTTCGACGGTTAAAACCAACAAAGGTGAAGGGATTGATGAAGGGTTGCCAAAATCAAAACAACCGAAAAATATAACTGCAAAGAAATTGTTCTCTCCCGCCAAAGAACCATCCAAAACACCTCCCATTTCCCTAAGTTACACTGATTATGCACCGCGCCATGCAACAAATTATGTCAAGCGGACATCAGGAGTGACTATACCACCCGTAAGTCATGTGTCTTCAGTTTATTTAGATTGTATTAAAGTCTCAACATAACAATTACAATATTTTTTTTTTCTGTTTCAGTGGATACCTGTGGTGTTTACACCACCAAAGGAGTTCATACTAGATGAGATGCAAGCTGCTGTGGTAGCTTACATATTTGGCAAAAACAAAGATGATGCTAGGTGTTCCATTTCTTTCAAATATCATACATTTAACAAAAACTATAAAGGGCGTAAGTGCTAATTTTTGAATAATCTAATTTTGCACATATTGCAGAGAAGAAGTCATTATTGAAACAAGTGTTGTCTTTGTGACCAGAAATGCATTGTTATCTCTTGCTCCGAAACAAAGAGTTTATCAAGATGTTAGATTCTAATTTATCAATCTTATTTTTTTATCTAAATTTAGTTTATTATTTCTGTCAAACGTTTTTTCACTTTTTTTTTATTCATACTTACTAGGTGCTGAACTGGGTTGCATATTCATTAACATGTAAACAAGACAGGACAATTATGGACTACCCAGATGTGTGGTTCTTACCTACCATGTTTTCGGTATACTTCGTTGATCTTTTATGACATGTTTATGAGCAAGATTTAATTTTCTCCATATAAGTGTTTTTTTTGTCAATGGCAGCAATGTGTGAAGGTGTGAAAAACGACTAGAAGGGGGGTTGAATAGCGTTTTCAATATAAAAACTTTCCCCTTAAGATTTAAAGTAAATCTTTTCGGTTTCTCTACGATAGATGGTGCAGCGGATAAAGATAGAGAGAAGAGAGAAGCACACAAGTATTTTATCCTGGTTCACTTGATAAATCCCTCAAGCTAATCCAGTCCACCCGTTAAGGTGATTTCTTCCTTCTTAGAATGAAGGCAATCCACTAATCAGATAATTGTTACAACTGCACTTGAAACCTACAAGTGACTAACAATACACTGACTTAGCTCACACTAAGATTCACTCTCTTAGTCTTCTCTAGGATCCGATCAACCTTGATCTCCTAAAGGAATCACCACTAAGATTCACTCTCTTAGTCTTCTTAAGGATACTGACCTACCCGGTCCCTTAAGGAAAATCAAACAACTGTTTGAGGTTGGTGTTTACAAAGGTTTGCTTCTAAATAAGCTGAGTGTAAACTAAATAAGAACAGATGAAGAAAGTAGAAGCTTGAATCTTTTCTTGTATTGCAGCTCTTGATCTCTCTCTCTTAGCTTTCTTCTTTTTCTTCAGCCTTTTATAGTCCAAGGTGCAAAGGATATTTCTGTTGAGAGAATATGACCGTTGGAGGGCATTTCTGGAACTTCCAGAACCTGCTGTGGCTGAACCTTGGTAGGTAGGCTTTTCAGAATAGTACACTGCTCTTGTACTTCTTGATAGAGACATTTGCCTTTAACCAATGACTTCTGATCAGAGGAATACTTCGTGTTGGAACTTGTGAAGCTTGGTGATCAGAGTCAGAGGGATGCTTGGATCCTCTGACCTTCGTAACTTCTGCTTCTGGACCTTCAGAGCTTCTGGACCTTCAGAGCCTCTGGTCCCTCAGAGCTTCTGGTCTTCAGATCTTCTGATCCTCAGATCTTCTGATCCTCTGATCTTCTGATCCTCTGATCCTCAGATCCTCTGATCTTCAGATCTTCTGATCTTCAGATCCTCTGATCCTCAGATCCTCTGATCTTTAGATCTTCTGATCTTCAGAACTTCTGACGAATATATCTTCTGGTGTCAGAATCAGAACCTGTTTGTCAAAACACTCAAGACAAACATTAGAGTATCATAGTTGTTCATCCACAAATAAATACTTGTTATCATCAAAACATAGAGTTGTACCACATGACCAAATCTTGATCTTACAATCTCCCCCTTTTTGATGATGACAAAACCATGTATTTTGATGAACAACTCTAAACAAATAAACTGAATACACTCAGAGTATAAGGTATCAGAGTTAAAACTTATCCTGATGTGTATAGTTTTTCTTGCTCCTTCTGAATCCAAGACTCGTGCTTGATTCTGAGCTAAGCTCCCCCTGAATCTAATACTTAATATCAACGTTAGTAATATCTAGATTCTGAGCTAAATAATATAGGAGTTGTCAAGATACTATCAGTTCTCCCCCTTTTTGTCATAAGCAAAAAGAATGAAGGTGGGAAAAAAATAGTAAGAGCATAAGACGAAATACTCCCCCTCAGAAGGAATACCAAGGGATACTTGGCTTCTGATTAGCATATCTTCTGATGAGAGCAGAAGTGTGGTTCTGGTGACATCTCCGTTCTGGACAAAATTTCATCTTCAGATACTTCAGAATGAGAAGCTAGGAACCTACTCTTCTTCTGATGACGCAAGTCAGAAGTTGTAGTAGCATCTTCTGATGTTGTTGCTTCTGGTTCGACAAGTTCTGAGTCTTTGTTTCTTTCTGAAACGGTCATGCTCATCTCTGCAAGCTTTTTCAGCTAGCTTTGACTTGACCAAATCTTACTCTACTGATGCCTCCAAGATCAACTTCACCTTCAGGTTCAAGTTTTGGATCTTGGGACATATGCCTTTCTCCCGTCATGTGTTGCCTGCATCCACTGTCCAGGTTCCATGGTTGGAGTTTCGATGGACCTATTGAAGATATCTGCAACATATATAATCTTATCCCTAGGTACCCACTTTCTGGGTCCTTTCTTGTTAGTTAGCCCAGAAGTTCTGACAACTTTGGGTCATTCAACAGGATAATATAAAGGAATTTGAGCATGATATTTTGACATTGAGAAAGTTCCTTTCTTAAGAGATGATGGAGCAACTTCAGAAGGTTTAGAATGACCAATGTCATATATTCCATTTCTGCTTACGCCATAGATCATTGAAGCCATTAAGCTTCTGTCTACGCTTTTAGCCAGGAATCTTTGAAAAGATTTTTCATACTTAGATTCATTTCTACAATCAGAGGCATCACAGGCAACAATTTCTTCTAACTTAGCAATCTGGTTCTTAAGCACAGAGTTAGAATTGATCAAGGCATGATTATCATTTTTCAAATCAGAATTAATTTTCTCATGTTCGGAAGGAGTCTTGGAAACAGCAGATAAGTCCTTTTTCAGCTTCTTATGCTTAGACAATAAGGAGTTATACTTATCCATGATATCAGACAATGCATGTTTCAGTTCAGAGGTAGAGAAAGAAGCGAATACCTCATTTTCATCGTCTGAGGTAGGATCTCCTTCTGATGCTGAGTCAGAGTCAACAGCATCCTTTGACTCTGCTCCTTTGTCTTTGATAATAGCCATGAGTCCTTGAACTTCACCATCAGAGTCAACATCCTCTGACTCTGATTCATCAAAAGTCACCATCAGACTCTTCTTGGTCTTGAAGTGCTTCTTTGGCCTTTTGTCCTTTGATGAACCTTTGTATTTGCTCTGCCTGTGCTTCCAGATGCAGTTGAGCTTTCTGGATATCAGAGTCAGCTCATCTTCATCAGAATCTTCAGAGGCTTCTTCAGATTCTTCTCCTTCTGCTTGGAGAGCCTTAGCCTTTTCAGATTTGGATTTCATGGCTATAGACTTCTTCTTCTGATCCTGATGTTCAGCACGCTTTAGTTCATGACACTTCAGTATGCTTATGAGTTCTTCCAAACTCATCTGCTCAACATCTCTAGTTAGCTCCAAGGAAGTTATCAAAGGCATCCAGCTTTCAGGAAGACCTCTAAGGATCCTCATGACATGATCCACAGTGGTGTAGCTATTGCTGAGGGGTCTTATTCCAGCAATAATCAACTGGAATCTGGAAAACATATCCTCAATGGATTCGTCAGGTTCCATTTGGAAGGATTCATATTTCTGGATCAAAGACAGTGCCTTTGATTCTTTCACTTTCTTGTTTCCTTCATGAGACATCTTCAAGGATTCAAAGATGCCCTTGGCGGAATCACGATCAGTAATTTTCTCATATTCTTCATATGAAATGGCACTTTGCAGAATAGCTCTTGATCGGTGATGATCTCTGAATTCCTTCTTTTGATCTTCACTCATCTTCTTCCTTGGGATCTTTACACCATGTACATCAACAGGAGGGGTGTAGCCATCAACAACAAAATCCCAAAGATCAGGATCAAAGCCAAGAAAGAAGCTTTTGATTCTGTCTTTCCAGAAATCAAATCTCTGACCATCAAAGATAGGTGGTCTTGCACTGTATTGATATTTGCTTGTAGTAGTGGTGGAATCCATGAGTTTTTCACACTGGCCCGGATCTACTGAACACTGTTAAGTGTGGTAATCAGAACTTGCGCTCTGATACCAATTGAAGGTGTGAAAAACGACTAGAAGGGGGGGGTTGAATAGCGTTTTCAATATAAAAACTTTCCCCTTAAGATTTAAAGTAAATCTTTTCGGTTTCTCTACGATAGATGGTGCAGCGGATAAAGATAGAGAGAAGAGAGAAGCACACAAGTATTTTATCCTGGTTCACTTGATAAATCCCTCAAGCTAATCCGGTCCACCCGTTAAGGTGATTTCTTCCTTCTTAGAATGAAGACAATCCACTAATCAGATAATTGTTACAAGTGCACTTGAAACCTACAAGTGACTAACAATACACTGACTTAGCTCACACTAAGATTCACTCTCTTAGTCTTCTCTAGGATCCGATCAACCTTGATCTCCTAAAGGAATCACCACTAAGATTCACTCTCTTAGTCTTCTTAAGGATACTGACCTACCCGGTCCCTTAAGGAAAATCAAACAACTGTTTGAGGTTGGTGTTTACAAAGGTTTGCTTCTAAATAAGCTGAGTGTAAACTAAATAAGAACAGATGAAGAAAGTAGAAGCTTGAATCTTTTCTTGTATTGCAGCTCTTGATCTCTCTCTCTTAGCTTTCTTCTTTTTCTTCAGCCTTTTATAGTCCAAGGTGCAAAGGATATTTCTGTTGAGAGAATATGACCGTTGGAGGGCATTTCTGGAACTTCCAGAACCTGCTGTGGCTGAACCTTGGTAGGTAGGCTTTTCAGAATAGTACACTGCTCTTGTACTTCTTGATAGAGACATTTGCCTTTAACCAATGACTTCTGATCAGAGGAATACTTCGTGTTGGAACTTGTGAAGCTTGGTGATCAGAGTCAGAGGGATGCTTGGATCCTCTGACCTTCGTAACTTCTGCTTCTGGACCTTCAGAGCTTCTGGACCTTCAGAGCCTCTGGTCCCTCAGAGCTTCTGGTCTTCAGATCTTCTGATCCTCAGATCTTCTGATCCTCTGATCTTCTGATCCTCTGATCCTCAGATCCTCTAATCTTCAGATCTTCTGATCTTCAGATCCTCTGATCCTCAGATCCTCTGATCTTTAGATCTTCTGATCTTCAGAACTTCTGACGAATATATCTTCTGGTGTCAGAATCAGAACCTGTTTGTCAAAACACTCAAGACAAACATTAGAGTATCATAGTTGTTCATCCACAAATAAATACTTGTTATCATCAAAACATAGAGTTGTACCACATGACCAAATCTTGATCTTACAATGTGCATTGTCTTGGAAAGGAGAAACTATTAAGACAATGACAAAATTTCAAAAAAAATATATGGGGAAAATGGAGTATCTATCAAAGGTCAATAACTAACATACCTTTCCCTCGACACTTATTTTGCATTAGTTATACTATCATACACTAAACTGTCTTTACATTTTTAATTTGTAGATTGTTGTGCCAATGAATGACAACAATGAGCACTGGTTCCTCTTTATTGTTGAGATCAATAAGAAGAGAATAACTTTGTTGGACTCTTTACCTGAAACGGGAGGAAACAAAAGAAGGATTGATTTAGTTAATCATGTGGTAATTGCACGAATTGTCATGATTCATACAGAGTTATTACTTATTATATCACATTAAAAAATTTGTTGCAACAAATCATTTTTTAAATATTTTTAATAATGTTTAGGTATATTGCATGGAGCATATGTTGAAGCAATCATCATTTTATTTTAGTATCATCAATTCTCCTCCACCAATAATCACTAAGTACGAGTTGTTCATGCCAGATGATATTGGTAGACAAGGATAGTAAGTAACTTTTTCCCTTCTTTATATAGTATATCATTTAACATAAGTATTTAACTTATGTTAAATTTTTCCTACTTTCATAGCAACGACTGCGGAATTTGGGTTGCCAAGTGGATGATGGATGATTGTATATGGACGGAGGATTATGCAATAACGGTACTAACCTATTTGCTTTCATGGAATTTATGATCTAATCATTCAACTTATTATGAGTGGCTTGTGTCATGAATTGACAGGTTAACAATGAAACAAGGATGAAACTTGCCCTTGATTTGGTTCTCAACTCTCATAATAAGATCGAGCGGGAAATTATAATGCGGGCAACTCAAAATTGGAATGAGCTGAAAGAGAAACATAATAGACTAGTCAATGTTTAGTGTTTAAGTTATTTATGACGCATTTAGTTATGATGGTTTGAATATTTAATTTTATTCTAGAAGGAGGACGTGACTTATGAGATGCTTGTTGAAGGGAGATTTGAAATTCTTAGATGCATTAGTCGTGATCCTGCCTTTGTTGTCTGCTCTTGCTGTCTATCTCTGCTTTCTGTCTTTCTGTTTTCGGTTTCTTTGCTTTATGTAGGACTTAGTCTGCTATGCTTAATGATCTGTCTTTCCTTTTTATGTATGATGTTTAAAAACTCACTTGGGAGAGTTTGTTCCCAAGATCTGTTTCTTTTAATGAATCAAGTTCTCTTTTCTAAAAAAAAGTGTGGATGAGCAATGGTTGTTACAGATGTACAGAACAAGTTTAACCAATTTTAATTTATTTGGCTATAGTTTACATGAAACATTGAGCAATGGTTGTAACAACTTCCAAACATCAGGATTGTAAGGAGAAAAAGACGCATATAAGAAAGAAGAGCAACATTAGATGACAGATATTTAAATAAATGTTATAAGTTATAACAACCACAAACAAAAAGTAAAGAAGTACGGAAAATAGCATTTTTCTATCTGTCAAGAAGAATGATCTTACCCGAGCTATTCTATCTGTCAAGGGATTAATGCAAACTGATTTAGAAATATCTCTGACTGGAATTGATAACTAAACTAGATTTTCTCCACATCATAGATATCATGCAGCTGATCTCAATCCTTGACTGATGTCCGTAGTTCTGTGTGCATGCTTGTAGTACAGCTCAACGGTGAAGGAACCCATGGAAGTTTCCAGCGTAACCTCCGGCGACATGATAAAAGACTATGTTTGAATGATACAGTCACTACTTGGAGCCACATCAGTAAATGTAGAATCTGCACCAAAAAGATAGGACATCTTGAAATTAGAAGGTTGAATGATGGGTTTAAGATAATTAAGTGAGCGAAAAAAATACAATAACACCAAATGAGCCTTTAGAAGAATAAGATCTAAAAATGGAAAGGCCAAAAGTGATTAAGTTTCCATCATAGAAGTGGCTTCAATACTTTCCAGGTTAAGTTACGTTCATTGTGTTCTTTTTTTGTACCTGGGTTTGAAAATTGCATTTTAAATATAGAAGATCTAAAAAGCTAATAATGTTCTTACTATATCACCATTTGAATTACACTTGAAAGACGAAAAAGAGACTAAAGTCCAAAATCGAGCACTGTCCTCTTGGCATGGCTGGTAAACCTAGCTATACGAGTGCTCCTCTGACTCAAACTTCTTAAGCGAAAAAGTCTAATCCTATACAGGAAGATAACTTCCAAAGTTAGCATTAGCTCTATGAAGTTGACCGAAAGATACATCACAATTCACAATACAGTACTGCATTAAGAAAACTCCTAAAATCATATCCAGAGATTCCAAGTAAGATATCTTAAAAGAAAAAAAAGTGACACGGGCCTATTGTAGAAAAACTTACATTCCCTCCTCCCATTAGGGGAACTAGAGAGCTGACTATTGGAGAAGTTGTTCCGAGTATGACCATGTAATGTTGAAAAGCAAGTAGGATTGCCTATAATTCACTAACATAAAAAATTAAACGCAGTACAGGAAGAAGCATCATTTATCACCTTATCAATACCATTAAGTCTAAATGCCAATAGATGATAGAGAGAAAAAGAGCAAAGAGTATAAAATAAAAAATAAAAGGATCAAATGATGTAATGAACTTACCCCATGGAGAAGGACTTGTGTGTAATGTAGTTTAAAACATTTTGCAATTGATCTTTGACTGGATATGACTGATGCTCATCCTGCTTGCGTTGCAGCGCAGCTCCTCCTCCTGCCATTATTCTCTCAACTAACTTCAATGAACTTTAAAAACTCAAATGCGCTACAGCAACCCCAAACTCAAACTTCTCATAACTCAGCGACACAGAAAGAAAAGCTTTACAAGTTCAATGGTTCCCTAGACCAAAATATTCGCAGTGAGTAGAAATAGATTGAAAAGATGCAGCTAGATTATATTACATAGGCATGAATCATGATGCTCATTAATTTGTGAAAAAGAATTTAAAATTTTCACAAATAGTTATAGTTAGATATCTAACAAAGATAATGGACATATAACAAACAATATGTTATGTCTGTTTTGAGATTCACCATATACTCTTTAACTATTATTCCCTAGCTTCTCACCAACATAAATACCATGCAGGAACTTTTGGATATCCTTATTTTTAACAAGACATTTCTGTAACAAAGAAAAGACAAAAACAAAATTGAACTCAGGGCAAGACCAAAATTAGACAGGAACAAGGTCAGACATTGACGTGTAGCCATATAATGAGAAAAATGTAGTTAATCGGTGAGGGATTAAGGGCACATGACCGACAAACAAACTCAATGTCAAAACAACCTCATCCTTGACATTTTATGTAACAACAAAAACTCCATCACGCAGGTCTTTATCTAAAAGATATAATAACCAAACACAGTTCAAGTTAATCGGAAAAAAAAAACAAAAAATCTCACAGATCAACTGTTGTTGGTGGGAATGGTAATCTGATTGAAGCAGAAGAAGGGGTCCTTCAAACCTAACCACGACGGTCCACTGCTCACTGGAATCCAGACACCTTTTCCATCCATAAACCACAGCGGACCTCCTCTTTACTCGGCACCAGAACCCTCGCCGGAACAACCCTCACAAATCCAGAACTTACACCTAGCCATCCAGATCCAAACCATCTCCACTCCTCCATTCAAAACTCAAATGAACCGAAATCGTATTTCACCATTCGACCTCCCCCTCTTTCCTCTCTATTCTATTGTAGTGGTGCGGCACAGAACGACTCGACGAGATGAGAAAATTTTCATTCTTAATTGACTAGAAATTTCAAGGGAGATGGTGGAGAGAGAGGGAACAGATAAAAGGCACATTAGCGGGAATGAAAAAATTGGAGAGGGAGACAAATTTGTTTAAACCTCAAGTGCAAGTTTAACTTTATTTTTAAATTAGATTAATTAATTAGCGATGGATTCTTTAGTTTTTTTTAAAACAGGATTCTATAGTTCCTAAATAGTGTTGATTGTGGCTGAACTAGTTAATCTTCCGAACTAGCTAATCTTAGTAACTAGTCAACCTTAAAAACTTAACTAGGTTGTTTTGACACGCCGATATTGGTTGACTCAGCTAATATTAGTAACGTATAAACCTTGGAAGCTTAATTAGATTGTTTCAACATGTAAATCTTGACTGAACCAGCTAATGTTATTAACTTATCAACCTCAAAAGCTTAATTAGGTTGTCTCGACATGTGAATCTCAGTCGAATTATCTAATTTAAGTAACTTATCAATATGAGAAGTTTTATTAAGTTGTTTCAACGCATCAATCTTGTCTGAACTAGCTAATCTTAATACCGTATCAACATTGGAAGCTTAATTAGGTTGTTTTGACATGTTAATCACGCTCAAATAGTCTAATCTTTGTAATTTAACGTGGTTCAGCCTGAATGCTTATGTCCACATAGGAGAAACACTGTATTCTCATTAATACAAACATTACATCATTCAACTCTCTATCTCTAGCCTCACCCACACTCAAAGCTCTCATACAATTGCTCTCACAGCCTCACCACGCTCTGGTGCCCATAGGGATATCTTCCAACACAGAGAGGCATGAGCAGCCATTACGTTGTCTTTGTATTGCGTTGTTAGGTCTTGGATGCGACGAGAGGCGGTCTACGGCGAGCGACACTCAGCGGGGAGTGACAGTCGCAGATTGAGGAAGAAGATGATCTTCACAATGAAGATACATTTGTTTAATTTAGGGAAAAAATGGTTTAAGTGATAATTTATGAGGTTAACAGCACAATCATACAACTCATTCAGCATAACCATCATCATCATCATATATTATCAACATGCATCATAAATCTCATATATCAATCAACACTTAGCACAAGCCTCAGGTATCACAAATATCACCAAGATTATCATTCTCAAACAACACATATAGCATCAATCATCACAAACAAACATGCATCTTCACATAGCACATATCTCATCAATATCATCTTAAGTCATCTTCATCAGCAAACATCGAGAATTAACACAATATGTTCAAATCCTATATTAATCCTATATTTTCTTTGATTTTAATTTCTAATAAATCCTATATTAATACACTAATGCACTAATATGTTCAAATCATTGGCCCTAAAACAGTTATTTACTTCATCGGCATATTTTCTTTTCATTTTATGATAATGCACACACAATAATAATCATAATAATGATAATAATGAGACAATACTAATACTACTAATAATAATAATAATATATTAGTTGAGGGAAAAATGGGATGTTACATCTAGCATCGTCCACACAATCACATATGTCACTGTTCACAGCTTGGATCGTCCAGAGAGTCACTACCTTCTAGTTTCAATGACTCAACAATTCTATCATCTGACCTGAAACAACTATGCAAATAGATTCTATCACATGGTGAATTAAGCAAGAGGTAGACGAATCGTTTATTGAAGAAAATGAAACAAAAGTCTAAATTTGTTCACATGTGAATAGTCGAGACTAACAAGAGTACAATGATCAGAATCAACAATACAAAGTTATTGAGTCATCAGAAAGCTATTAAGCGTGCTTATATGCGAAAAGGAGAAAAGTCTAATTTGACATAAAGTTTTAACCGTCAAGAAAAATATGTTTTCACAAAGTTATAAACTAAATAAATCGTAACTGTAATTCTATGCAGAGGAAATCACGAGGATCGACAGAGACATGGGAGTTCATCAAATACTAAGGTAAGGGGGGAAGAGGTCACCAACTATGATGGGGGAATAATACGAATAAAAGAGTATTGGACCCTCCTTAAGTTCCTTGCCTGTTGTTTGATTCTTGTTGTGAATTTCCCTTAACTTATATGCTTTATGTTATTGATTGCCAATGTGATTATGATGATTGAATTGATAAGTACTTCACAGTGATTTATGTGATTTGATCCTAACCCTGATTATTTAAATGATTCACTATATTAATTATGTCATTGATTGGTTGTTTATACACAGAGATGATGGTACCTTAGATTGATGACAATGATGATATTGGTGATATCTTAGAATGATGACTTGTGATATAAGTATATTTATGATATATGAGATTGATGTTATGTGACCTTGATGATGGTCTGTGATTTTAATGATGCATGTGGTTGAAGATATGTGACTTTGATGAGTCATGTGAATTATGAGATTTACTGGATGAACATATGTTGTTTACAACTCTGATTCAGATTATCTTGATGTATTTACCTTGGCTCCGTGAGCAAGGTAATGTTTATGGATAAGTCTTGGTCTTGTGGACAAGATTTTGCTTTGGCTCCGTGAGCAAAGCCATTCGATTATGATGTATGGTTATTGTTAATGTAATCAATGGTTGTATATATTTGTTTATGTGTTGCTCATTTATGTTACATTATTCCCTGATGAGATTGAGTTGGAATGCTTCTCACCCCTTTGCTGTTTGTTTCGTTGTTTTTCTCATCTTTTATCAGTGACGGGCACCGAGGATGGAGATGGTGTTGTTGAGAGACGTGGGGCAAGACTTTGGGCGTAGATCAAGTTTTGTGCGTCGAAGCTATTAAGCCATGGTAGCTATCGGTGGGTAAGAGCCTAGGATTCAGGATCATGCATTTTGTGTACACTAGGATTTACTCCTTGACTATACGACTTAAGGAAGTTTCTAATTGGATTTTTTAATGTGATCCCCGGTTTAGAAATTGGGCGTTACATCGTAGGCTCCCCAAATCCAAACAAATTGATCTCGAAGATCCATTTGGTCCAAACATTCCCTTGATCTGAATGGCTCAACTTGTCCCAAATAGGCTTCATCGTATTTTCATATTCCCATCTGGAACCAAATGAAGTTCCATTGTAATCTTAGAGGCCTATGTGATACCAACAGTGTTCCGTGTTGATATTATTAATCTACAATTTACAATTTAAAACAATCATGTTTATCTTTCTTGTTTCATCTCCTTTGAAAGACACATCCTAGAAGTCTCTCAAAAAACATTCATAGCTTTTGGTCCCACAATTTTTTATTTTTTATTTTGAAATAATAACCAATAACATTATTTTGGTTAAATGAGGGTGATACCCTAAGTACAATTTGTAATGAGACCCTAAGTACAATTTGTTTTATCCAAATTTTAAATTCCTCATTTCCCGCTAATATTTTGGTATTTAGAGCCACTCCAAATCTCCACCCGCAGCCCTTCTCCTAAAAACGTCTTCATCCCGTCAAGCACCTCAAAGCCCTTATTAGAGCACCTAAGTACAATTTGTTTTATCCGGTTTCATCTCCGCCGTGGAGGCTCGCCCTCCTCCGTGCCCACGTCTCGGAAACCCAAGCTCAGCAGGTGGAACCCGAAGCCAGTGAGACAACCCGGATGAAGAAGTTCCAAATCTACCGCTGGAACCCTGAGAATCAGACGAAGCCGGAGCTGAAGGAATACACCGTCAACCTCAAGGATTGCGGCTCTATGCTCCTCGACGCTCTCATCAAGATCAAGAACGAGGTCGATCAGACCCTCACCTTCCGCCGTTCCTGCAGGGAAGGCATCTGTGACTCATGCGCGATGAACATCGACGGTTGCAACGGGCTTGCTTGCCTGACCGAGATTCCATCGGAGGCGAAGGAGACGATGGTGACGCCGCTGCCTCATATGTTTGTGATTAAGGATTTGGTGGTGGATATGACGAATTTCTACCAGGAGTATAAGAGTACTGAGCCGTGGTTGAAGAGGAAGAGTCTGACGCCTGTTCTAGGGAAGGAGATTCTGCAGAGCAAGAAGGATAGGGAAAAGTTGGATGGGATGTATGAGTGTATTCTGTGCGCTTGTTGCAGTACTTCTTGCCCTAGTTATTGGTGGAACCCTGAATCTTATCTTGGTCCTGCTGCTTTGCTTCACGCTAATAGGTATCAATGCTTTCTTCTGTCTCTCTGATTTGGTGATTTTGATGTTTTCATCAATTTTATACTAGTGCAACATGAAATGAGATTTCTGAACTAATTTTTCTTTCACTGAATGATATGTTTAATCTGTCATCAGAATGCTTGCAAATGATTATCCTTGAGAAATTTGAATTTTTTAGTATTTTTTTTTGTCAATTTTGACACTGTCTGCAAGTGCTTTAAGCGAAGGACACTACTGCCTGATTTCACTCATGAAGGAATTTAATCTGGTATCTTGCTTATATTCGCACACAGTGGAATGCTCGTTGAAGGCTGAGGTGGGATTGATCGTTTGTTATTGGGCTCCTAGTATTGCATCGATTCTGAGCAAATCTAAGTGGTTCTGTTTTTTTATTATCGTTTGGTGTTGGGTTATTTGGTTTCCTTGCCTTGTTGTGTTGTTACAACTCCAGTCTCCAGACTTGGGTTTGGTACAAGAGCAGCTGGATTTCTTGTTACTAGTGTGGGTTTAAGTGGACAATTGGAATTGAAATTGATAGAGACTTGTCTTATCACCTAAGCAACAACTTTTCTCCTAGAGTATTAGGATTTTCTACTTGCAGATCCTGTTTTTTTGCTTGTTGGGGTAACTTACCTCATCTTTTGTTTTGTTGGTTGGGTAAGTCTTGAAAGTAATACTCATGTCTCACTAAATTCAATTGTGCGGTACATACGTGACTTTAAACAGAAATCATAACAGATTAAAATATATATGGAAGAAATAAACATGTAAAGTATTAAGGACCCAAGTATTAATACGTGGAAAACACTCCATTATCTTTCTTTTTTTTTAAAGAGAAATCATGCAACCGTAGTGCACTCCATTATCTTTTTTTTTTTTAAATACATTCCACTCTCTTAAACGGTTAGGTGTTTTGAAGGAAAAAATATTAAGAAGATCCCACTACATTGAACCGTTACCAGGTTAGAAGAAAAAGAAACTACCCCATGTTTCAAACGTGGGATTTTGAATCACGTGGGTGCAACTGAACACTTCAATCTTGCCTTTGTTTCACTCTTATATAACACATGATCTAGGTTCATTATCTGCAGTGCTTCATCAAAGGGTGATAGAGTTGGGAAGAATCAAAGCCTCATTCAGCAATACTAGGTAAAGGCAAAAACCTTACTTTTTCTTCTTCCATTTTATAACTTGAATTGACCAATGAACAAGTTAAAAAACCAACAAGTAACCTCACTCTTGGATTGTAGCATGGAGTTGGGAGGCAAGAAAGGGTCTGATTTTGCTGCAGAAATCACTGATTCAAATGAGATAGATTTGAAGGTAATATTTTATTTAAATATGAGACTTTGGATACACACTAAGGAATTTCAAATTTTATGCTATGTAGAATCCAAGCTTTTTTGTTTTAATGGTGGAATAATTTAATGAATAGGGCTTAAGACTTGAAGTCAAGGAAATGAGCCTTGCATTCAAGGCTCTTGCTGACCTGGTCAATGAAGCATTGATTAATAATAAGGTACTGTCATTAACTTAATTGCATAACTATAGATTATTTTTTTCACTGATTTTGCTATCTATACTTTGTTTTCCTCACATGATGATTTAATGCTAGGCTTTGAACTCAAGGCAGAGTGCCACTGGTCAAAGAAAGCTGAGCAGTCCTACTCCAACTCAGGTAGTAACGCATTTACTTATGTGTTTAACCATACGCCTAAGTTCAGTGCTAAGTTGATACAATGAGTATATTTTCAGAGTCTTATTGGAGCATTTCGTAAGGAGCAAGCTGTTAAGAAGCTATTTAAGACACCAACTCCACCTCGCAGAGCTATGAACTCCCCAAAGTTGGATAAAAAAAATACTGCTTCTCGTGCATCTCCATTAAGTACTACAAGCAATGGTAAAAGTATTGCTTCTTGTGGAAAGAGGAAAATTTCTGAATGTAACGAAGAAGACACTGCTACTAACCCCGGGGGATTCACACTACCCATGGTTAGCTATATTGATTATGTATTTCCATATTATATTTAACGGATTATGATTGCTGAATTTTTTGGGTATTGCTGTTTGATGCTCTTTGTTGTTAGTCTTCAATGTATCTGTTGGCGTTTTGCTTGTAAAGAAATAAGAATTAAAACAGAGAGCAAGCTTTTGTGTTTTTTTCGTATTCCTTGCTGAAAGTATTGGCTTAAAACATCATGTCCTGTATAATTGACTGGAGTAATATGTGATCATATGCATTATCTGATTCTTAGACAATATTTTTTCCCTCCCAATAAGAACGGGTTTGTTGTTTCAAAAAAAAAATGATTGCTGAATTTTTGTCTTAACCAGGGAATGGAAAGCAACTATCCTCCAACACCGGAGATGCTTTTGCTGAGAAGAGAAATGATACTTGCACATTACATTTTCCATCCAGAAATGGATAATAAGTGAGTAACGAGCCTCGTAGTTAAACATGTTCAATTTGCACTGTTTGACTGAGTATGCACTAATATAGCTAGTTGTATTTGAACACAACAGTGAGATCCTCTTCCAGCTAGGAAATAAGAAGGTAACAAGGCTGGACTTCCAATCCTTTTGTCCGCCAAATGAAGTAAACCATGAGGTTATATTACTACAATCAACTTTGCTTCTCCGATGTTATAAGTTCCTTAAATAGAAATATAGATTAATAACATGTGTGTTCTTAAATAGATAATTACTTTGAAGACTATGAAAACAACCTACCTGCAACGTGATGAAGAATTTCCTTCGGTTTGGTCATTACCTCCATCGTTTGTGGTATGAAAATATTACCTTATTCAATTACAAAGAAAATGAAAATGGCTGTACACTGTGATTAGTAGGTTGACATTTTCTGTTTTTACATTGCTAGGATGATGTATTCAATGGACTAACTATTAATGAACTGAAAGAGACATATGCCAAAGTCTGGATGCCGCCTTATATCGGATTGAAATACGTAATTATGAACATCCTCATCTCCAATACCATTAAAATTTCATTTTTTATGTATTCACTATCACATTTTGACTTGATCAAATAATGTCTTTAGGTGTATGTTCCTATAAGAGATGAGCGTGGTCACTGGTTTGTCATGGTGATCTCCTTAGTTGATGAAGCAATTTACCACCTAGACTCTAATCTTCAAATGGGTGATGATTTGATCGAAAGAAGGAAGATCATGGCCACTCTGGTATAGACTCATACCTTTAACAACAATCTAATAAAATTGATTGAGTACTTGAAAAGACAAGACTGATAGCTTCAGTTTTTTTTTTTCATCCCTAGTGTGCTGCAATCTCAGACATAGTCAGTGAATGTATGTTTCCGAAGATGTTGCTGACCACTGCAAAAAAGTTAACATCATGGAATATTATTCAAGCTGCCGGCATTCCAAACCGTGGCACAAGGTAAGTTGAATCACACATCTACCATTATTAATGTTGTTAAGAAGTTCACATTTCGTATTGGTACAAATTGGCTAATATTATTGTAATTTCAGTGTGGATTCAGGTGTTTGGGTGTTGAAATGGCTTGAGCTGGAAAAAGGCTTTGGGTCACATCTGGATGGGAACGTGAGTTAAATATCCTCATACTTGTTTTAATTATTTTTTATGCAAATTATTAATTAAGGAACATTAAAAAATTATTGTGGGGCAACACATGTTATTGCAGCTTAATGAAGATGCTGTGAGAATGAGGTCTGCAACAGATTTAGTATCTGGCTGGTACAATGAAAAAAGGCGAGAGATTGAAGAAAGCAGTGAAGCTTTCTGGAAGATGATGATTGCTGGGGAAGCTCCAATAGGCTGGAGAAAATAGAGAATCATTGTGGCACATGATCACTAACAGACTATATCAGCTCTATTAGGATGGAAAAAAAAGAGTGATTAAAATATTGAACCACATACCTGCAAGTGTTTTGTGTTGGTGGCATGTGCCTTATTATCTTTTCCGTGACCTACTAGCTAGTATGCAACTTTTATTCATTAGGATAGATATCTATTTTGGTTTTTATATTTCATGTAATTGGGTCACGTTATTTAGTGTGTAACATTCACAGATTAGTTTCTACGCTTCATGAATTTGGGTTTAAAAATTTCTATTTGTTGCATTGTGGTATCTTATCTTGGAATGAATCTCATAGACCCTGTTTCATTATAGGGTAGTTTGATGTTTAAAACACGTGATCTCACATGGAACTTATAATCTTTGATAACATCATGGAAATGTTTATGGCTCCTTATTTCAGATTGTAGTTTAATTATTTTATATCTTCATTGAACTCAGCCTATTTGATAGCTAAGTTATTTAATTTTGATGGTTTACACAGAAAACTAGTGATATTGTAAATGACCAGGTTATGTTTACAGCTAGAATACGAGCACTGACTGGATTTGTGTACTGGAATCTAATCACCATGAGTCCATGATCATGCTTCTTTCATTTTTCTTCATTTCTGTCTTTTTTTTTTCTTTTTAATATTTTCTTAGATGAGTTGAGCACTATATATATATATATATATATATATATATATATATATATATATATATATATAGTATATACTTTGTAAGCTAGTATATAGGCACAGCCCACCCAAACCAACACAGGGATTTCTATAACATGTCTAATATTTACCCCACCATCTTCCAATTTACTAAACAGTATAGCCCCACAATTCCACATCAAAATCACGCATGTCCAGATACAATGGATGCAAGCGTAACTTCAAGCAAATACAAAACACACGGTATGCAAGTTTCATTCCCTTCCAAATGAGATTGTCATGAGCATCCAACATACAACAAAACCTGTACATCTTAAGATTGTTGCCATTTAAAATCTTGAAATTCACATTGCCCATGTCTTGTACACCATCAATGTTAATTGTAATTCCTTCATCATTGGCTGCAATGTGTCCTGGTACCTCGTTTAGATCAGCATTCGAAACATCGTAATCACCTTCACTATCCATGTTATTACCATAAGTTTCCATTGTAATGTTATCATCACCTTCCACTTCCATGCTATTCCTGTCACTGTTTCTACTGGATCCACTGCCATCATCATCTAAAATGGGTTCAGAGTAGTCAATCTCATCCACTTGTTCAACTTCTGCTTCAGGTTCAATGTTGTTCACCGACGAAACTTCATTTAAGTTGGCCATATATTCTGCTTCAGGTACGCCTACCATAATATATATTCCAATAATCAGACTTTGAACAAAAAATTAAATAAACGAAAAAATTTGGAGGAGGAATCCAAAATTGAAAGTTTGACAGTGAAAGAATAATCCAAATAACAATTTACAAATGCATTCTATCTAAAGCAACTTCACTTGAGAAATTATAGATATATAAGATAAATTATTAACAGGGTAACAGTAGTACAAGCTACATCAATTAGAGTGAGCAACTGTTTTAAAATCACTAGCTGAAAACTACATCTAAGTCCAACTTGTCTCAACAGCTATTTTGAAATCACCAGCTGAAAGTTAGTTCACAGCTAAAATATATGCAACTGTTCAACATTAAGGTGCGAAATATGAAGTATGGACTATATATTTTGTTGAATCCGAAGGATGTGAATTTCATCATCCAATCTCCTTTTGTGGTCAATTAATAGCATATATGGGTCAATTAATAGCACATTAAATGGACCTTCAAACGTGAGTGCAAATTCTTCAATGAACTTGAAAAGCAAAGGGTGTTTCTGGATTTATCTATGGTGCACAACTTTTTAATTGTGTAAAGTTACACACAAGGAGGCATTTGACTCCCTACCACAGGTCAATGTTGATTAAATTAATTTAAACCTAATTAAACTCTAATTCAATTTTCTATAGGCGAAATTCTTATTTTACCCTTAAAACAAGTTTTAATTTTCAAATCCTACCCTCTTCTCTTTATTTGCACCGATTCATGGGGAAAACGCATAACTGCAGTCTAGCGGCTGAACTCCAGCCACACCACCGTCGCGCCGCACAGCCACCAACGTGCGTCACAACCACACCACCGTCGCGTCGTACAGCCACACCACCGCCGCGCTGCACAACCACCAACGATGCTCTAGGCGGTGGCGGACAAACCACCCTCAACCTCATTACACCAGATCTGCAACCTACAACCTCACCGAAACCATATCTGCAACCCTCAACCTCGCCGGACCCCTGAACAAACCACCCTCAACTTCACCGAACCAAAATCTACAATCCCAATTTCTTCCCTTCACCGAACTGTTACAACACCACCCGCAACCTCCATATCCAAACCTCTGAACAAAACCCACGAATGAGGTGAAATGGTTAGGGGATGGGGGTGGGTTCTGGGTTGGGGATGAGTTATGGGTTCTGGGTTAAGGTGGGTTCTAGGATCTGGTAGTAGGTGGGTTCTGGGTTCTCTTTTTTGAAATCCTTTTCTATAAAAATGAATATGTTGAAAACTTCTTTGCTGACTAACCATGTACAAGAAAACTTCCCATGAATATAGCTTAATCCCCATGTTATTCGACTTTTCTTTCTCTACATCTGTTGAAGTGAAGCACACAAGAGCTATACCCAAATTCCAAAACCAAACTCAGTTAAATGTTCTCTGGAAGGAGGTTGATGATGGGGTGGGGGATTGAACTAAGAAGAAGATCGAATTTTATGGAGGGAAATGGAAGAGGAAGAATCGGTGGGTGAGCATTTTTAGAATACAATATAAAATATAAAATATTGATTGATGAAGTTTAAAAATGAATTGTTTTTTAATGTAAGGGTTAAATTATAATTTATTACATCTTGAGAAAAAAGTATAATAATGTACATTACTTGGGACTAAAGTTTAGTTTAGTAAAATGTTGGGGTTCAAAGATTGAATATCTTGTGACTATTAAAAATAAAAAATAAAAAATAGAAATAACACGTGTCACGTCCTTATTGGTTGATTTGGGACTGTTTTGAAATTGTCTCATGTGAGGCAATACCAAAAAATTACCCTTAAAACAGAATCACTCCAATAAGTGATTAGCTGATGTGTCAGCTCCTCACATATTTGGGAATATTTTATTCCCCTAACCTAAATAAATTATAATATTTTATTCCTCCATTCATTATTTTATTATATTTTATTCCATACAACCTCTCTCATCCCTCTATCATCAATGCGTTTTCTGACTTCTTTTCTCTCTCCCACCAACCCCTCATTAACTCCGTCTTCTGACTTCTTTTCTTCTCCTGTAACTAAATCCTCATTTTCAAACCCTAGCTCTTTATTCCATGAAACTCATTCACATTCTCCATGCTGAATTGATGGTTGCCGCCCATCCTGGCCTCCCAATGGCCTTTCCTCGCCCAATCATTTATTTTCGGATTTTGATTTTTTATCTTTCTCAAATTTTTGTCCAATGATCGTTGTTCATTCCCACTGAGTTTCACTACTGATTATTTATCTTCAATTGTCTTTTCTGTTTCCAAGTTCTGCACGTTTCCAAAGTTATATCTACCCAATTTTCTTTACATATTGTTTGGTTCAAAGGAGGGGAGGGGAGGGATTTTAATGGAGGGGAGGGGAGGGGATGGAAAGGGAGGGGAGGGATTTTAATACTTATTACGTTTGGTTCATAGGAGGGGAGGGGAGGGAAAATAACTTATTTTTATTTAGTTCATGAGGGGAGGGGAGAGATTTTATAATTAAAATTACTTTTATACCCTTGTATATATTTACTTGAATTAAACAACACAATATAACATCCTTCTTCATCAACAATTATTCTACATAATTTTAAACATTAACCACAGCAAAATAGTCTGCATAAGTTTTCAGGATCTGCACTTCCAACAAAAATATTCAAGTCGGAGCAAAAATTGTCAATTAAAAGTTGAGTAAATGGTTTCAACGTTAGTGATGCATGCTTCCCCAAGTTAGGTAACGTGTATACAGCAATTTTGTGTCTTCAAGCAATACACTAAAAGAGATAAGTAAGTGAGGGACTTGCTCTTATAACCCTCTCCCTCTTCTTCTATTCATCACCTCCTGGCCGCCCCATCCTCTTCTCTCTCACGCGTCCGTACTTTTCGAGATTTGGATTTCCCACCCCAAGTATTAGATTTGCCACCCAACATTTTTAAAAAAATGCCAGGAGTACCCTTCGGAACATAATATTCCGAAATATGTTATGTTCGTAAGATAAATTTCCGAAGCCACTGCCATCTGCCTGCAAAATGCCACTGCCACTGGTTTAATTATATAGTTTCGGCAGTTTATGTTCCAAAGCCATTCGGCAGTTTAAGTTTTGAAACCTCTTGGAACTATAAGTTCCGAAACATATGTGCAGAGATGAATGAAGCGCAATACAGAAATAAAGAACATACATTAAAATAAAAAATGTGGTGGGAAATTTAAACATTTGTTATGTAAATCTGGTGGGAGAGAAAGAGAACTTACACACAACCTTGAAACTTGGAGATCTGGAACTTGGTGGCAGGGTGGCAGACTTGTGCAGTCCTTTAATTTCGGAACTTTATGTTCTGCATGATTCTCGTGATTTATATTTCGAAACAGTAAAAATGTAGATTTGCCACCCCTTATTTGTAATGTTTCGGAAATTTATGTACCGAAAGCTATTGGGAATTTATGAACCGAAAGGTTTTGGAACTTTATGTTCCGAAAGGTTTTGGAACTTTATGTTCCGAAACCTTTCTGACGAAGATGATGAGAAACCTCCCCGCTGATGATGAAAGTTGAAGAGGTCGAATGGAATTCGCCGGAATCGCCTCCTTTCAAGGTCGGAAAGTCGAAGAGGGAGAGGATGTCGAAGAGGGAGACGATGGGAGTGAAATGAAATTGAATCGTTTGGAACTGGGAATTATAAAATCGATTAGTTTCGGAACTTAAACTACCGAAACCTTTCGAATATTTATCTCCTATAAAATAACACGGAGGGACATTTTAGTAATTCCCCACTTTAAGTGGGGTGGCAAATCTAATTCTTGGAGTGGGAAATCCAGTTCTCGTCCTTTTCCTCCGTGCCCTGCTCGATCCAGAATCCACAACTTCAACCTCGACGCTGCCGTTTCAACCTTCCTAGACGATACTATCATCAACATCCTCCCCCACCACCGCTGCCGACGCCGTTTCACCCTCCAAGCCCTCTGCGCCCTCTCTGAGCTCTGATACCGCAAGATCCTTTGCAAGAAACCGTCCTCATCCTTCAACGGAACCCACCACAGCGTCTCCCTTTTTCAATCTCCTCCTTCGCTCCCAGCTTTCACCAGAAGCTGTCTTCTTCTCGAGAGCCACTACTTAGGCCTCACCGCTACCGGTTCAACCTTCCTAGACAACACTCACAAAAACAACCTCAAGCTCCCCACAGGCGACGCAACCACCGCCATTTCACTCTTTGAACCCTAATCCCCCCCTCGAGCTCCGATACCGCAGGTCCATCGGCAAGAAACCCTATTTCGCCTGCAACAGAACCCGCCACGGTAGAATCGACCATCTTTAACGAGATCGAATGTATTATCTTCCTTTTTCCTTGCAAATGTATTGCCTTTTTTGGTATTTAATAATCATGTTTGGTTTTCGTTTTGTGGGCATGCAGAAAAACTGTACTTTTGGAACGTATGCAGAAGACCTGTGCATCGACTCATCACATAGGTGAGGATGGTGACCTTGCCTAGCTTTTATCATCAATTTCATGTAGAACATGTTTAAGCTGTTTTTTTATAATTCTAATTAGAATCAGAATTTTTTTACCTCTTGCTTTTACATCTCTTATGATTCTGTTCTTACTAAAAATGCTACACAGTAATTGAACTGTAAACTTTATAGTTTGTACCCTGTTTTTCATTTTCTGGAATTCCTTTTGAAATAATTGATTTGGCCATATAAAGTAGTTATTTTGCAGGGTTTAAAAATGGTCAATTTTTTCTTATGTTGTTCCATTCTTGGTTTTTTTTTGCAAAGTATCTGTATATTTTTTTTCTTGGTTTCATGAAATTTTCCAGGATGGAGATAAAATCATTGAATTACCCTGAGGGTGTCTATGGCTCTATGCTATAGATTAGGCAATGAACTGGAGTTGAATTAGAGGATAAAGTTATAGATGTTAGGGAAGTTGTGGATGTGGTGAAGAGCAAAGACATTGCGGATTATGTTATTTAAACTTCCTCTTTATATTCAAATGCATTTTTGTTCAATCGGTTAACTGATTTTTGTTTTATCAATCTGTTATCACCCTCTATCTGCAGATTGCTACTTATCTTTTGTAGCCTATTTTAAGCAAATTACAATAGAAATTATATATAGCTACAAGTTGAAATTAAATTGATAGTCTTTCAAGAATCCTTAGTTAAGAGTTTCTTGATTTTGCAGGAGAAGCAAATACGAGGATAAGCTTCTGCCTCCTTATTTGGCAATGAGGATTTACTGCAAGTTTAAATAGAAGCAGAAACGTGCTTTAAGCCACTCAGGTTTAGATTCAATGTATTTAGTAGCCAGTCTAAAGATGTGTTTTTATCTATACTTGCATTTTTTGTTCATCTGATTCTTTTTAGAGAAATATGTCGTCTTTTCTCTGCCTTTTTAAAATGTGTTGTTATGTGTAATTCTAATGCAGAGTGATGTTTAAGCATATGGTTTCACTAGGAAGCTGATGTTAACTTTCCTTAGGACATATTACACAGTTAGTGATGTACCTTGCCAGACATTTTACTTGATGAGAATAGTGCATCATTGGAGTGTGACTCATCAGTTGACTTATTGAATGTTAGTATGTAGGAGCCTCTTTGGTCAAATGTAGCAGCATCAAGGCCCCATATCTTTATCGAATTTTAAATAACAATACATATTTGGAAACTTGGGATTTTAAATAACAATACACATTAAGCCCTTTTGTCACAGTTCAATTTGCATTCCAAAGTTTCTTTTTGTCGGTCCATTTTCTTTTACTGAAAGTTAATTTCATGCTGGATACTCGGAGGAGAATGGTGAAGGCTCACTTGCATGTTCAACTTGCATGTTATAGTCATGGTAAATCATGGGTAATATATGCAGTAAATTGCTGCTTGAGATTAATTTATTTACTTTTCTTGAAATACTGTCTTTCACTTACAAGAGTTAAATTACTGAGCTTTGTGCGGGGCGTTGAACAATACAATAAATTGGAAGATCCAACTTTTGAGGAAAATGACATGTTGGACCTAGCTTTTGTGATTTCTGAAACGTGTGTTTCTTATCCAAGTAACTTAGAAACATCAATTTTTATTTTCCATTTTCTTCCCCAAAGTTCTTCTTAGACCAATTTAGTTGTTGTACTGATCACACCTGGGTTGTCAAGTGATCGCTAGACCTGAACTTGATAGAATTCGTTTAGTTATTTCTGCTGCCACTCTAAACTTTGTTGTTGACGGTTTGGTGCTTCTCTGTCGACCGGTCATAGATTTCAGCTACTATTGCTCAATTTATCTAAGCTGGATTCGTTGATTGCAATATTACATGTTTCCTTTCAGATTTTTTATTCTTTTATTTGTAGTGAAGAACTCGGCAGATTTAGTATGGTAAATATGAAGATCTATGGGATAGATTTTCCTGGATTTTATCAGAGTTCTTTTGTAATGGATTTCTTTGTTCCTCACGTCATTGGCTTACTATGTATTGTTGCAGGTATGGTGTTATGTTAAAGCATTTTCAAAACCAGGATCCATCTATTAATGGTTGGGGAAGCAAAGTGGAATTCTCTTGACAGGTGATTTTTGTTTATTGAGCCTAATAATGTAGAATTTCAATAGAAGTTCTAGGAAAATATTTCAATAGAAGTTCTAGGAAAATTTCATCAATTAGCTTTATTTAGTAAGTTTTTTCTGTACTTTAGTTATGGTAAAATGTTCTTTCATAATAAGAGCCCATTGAAAAAATATATGTGCCACAATTAATGAAGTAGATTTTCTTTCTATTGTAGCTTTCTGGGCCATGGAAATGGGTTATAGAATAGTTGAGATTTTACAGTGTTTCACTTTAGTGTGAACTGAAAAATTATCAAGGCAAGCTAAGGAGTTAATGTCTGTGGGAGATAACTAGGAAGACAATTCAACAAATAACATGGGGACTATGTCTGCTTTTAAATTGAAGCAGGGTGATTCGTCTTTATTGGTCTGTATAAACAAATCTCGGGTTGAGTTTTTTTAGTCATTGCTTATCTGTTTCAGCATGAATGTTGCTTTACTTTATCAAGGCAATGATTTTTGCAACTTGGTTTCAGTAACAGGGCAAGGAATGAAGGAATCTCCATGTGATCTGAAGTATGGCGAGTTTAGTTTAATTTGATTAGCTATGCTGACACGTTCTTTCAGCTTTGTTTCGTTGGAAGACCTTGCTCTATTGGTTATTATTGCTTTGAATCTCTTTCAATTAAAGCTTTAAAAATACAAGTTGCAGCGTCTAACATCGTTGCATAATCCATTGGGGCTATGAACCGATTCTTTGACCTTAAAGGAGCTTATAGCTTGCAGTTATTCGATGTAATAGATAGCACTTATGCTGAAGTGTATACTTTTATTATGCTGAAGTGTATACTTTTATTGATACAATTGTAAATTACTGAAAGAAATTGTTGGTTACTTTGTTAAGGAAAAATTTGGGTCAATGTAAACAATGAAACAATGGTCACTTTAAGAAGATATTTTTCGTTAGACCAAAATAAAATAAGATGATATTTTTCACATGGTAATTGTATGGTTGATCCTAAATGAAGGAATGATATAAATGGTATATTTTCTAATTCCATGTTTCTTTACAATAAATTTTTAGAATAATTGTTTAACTTTAACTTTTTAGTACTGTTGTGCATTTTAATCTAAAAACTTTAACTTTTTAAAATTGTTTCTCATTGAAACACCTCTTCCACACATCCCACCCTTCTCATCGCTTCCCCCTTGAAGGAAGGAAAAAAAGTATTTATTAATTTCTTAAATAGATTTTTTTCTTTATCAAAAGTAAGAAAATATTAGTTAATGTCTAAATTATAATATCAAACTTCGCCGTGCAGCGCACGGGGAAAAACCCTAGTCAAAACTCATTTGCTGATTCGTTCCTCCTCGATTCTAATAGCAAAAGCTTGATCTGTGTGCATAAAACTCCATCCAACTTCTATGTCAAAAAAATTCATATTTGTATTTTGCTTAATTGCACATTTGCTACCTGATCTTTCACCATTGTGCAATATGTCTCCCTCCCCGGTTTAAAACGAGCGAATTTTTTTCCTCATGTTTTAATTTGTGAAAATTGGCCTCTTCCATCATTTTTTTCCTCATTTTTTTCCTCTCGATCCCAACAAATCATTTTCCATTGACCAGAGATCGATCAAATCATAATAAAATATTAAATCCTAGACTAAATGTTTAAAAAACTCAATTATCTATCAATTGTGCTTTGAAAATTGTTTGTGCTCGTATTTTATTACTATTTAAGTTCAACATGGAGTATGGTTGCTGGTGCCACACCTATATTAACGCACATATAGCTTGAAGCCTTGAACTATAAGTAAAACTATATACACTACCTATTGGGATATACACACTACACTCATTTGTTTGGGCAGTTTAAAATCTACAAGTCTGGATAATGTTATCTTGATATCCCATTTCCACCTCCACCTTAGGTAAATGAGAAGAAAAAAGAGAGAAATGAGTGATATGATTCGTGATGTAAAAAAAAAATACAAAAAAAGATAAGAACAAAAATATGTGAAAATGAAATGGGGTAAAAGTGAAATGTGTATAAATTATTACCCATCCTTCATTAATCTCGAACAATATTGCATGTGAGTGATTTACCACATAGTGTGGTATTTTTTTCTTGCATTATTGTACCTTTCTGACTACCTATTATCACTATATAAATACTAGATCTGGCAATATAAATGGCTTGTAAAGTAGGACCATTTGCTTACTTGTTCAGCAGCCTCCTTTATTGCTAGCTAGGATGAGGACGCAGGTGGATTTGTCCAATTTGAAAAAATTATTTGAGTACATCTAACCATAAGCTTTATGCAAGTAGAGGAGAGTTTAGGTAAATAGTTTATGATCTACTTAAATAATAGTTTATCTTTATACATATTTTATTTCCTACTTACTTTAATAATTAAGTTTCGTAGATTAATTTATAAAACGTTTAATTAAATTATATACTCAAAAGTGATCATATCTCGCTACATCTTTCAAGATATCATTGGCATCAGTACAAATAAATCTCATTACATCTTTCAAGATAAAAAGTGATCATATCTCTAATAAGTTGTGATGAAAATTTATTCATGTTACATAAACTCAACTGGTACTCAATCACATTTAATCAGCCCAAACATATATGTGCATATGCAAGTAGATTTTTATGTCAACATTTAAATTAGTTACCATAATTTGCTTTATATAATCTAATTTCAGGCGAACTGACTCCATAAATCGCTCCAATTAAAATGTTGGGTGAAATGCATTTTGGTAGAAAAAAATGTATATGTATGTAAGATTTTTTACCCGATTAACTAATCAAATTTTAAATATTTGATAAAAAACAATTTGATTGTTTCATAGTGTGAAAATCTTAATTTATCAAGTGCATCAAAATTAATCTATCGGAGGTAATGAAGAAAGCAACTTATGCAATTCACAGCTTTAAAATGACCTAAAATTTAACTATTGAAGATGCTTAAACCCATGAATGACAATGTGCCCCCTCCAATGTCCATATATACAAAGTTCAAGCGCATAGCAGTAGTGTACTGCACAAACAAAACTTTGAGTGGATGTGGTGGTTCTAGATCTCCAATTACTCATGTCATAACCAGTTACACCCAACCTGCAGGCTAAAGGCCAATATGGAGGTTGGAGGCATGCACATGCTGCATCTCAATGTCTGTCAACCATACTTCCTTTTCAAAATCCATGTCAAGTTTAAGATATTCATTGGGCCCAAAAAGGGTATTAAGAAATATTATGACCCAAATTAACAGAATCTGTTGCCTTTTATTTAGCAGGTAAATTTACAGTCCCTTTTGTGTCCCTAAAATCTAGCTGACTTGCTTACCCCTTTTGAGTTAGTGGTGGTCTGGACTGCAAGATCTTCTTTGGGGGACCGCATTCCTGTGTCATTTTCAGAATCTGAAAAATGGGTAAGACCCAGACCGTATTCTCCACGTGTCAAGTGATGGTGGTAATACAATAGTAGCAGTTTGACATAGTAAATGATCAATAACACACTTGCTAATCAGACAAATCATTGACGAATGATCCAAGAATGAATTTCACCTACTAGCCATGAAGCTGTGACTGTGTCGACATCATCTTACTGTGCAGATAGACTCGACAAGTTCACACATGATCTTAGCATTTTTTAACGGTGCTGATGATAAATTCACTGTAATCTATGCATACATCTCTGAATCATTTACAGTTTATTCATTCGCGTATAGAATTTCCAAACCTTAATTAGCTGATGTCGGCAAAGGCTTCGTGTCGTGTGTAGTGGAGTTCACCCTGCAAATATGATCTTCTTCTCGTCCTATCCTAGTGAGGTAGGCACTAGAGCTACATAACTACTTTGCACCTTAAAGCTCAAGTCGGTAAGACCGAAAATAATTATAATTAGGGTTTGGTAGATAGCCTCTCATCGCGTATATATACATAGGGTTGTAACAAACATTAGAAGAATCATGTTAAGCTTGGAATTAAAGACATATTTCGGTAATACAATATATCACCGTAATTATAATCTTCATTCTCATACACGCCTAGAAAAATTATAAAGTCCCATTATCACCTGTGTAGTTTGCCAATGTCTTAGGCCTATTATTTTATTCCTTAGTAATTGCTCTCTAGTATGAGTATCTAAAGCATTATGTTGTTTGGAAAAGATCTGATAAAATAATTCGATTCAAACCAATGTAAACACAACTAGTTCGTCTATGACATGTGATTTTCTTTTGGATGAGAAGTATCGTGTCTTGTCAACGATTGACTGTTGAGTAGATGGATTAGTTGTGTGCGTCTCTTTTACTAGTGTGGATTGATTCGACCCGAGTTCCAAAAGGTTATGTAATGATGAATCGTAGGGTGAGAAATGTTGGCATTTCCCTCATTTGGGAGGTGAAAATTGTATTTACCCCGGGTTCAACACCTTTAAATTCTAAGAAAAAGACCTATTTCTCCTTCTCCTACCCTTGCTGCATTTGCTAAGTTTCGTTGTTTGGATGTTACCATTTCTAGGATCGCCAAATAATCCCTTCATAAAGATCAACAACCTTGCTTTGAATTAGTAAGTTATTCAACTCTTATGATAGTTGGACTAATAATTGCTCAACCCATAGGGTTAGTGACTGGTGGTGGTTTCCATTCATCCTACTGATAAAAGATTGTTTTACCACTCTACGTTCGAATCTTTCAAGACTCAATTATAGTATAGTAAAGGGTTCTGTCGTATCTACAGTGAGGTATAATACTTATGTCGTTCAATAGTTAACAACTTAAATGAGGGTTTCACAATGATTGATGGTTTCAGTTACCAAAAGAACATGTAAGTTAACAAAACGATATAAAAGGTTTGGAATTAAGAGGAGACAATTGTTGGAATTAGAATTCACCGATTGACTTTACGCACTCTAAGACTTCATACATAAATTTTGTCCTATGATTGGTTCCATCACACCATATCTTATTTTACTACACGGTCTCCCTATGCGAAGATTATTGTCTTACTAAGGTAACCCTCAATCTCTTGATTGATTAACAAAGCAAGAAGCATTAAGCATAGATGTTAGTTTGACTAATGATCCAATCCTATCTCTAGATCTTAGATTCATTAGTTGATATTTAACTAGATCAGATTCAATTAGCTAGTTCTCACCAAACTGATCAAATCCATTTTCATGTCTTAGGTGATCAAGCCAAAACAAGCAAGAACAAAGTAGGAACATTGAAACCATTCATACAAACAAAGATTCATATATATAGATCAAAGTGAGTGCATAAAGGCCAAAAGGCTACAACCAACCCCAACAAAGAGAGATTAGCTATCCATTTTCATGGATAGCTTTAAAATCATGAAGAAGAAGATAGAAGGATCGAAGACTCCGCGATGTCTCGCCGTCGAATCCGGCACCCAAGCTTCCGCTTCAGCCTCCTAAGCTTTTTCCCTTGTTTCTCTCTCTCTAAAAGTGACCTATTTTCCCTTCTAAATGTGTTGATTCATGAAGAAGATCTAAAAAATCTCTTTTAAAGGGGTTCAGGCCGCCCTACTCTGGCTTAGCATCAGGTGTATTGCTAAGCCAGAGTGCATTTATTCCGAAGTGGTTTTCTTCCTTTGGCTTAGCATCATCACTCTTGCTAAGCCAAAGATGCCTTCAATTTTGTTCAGAATGCACTGCCCTGTTTAGGCTTAGCATCAGATGCAATGCTAAGCCAAAATCTTCTTTTATCAATCAATATGCACCGCCTCATTTTGGCTTAGCATCAGGTGCAATGCTAAGCCAAAATCTTCTTTTTCTAAATTCTTTCCTTTAAGTCTTTTGCTTCTTTCCTACACAAATAAACTTAAAATCAAACACATATTATAGTTAAAATTCAACATATTACAACTAAAATTATATATTACAAATTCTAACCAAGAAGAGTAAATTTGATGAGAAACCTACATGATTAACAAAGATAAGTGCCTAAATTGCTCATTGAAACTAGGTAAAATATGCACTTGTAACCTACCTCCGTATGTGCTTGCATAGGGATAGTTTGAGGCGCTAGCTTAGAGCCACGTGTGTCATACGTGTATATTAAAGTCATGGCTTTCATGCTTATTGACACTTTTAGATTATGGGAGACGTCTGCTGGATTCGAGAAGGAGTTGCTTTTGGTCGTATCGTTTATTTGACTCCTCTTTTTCCCACAAAAGTTTGTATTCCTCATGGATCCAGAGGACGACTTCCCCAAATTATGCGTTAGGTCTTCCCTTTCACATAGGAAACCTGGGAGGGTTTTTCACCGCCCTCTCTATGATTGGATCAACCCTGAGGTATTGTCTATTAGGTCTAACATTAAAGAAGGGGACAAATCATTTCTTCAATTTCGCATGGCTATGAAAAAAGAAGGCTCTTGAGATGGAAAATTATTTGTAGAGATCTCAGGTCCTATGAGTGGATATGTGACTGGTGGTCTAGTCAAGAATTATGACTTTTTTCATCCCAATGGGTGTTCTTCTACTTTCACAATTTCGAAATTCAAGTGTTGAAACATCTTCAGATTATCGCCCCACTGTAAGCTTCACATGAGTTCTCTCTCTAAGAAGAACATATTAGTAGATATGTTTTAATGACACAATGACACAAAGCTATGAAGATCATGGAAATAATGTGGAGTCCAAGAGAAGAAATTGAAGACAAGAAGACTGAATCAAAGCAACAAAGGAAGGGGAAAAAAGTGTTAGCTTAAGGACAAAGAGAAGATCTACATAGAGAATATGAAGATCACGTCCAAGTCAAAGACAAAGCCAAATACAGCAAGACAAGATCAACCTAAAGCAAAAAAAGAGCTAGACCAAGAAGATCAAGCCTCTACAAGGTCAAGACAGAGCAAAGAAGAACTAGACAAAGGTTATCAAAGTCAAGGAAAAACTAAGAGGATCAATACCAAGAACACCGTCAGGAGTAGTGAAGATAAGCTCAAGACAAGTTCAAAGCACAGACATCAAAAGACTTAATAACGGTGGACAAAGCACTTAGAAGTATTGAAAACATTTAAAGACCAACTCGACAAAGTCCTTGGTATTGCATCGTCTGCATGTCCGACAAGTCCAAGTCTGCTAGCTTCGTCTGAAGATATGAAGTCATCGTATGAAGGCACTAGACGTCAACCAGGAAAGCACAATGTTCAAGAAGAAAGAGCTACATAAGAGAAGAACTGAAGACAACAAGGAAATAATCATGTTCATGTTGGTATACGCACTAGTAGCTTAATATTTATATTTATATATTACAACCTAAATATATAAGAGATACCTATAGGGTCACACACATAGAATTAGCCCACTAGAAAATATGTCTTATTGGACCAGCCCATTGGATAAGCCCAATAAAGCTCCAATAAGAATTAGGATTAGCCTCCTTGTGGGTGCTTACAAATAGAACATGCTCAAACCCTAGATCAGAGATTACACACTCTTCCCTCTGCTAGTACAAGGAGCCGCAAGGGAGATTTAGTGGGAGAGTTTGCGTGGACTGCTGTAGAGACGAGGCTACCGGTGCTTTGTTTGCCCAAACTTTCTTCAAGAGGTAATCCTTATTACCCTTTACGTGTTTAATTGCAACATGAACTTTGAAACATGCATTTTGCAAGATCTTCTCATATAGGAAATTTTATTCCGCTGCGGTAATCAATTTCATGATTCCCTTCAGTTCATTCCTAGTATGGCACAAGACTTGCATCAATGTGACTGCAACAATTCAACTCAATCAGATGAAGGTATGAAAAACAATAGAAAAGGGGGGGTTTGAATAGAGTTTTCAATCTAAAACCTTTCTCACTTGAGATTTTAACAAATCTCTTCAAACACCAAAGATAAAAGTGCTAAGATAAGAGTTGAGGAAAGCACACAATGATTTTATCCTGGTTCACTTGATAAATCCCTCAAGCTAATCCAGTCCACCCGTTAAGGTGATTTCTTCCTTCTTAGAATGAAGGCAATCCACTAATAAGAGTTTGTTACAACTGCACTTGCTACCTGCAAAGTGACTAACAATACACTGACTTAGCTATCACTAAGATTCACTCTCTTAGTCTTCTCAAGGATCCGACCAACCTTGGTCTCCTTAAGGAAAAACAAATAACTGTTTGAAAGTTTGGGTTTACAAAGAAATGCTTCTCAGAAAGCTAATAGTAAACACAATAAGTACAATGTGAAGAAATATTGCTTAAGAGAATATTTGAATTTCGCGTGAGCTTCAACAAGGTTTCTTCAGGCGGCATCTTTCATCTTCAGCCTCTTTATATACTCCAAGGAATAAGGTTTGGAAGTTTTCATGGAATGCTACCGTTTGATGGCAGATCTGAGTTTTCCAGGTTCTGCTGTGGCTGAATAAGTTAGGTAAGGTCGTCAGGAATGGTACAGTTGCTTTTGTACTTTGGATAGTGACATGACCTTTATCCTAGTTGACTTCTGATCAGAGCGACGCTTCATGTTGGAACTTGTGAAGCTTGGTGATCAGAGTCAGAAGGAAGCTTGGATCCTCTGACCTTTGTACCTTCTGCTTCTGGACTCAGAGGAGAAGTACTTGGTCTTCAGAGCCAGCTTACTCTTGGACTTCAGAATCTTCACTACTCAGCTTTTGGACCTTCAGAGCTTCTGATCCTTCAGAGCTTCTAGTGAACTGAATCCATATCAGAGCTTTACTATCTTCAGATCTTCTGAAGCTTGATCTACTGTTCAGATTGAACATAGTAAGGGCAAAAGCGTTGCGGAGGTTACTCTTTTAGCAAAGTGCTTCTGAATTATGTGAAATAAGACCAGAGTCATAGCCTGTCATTAGAACACTCAGAAAACAACGTTAGAGTACCATAATTGTTCATACACAATAGTTAACATGTAATCATCAAAACATAGAGTTGTACTACTAGATCAAAACTTGATCTTACAATCTCCCCCTTTTTGATGATGACAAAACCAAGTATTTTGATGAACAGTTCTTAAACAATAAACTGAATTCACTTAGAGTTTAGAGAATAGAGATAAACTTATCCTGAGGTGAATGGTTTATGTTGCTCATTCTGAATCAAAGTCACAGCTTGATTCTGAGCTTAGCTCCCCCTGAATCTAAGACTTAATGAAAACATTAGTAATATCTAGATTATGAGCTAAATAGTAAAAGAGTTCAGAGTGAGAATTTATGACATAGATAATATGTGAATATCAGAGCGCATAAATATTCAGAGTCAAGAGCAAGGTAAAAGTATCAGAGTCAACCGATTTAGCATATGATCACTTTAGAAGAAGTGAAAATGTATTCCTTGCAAATGCCCACGAACAGATCTATGGTCATAAAGAGGGGAACTCTTAAATTCTCCAAAAGAAAAAGAAGTCACACTAACACAGCTTACACATCAAAAACTGGTTGTATACTCCCCCTTTTTGTCATAAGCAAAAAGCATGGGGTGTGAAAAACTTAGCTTGAAGTACAAGGTACTCCCCCTTAGAGAAGGTCTAAGTTTAAAAAGATGGAGAAAATAAATAAAAAGATTAAAGAAAATGTATTTAATTAATGCATATGCAGAAGATTAAATGAAAGAGTGGAACGTTTACCACCGGCCAAGTAGTTAAAGGTAAGCATCTGTTACTAATAAACAATCCTCGAGAAACTGCTTCAGCATTAACTTCTGGAGACTGAACGGAGCTTATAAATAGCGGTTAAAGCATAACAGTCTTCACATCTCATTTTCACTTGAATTCAATATTGCAATGGCATCCTTCATAGCATGCATCGAAGAATTAAGAAAGAAGGCCTTTGATGAAGATCTTTTCATCAACGTGCGCCATCCAGAGGAGCTGAGTGTCTATAGTCTGACAAACCAGCTACTAGGCATGGGCCTAAATCCAGAAATGGACAGAATTCTCAGAGGCTTCCTTGCGTTTGTCGAGGAGCTTCAAGATCTCTTCCAGCGGGAGCTGGATAATTCTGCCAAAATACAAGCGGCGGAGACTGCACTTGAGACAATGGCAGAGGGTCCTGAGAGGCAGGAAGTGCGCCAGAGCTTGATCCAACTAGAGTATAGGCAGCATCGTCTGGAGCTTGAGAAAGCAGCGATGCGTAGGCAGTGTAGATCATTGAGGAAAAATCCTCCTTTTTAAATGTATCAATGCAATGTATGAATGATGTTATTAATAAAAAAGCTTGTTTGTTGATTAATGCGTATGAGTAAAACTAAGTAATGATGAACAAGTAATTATGCAAGCACATAGGAAAGAAAAACGATAATCTGATAAAAGAAACATAGTTAAATACGAAAACATAGTAACATAGTAGAAAGAAATCAGAAGAAAAGAGAGTTCCTAAAGACTAAGGCTTGTGTGTCCTCTTCAGAAGTTCTGTGCACATCTCTTTAAGACTCTGAAGAAGAGCTTCTTGAGAATCAAGTCTTCGTTCAATGAGGTCAAGTCTTGGGTCTGACAGAGCTTGAGCAGACGGAACAGCTTGATCAGAGTGAGGAACTTGAGCAGATGTGGAGGCAACATCAGTAAATGGAATAATTCCAAGTGCTTGATTTCTAAGAGCCTCAGCTTCAGCTTGTAATCTAGCTGCTTGTTCCAGAGCATTCAACCTTGCAGCTTCACGTTGTTCTGCTACAAACCTTGCAGCTTCTTCTTTTTGTTCTTTCTTCTTCTGTGCTTCTTCAATAGCAGCATAAAGTTGATCTCTCAACATTTGTTCATTCAGTGCTTCTCTTCTTCTGAAACGCTGGCTAGCAGCTTCAACTCTTTGATCCCTTTCAGCAGTAAGGAAACCCAACATCACTACCGCTTGGTCAAGCATCTAAGTGCAAAGACGATCCCAGTCTTCAGCAACCAGGTCTGGTTTCTCACTGAGGTCAGTGCGACCATGCACATTGCGAACCCTTAAAGATGCTTCATGATTAAATAAGTTGATGCAATCAAGCAGGGTGTTTGGTCTAAGTTGGGTATAGGGAACAATTGAGAGATAGGTTTCAGGTGAAGAGGGATGATTGCTATTTGTAGCTTCAGAAACACCATGAGAAGAGCCAATTTGCACAGTTTGAGGTTCAGAGGTATTGGTCTCAGGGTTTGGATGAGAAACTTCAGTCTTAGGATTTGGAGATTAGTCAGAGACAGAGTTTTCATTTTGAGGTGGAGGAGAAGGAGGAAGAGGCGGTGGTACTGAAGTCAGAGGGACCGCATGGATTGGAAAATCAGGAGCAGCCAGAGGTTCTGGTCTTGGTCCAGAATAACGGTTTGGACTTGGAACATTTATAAAATGTTCAGGAAGTTCTGAAATTCTTTCTCTGGCAATTTGAAAGAATTGGCGAGAGGCTTTAGATTTATTTGAAGGAGAGGAAAATGAAACATTTGTAGGAAAAGAGACAGAGGGAGTAGGAGAGAGAATTTCTCTATCAGAGGGTTCCTGATTTGAGTGATCAGAAGCCTGTTGTTCAGAGGTTTGTGGAGTGTATGGAAGGATAATGGGTGAGGTTGGTGTGTTTGACTTAGGAGTTTGAAGCATTTTCCAGAGGGGTTCTTCCTCAATGGAGGGTTGAAAGAATGAAACCCTAGGTGGTGAGACGTGTGAAGTTGATTGAACAACTGGTGTGGGTTCAGGGTTGGAAACAACAGGAATTGCATCAAGCAAATTTAAATCATCTTCATCAGAAAGAACAACAAACTTACTTGAAGCTCTAACTGCAGTAGCAGGGTTAACCTCAACTTTTGTTTCTACTAAGCCCATTATCTTCAATGATGTGAGAGTGAAGACATCTCCAACAATTGTCGTTAGGTCTTTAGTGCATCCAGCTTTGGTCAGAGCAGATATTAGTTTGCTCTCAATGAAGAAGTCAGATAGTAATCTGCCAAAAAGTATGTACTTGATGGCAGACTTTGGTGATGCAGTAGTCGTTGACTTTTTGATGCATTCCTTCAGATAGGAGAATAGAAAGTAAGGCAGACAGACTTTGGTGTGCTCCTCGATGAAGAAAAGCATCACCTTCTGAGTGAAATTGATGTAATCTGGAGAGCTTCCCTTAGGTCTTTGATTGATGCAGTTCAGGAGGATCTTGTGCCAGATTTTCAGGTCAGGATGAAGATCCTTTGTCTTGCAATCAGTTTTACCCGGTTTCCATGTAGAGTATAGAGCCTTGTTGACCTTCTCCTTGGTACTTGACTTGACTTTTGATTCCTGTAACTGAAATATGTAGCCAGTACTTGTATCTGCACCCAGAAGCCTTACAAACGACTTCTCTAAGATGATAATCCTTTTTCCCAGAACAAAGGACACAACCTGATACTCATTGCAATCAGCATGCTTCCAGAGTTCCTTCACCAGCTTGTCATAGACTGGACCATGTAGTTTGTTGAAATATCCTTCCCAGCCTTGAGCCTGTACTTCAGGACGAAGATCGACTCCATTAGCAGCAATGTTGTCGAGGTCGAAACGCCATTCAGCAAGAACTTGAAGTTCTTCTGGAGGGAAAACACATGTAACTGCACAACTCCTTTGAGATAAAGGAACAACATCCTCAGCATCTTGAACTTGTGCTTGAGCAGCCTCTGTCGATCTGGGACGAAGAACTGGACCTACTTGCCCTGTTGGAAGACCCACTACCATCCTTGGGAACACTCTTCGATCGGCGGAATCAGCCCTTTCACCGGAATCAGCTCTTTCAGATCTCACCATAGTTGAAGGTTGGAGGCTTGGGTAGAAGAGGGATGAACGAGAGAGAGAGAGAATAGAAGAAGATAAGGGTTTTTGGAAACAGGAGAGAGAAGCGAAAAACAAGAGTGATGGAGAATGTGTGTGCGTAGTGGTTTTTAGAAAGTAACCGTTGTTGATTGTAAAACAAAAGTAAAATCAACGGCTAAAAATTAAAGACATCATTATGAAAAGTTAATACACAAAACACACGGTGGAGAATAGGCACATCTACACTCATTACAACAGATTATCCGAAGGGCACAAGGAACGAGGCATCAGAATAAACTGACACACGTTTACTGTCCTGTCTCAGAGTAAGCACCAATGGATACTTAGCCTCTGACGAGGTTACCTTCTGAACTAGACATCTTCTGATGAGGAAGCATCATAGTCAGAGGTTCTAATCCATCTTCATACTGGACAAAAGTCCATATTCAGATCTTTCAGTATAAAAGTAAATCTATCCTCTGCTAAGGGCTTTGTAAAGATATCTTCCCATTGATGGTCAGTATCAACAAACTTCAGAAGAAGTACGCCCTTCTGAACATAATCTCTAATAAAGTGATACTTTACCTCAATGTGTTTTGCCCTTGAGTGTAAGATTGGATTCTTACTGAGTGAGATTGCAGCAGTATTGTCACAGTAAATTAGAATGTTGCTCTCAAGGATTTGATAATCCTCTAGCTGATGTTTCATCCAGAGCATCTGAGTGCTGCAAATAGCTGCTGAGATATATTTGACCTCTGCAGTGGATAGTGCAATAGTAGACTGCCTCTTACTTGCCCATGAGACTAAGTTACTTCCAAAAAATTGACAATTTCCAGAAGTACTCTTCCTTTCCGTTCTATCTCCAGCATAATCAGCATCAGAGTAACCTGAAAGCTTATACTCTGATGTTTTCTTATACATCAAGCCAAGGTTAGTGGTACCTTTCAGATATCTGAGAATTCTCTTAACAACAGTTAAGTGAGTTTCTCTTGGATCTGATTGAAATCGAGCACATAAATGTACACTAAACATAATATCTGGCCTAGATGCAGTTAAGTATAGAAGTGAACCTATCATTCCACGATAGAGCTTCTGACATACTTTTCCACTGGCATCTTCTTTCTCCAGAATGCATGTAGGATGCATAAGAGTCTTAGCAATTGTTGATTCTGTCATATTGAACTTCTTCGGAAGTTCCTTTATGTACTTGCTCTGGTGGATGTAAGTTGCTTCTGATTTTTGATCAACTTGTATTCCCAGAAAGTACTTGAGTTCTCCCATCATACTCATTTCAAATTCAGCCTGCATCATCTCAGAAAATTCCTTGCAGAGAGATGGATTAGCAGATCCAAATATAATATCATCAACATAAATTTGCACAATTAATATATCATCTTTGTAAACTTTGCAAAAGAGAGTTGTATCTACTTTACCCCTTACAAACTCATTATCCAGAAGGAATGAGCTAAGTCTCTCATACCATGCTCTGGGAGCTTGCTTCAGACCATAGAGAGATTTTTTCAATTTGAAAACATGGTCAGGGTTCTTCTCATCTTCAAAACCAGGAGGTTGGTGCACATACACTTCCTCTGAGATGTATCCATTCAGGAAGGCACTCTTAACATCCATCTGATGAAGAATTATGTTGTGATTCACTGAGAATGAGATCAGCAGTCTGATAGCTTCCAATCTTGCTACTGGAGCAAATGTTTCAGTATAATCTATTCCTTATTGCTGATTGTAGCCTTGAGCAACTAGCCTTGCTTTGTTTTTGACTACATCTCCTTTTTCATTCAGCTTGTTTCTAAAAACCCATTTGGTTCCAATGATGTGAGCGCCTTGAGGTTTCTTGACAAGGTTCCAAACACCATTCTTGGAGAATTGATTCAATTCTTCTTCCATTGCTAGAATCCAGTCTTTGTCATGAAGAGCTTCATCAATTGACTTTGGTTCAATTAAGGATACCAATCCTTTCAGACTAAGCAGAGTCTCTTCAGAGGGTTTGAATGCTGATATGGTTCTGACTGGTTCATCTTTGTTTCCCAGAATCAACTCCTTAGGGTGAGAGGCAACAATTCTGCTCTTCCTCTAAGGCTGTGAATCAGAGGGGCCAACTTCCTCTGGAGAGTCTTCCTCTGGTTCAGCTTCCTCTGGAGCTTTGCCTTTATCAGAAACATTGATACTCATATCTGTAAACTTCTCAACTAGCTTTGACTGATCAGAGTCAAGCTTATCATCAAATCTAACATGAATAGATTCTTCAATAGTTTTAGCATCAGTGTTATAAATTCTAAAGCCTTTAGAACGATCAGAGTAACCAAGTAATAGAAATTTAGAATATTTAGAATCAAACTTATGCAATCTATCCTTAGTATTCAGAGCATAGCAGACACAACCAAAAGGATGAAAGTAAGAAATGTTGGGTTTTACTTTCTTCCACAATTCATAAGGAGTCTTATTCATAATTGGTCTAATAGAGATCCTGTTCTGAATGCAACATGTTGTGTTTACTGCCTCAGCCCAGAAGTGCTTTGCCATGTCAGTTTCTTGAAGCATGGTTCTAGCCATCTCATGAAGAGTTCTATTCTTCCTCTCAACAACACGATTCTGTTGAGGAGTTGTAGGATAAGAGAAATCATGTGCAATTCCATAGGAATCAAACAGACTCTCAAACTTGTCATTCTCAAACTCTCCACCATGATCACTTCTGACACGCATAATCCTGCAATCATTCTCGTTTTGCACTTGGGCAATAAAGGTAGATAACACAGAATGAGACTCATCCTTGCGGGATAGAAATTTTACCCATGTCCAGCGGCTATAGTCGTCAACAATGACCATCCCATATCTCTTGCCACCTATAGACTCAGTTTTCACTGGTCCAAAAAGGTCGATATGCAGAAGTTCCAACGGCCTTGAGGTGGAAACAACATGCTTTGTCTTGAAAGGGACTTTTGTAAATTTGCCTTTCTGACATGCTTTACAAAGAGCATCTGAAGAGAACTTCAGAGTGGGTAAGCCCCTGACAAGGTCAAGCTTACTCATCTGAGAAATCTTTCTCATACTGGCATGCCCTAACCGTCTATGCCATACCCATTGCTCCTCATTAACAGAAAGAAGACAATTTACTTTCTGAGTTTCCAACTCAGATAATGTGATCTTATAAGTGTTGTTTCTCCTCTTGCTGTTAAACAGAACAAAGCCATCAATCTGACTTACCGCCCTGCAAGACTTTTGATTGAAGATAATATCATAACCCTTGTTAGTTAATTGACTTATAGACAATAAGTTATGATTTAAGCCATCTACCAACAGAACATTATCAATGCATGGACTATTATCAACACCAATAGTACCAGATTCAACAATTTTACCCTTCTTATTGCCACCAAAGCCAACTTCGCTTCCAGGCTTAAGTTTTAGCTCTTGGAACATACGCCTTTCTCCCGTCATGTGGCGCGAGCATCCACTGTCCAGATACCATGATTGGTGTTTCAGTGGAGCGATCAAGGATATCTGCAACATAGATAATCTTATCCTTAGGTACCCATTTTCTGGGTCCTTTCTTGTTAGTTACCCCAGAGGTTCTGACAACCTTGGGTTTCTCAACATGATAATGTAAAGGAATTTGAGCATGACATTTAAGCATAGAGAGAGTTTCCTTTTTACGAGGGGGGTTAGCAACTTTAACAGGCAATGGTTCAGGCAATATAGTACCAGAGGGTACAAAATGTTCATACAGAGGTTTAGCCTTAGGCATAGGAGGCTCATTTCTACTGGGTCCAGAATAGCCAATGCCACACATTCCATTTCTGCTTACGCCATAGATCATTGAAGTCATCAAGCTTCTGCCTACGCTTTTAGCTAGGAATTTTTGAAAAGATTTTTCATATTTGGATTCATTTTTAATATCAGAGGCATCACAAGCAACAACTTCTTCTAACTTAATGATCTGGTTTTTAAGCACAGAGTTAGAGTTTACTAAAGCATGATTATTCTCTTTTAACTCAGAAATAATTTTATCATGTTCAACAAAAGTGTTAGAAACAGCAGAGAAATCCTTTTTCAACTTTTTTATGCTTAGTCAGGAGAGAGTTATATTTATCCATGATATCAGACAAAACACATTTAAGTTCAGAGGTTGAGAAAGAAGCGAATACCTCATTTTCATCGTCAGAGTCTGGATCTTCCTCTGATGCTGATTCAGAGTTAGTTGCTTCTTTTGACTCTGCTTCCTTGTTCTTGACAATAGCCATGAGTCCTTCAACAACTTCTCCATCAGAGTCAACATCCTCTGACTCTGATTCATCAAAAGTCACCATGAGACCTTTCTTAGCTTTGAAATGCTTCTTTGGCTTCTTGTCCTTTTTCAGCTTAGGACAATCACTCTTGTAGTGCCCTGATTCTTTGCATTCAAAGCATGTGACTTCCTTTGATGAAGACTTCTTCTGACCAGAAGAAGATTCATTCTTTCCTTTAGTCTTTCCAGAGCCTCTGTACTTGCTCTGCCTGTGCTTCCAGATGCAGTTGAGCTCTCTAGAGATCAGGGTTAGCTCATCTTCATCAGAATCTTCAGAGTTTTCTTCAGATTCTTCTTCTTCAGCTTGGAGAGCTTTAGTCTTTTCAGATTTGGATTTCAAGGCTATAGACTTCTTCTTCTGATCTTGATGTTCAGCACGCTTCAGTTCCTGGCACTTCAGTATGCTTATGAGTTCTTCCAAACTCATCTGCTCAACATCTCTTGTGAGCTCCAGAGAAGTTATCAGAGGCATCCAGCTTTTAGGAAGACCTCTAAGAATCATCATAACATGATCAACATTTGTGTAACTTTTGTTAAGGGGTCTTATTCCAGCAATGAGTAACTGAAATCTGGAGAACATGTCCTCAATGGACTCACTGGATTCCATTTGGAAGGATTCATACTTCCAGATCAAGGACAACACCTTTGACTCTTTCACCTTCTTATTTCCTTCATGGGTCATCTTCAAGGAATCAAAGATACCCTTAGCATACTCACGATCTGTAATCTTCTGGTAGTCTTCATAAAAAATAGCACTGAGAAGAATAGTTCTAGCTTTATGATGCAATGAGTAAAGCTTCTTCTGCTCTGCAGTCATCTCTATTCTGGAGATCTTCTTGCCATCACCATACTCTGGACGCTCGTAGCCATCCACTATAATATCCCATAAATCTGCATCAAAGCCCAGAAAAAAGCTTTCAATCATGTCTTTCCAGTACTCAAATCTTTGACCATCGAACATAGGAGGTTTTGCACTATAGACATCTTTTTGCGCTTCAATGGTGGCAGCCATCTTAGTTTTTCACACCGGTCCGGATCACTGAACACTGTTAGGTGTGGTAATCAGAACTTGCGCTCTGATACCAATTTAAGGTATGAAAAACGATAGAAAGGGGGGGGGGGGTTTGAATAGCATTTTCAATCTAAAACCTTTCTCACTTGAGATTTTAACAAATCTCTTCAAACACCAAAGATAAGAGTTGAGGAAAGCACACAATGATTTTATCCTGGTTCACTTGATAAATCCCTCAAGCTAATCCAGTCCACCCGTTAAGGTGATTTATTCCTTCTTAGAATGAAGGCAATCCACTAATCAGAGTTTGTTACAACTGCACTTGCTACCTGCAAAGTAACTAACAATACACTGACTTAGCTATCACTAAGATTCACTCTCTTAGTCTTCTCAAGGATCCGACCAACCTTGGTCTCCTTAAGGAAAAACAAACAACTGTTTGAAAGTTTGGGTTTACAAAGAAATGCTTATCAGAAAGCTAATAGTAAACACAATAAGTACAATGTGAAGAAATATTGCTTAAGAGAATATTTGAATTTCGCGTGAGCTTCAACAAGGTTTCTTCAGACGGCATCTTTCATCTTCAGCCTCTTTATATACTCCAAGGAATAAGGTTTGGAAGTTTGCATGGAATGCTACCGTTGGAGGGCAGATCTGGGTTTTCTAGGTTCTGCTGTGGCTGAATAAGTTAGGTAAGGTCGTCAGGAATGGTACAATTGCTTTTGTACTTTGGATAGTGACATGACCTTTATCCTAGTTGACTTCTGATCAGAGCGACACTTCATGTTGGAACTTGTGAAGCTTGGTGATTAGAGTCAGAAGGAAGCGTGGATCCTCTGACCTTTGTACCTTCTGCTTCTGGACTCAGAGGAGAATTACTTGGTCTTCAGAGCCAGCTTACTCTTGGACTTCAGAATCTTCACTACTCAGCTTTTGGACCTTCAGAGCTTCTGATCCTTCAGAGCTTCTAGTGAACTGAATCCGTATTAGAGCTTTACTATCTTCAGATCTTCTGAAGCTTGATCTACTTTTCAGATTGAGCATAGTAAGTGCGAAAGCGTTGCGGAGGTTACTCTTTTAGCAAAGTGCTTCTGAATTATGTGAAATAAGACCAGAGTCATAGCCTGTCATTAGAACACTCAGAAAACAACGTTAGAGTACAAAAATTGTTCATACACAGTAGTTAACATGTAATCATCAAAACATAGAATTGTACTACTAGATTAAAACTTGATCTTACATCAGACACCATCGCTCAAAGAAGTCAAAGTACCCACGTCAAGAAGATAATAAAAGATTGTTGATCAGATAGATGAGCGGTGTAAAAGGAAAGACTATGAAACTATGTCATTCCCACAAGCATCGAAATCTGGAAAAGTTCTTACACTCATAGTCTGTTCAGTTTAAGTACTGAAAGCCAAGAAAGTATGCAAAGGAGTTGCACAAGTCTCCGCTAACATCTGATCTCCCAACTCCAAGAGGACAAAACTCAGATCGTCGAAAGCTCAAGGTCTCATAGAACTCGAAGATGCTATCTGACATTCACCTCTGCGGAATGAAAAGCTGTTCAAAGTTATGATGACTCAAGCATTCAGAAGGGGAACAATGCTCCTGAGGAAGTAACTAGAATTAGGCTTATCTTTAAGGGATGTAACTAGAATCAAGCAACCAGGAGTTAAGTACTATGCTGGTTCATGTAACACCCCGATTTCGGTGGCGTCACTTTAGTAACCAAAAAGAAACTTAATGCGGAAAACGTGAATATTTTTTTTTCGATAATAGACTTATAAACTGAAAGAAATGAAACTCAACAATAAACGATAATTAGAACTAATATACAATATAGATTACAGCCCCCGCTGTAAGTAGCTAACCACGTCACGAGTAAACCTCCAGTGACGGGAAGTGAGAAAAGTGTAACGCCCGTAGGCAATAAGTACAGACCAAAGTAGAGGTGAAGTGTCCAGAGCACAAACCTCAAAAACGAGAATAAGTTAGCCCAATCGGCCTGAAACAAGACCTCCTAAGTCCAACCAACTCTCTGTGATTCCCGTAAAGAAACTACACAAAATGCTATAGGTGGGAAACTACCCTGTGCCCAAAGAAATAAATGATGTTCAGAGCTAAGACTCTACTCCTACACTAATCCCATCTTGAGGAGCTCACACCAGCACTAAAACCTACATGCTAGCATGATCGTCGTCCGAATTCGAAATCTAGAACGACCTAGTCTATGTACACCATCCGTCCTCCTCTCGCTACCGCGACGCGCTCCTGTTCCAGCATCTCAACCCTAGTTCCCCCCGAAGGGTGAACCGTCGTGAACCAGCCCGCCAAAGACATCTGACAAAGGGCGTAGTCCGCCAAAGCACACACAGAAGACGCGAGGGTCAACTCCAAAGAATTATGTAATTAATAGCACCGATAGATACAGATAATAGAATAGCCACTTAGGCTTATAGCTAGATATAACATCCTAGGGTTGCATATTCCATAATGAATGTAACGACAGTAATAAAAATTAGCATGCTCCAAGTAAGATTAACAAGTAACAATCACACTCAACAACTAAGTTAGTATGCATGTTGCATGAAATGCAAATGACGGTTAACCCAGTTAACCAAATGCATTCCGGAACGGATGGGCAGCAAACGGATCAATCCTAGCACCAGCAACGGTGGGACCATTTCTGCCCGCGTGCCTCTTACTCCAACAACAACGGTAGTCAGATCAGCAGTAAACCCGAAGGTCTGCCATTTCGGTATGCTACTAAGAGTCGTCTACAAACGCTCTTTCGCGGAAATCCGGGTCTTATGACCATTTTGGAATCCACCGAGGTCCGGTAATCACGCCGTGTATTAACCTCCTATGTGTGCATGAATGCAATGTGATTAGCCAAACAACGTCTCCGACCTCACTCGACACGTCGCCACGTGTTCTAGCTAACTTAATGTCTCTATAAAGAATACCCTAAGGTAAAAGTTGATTCTGCGACAAAATACAATTAATCGTAAAATGAGTGCAACCACTCACGATAACTCTTCGAGTCATCAATGCTCTCACGAAGTCTCACGCTTCAGTGGAGTCTTACACATTCACAAAGTCTCACGCTTCAGTGAAGTTTTATGCTTTCACGGGGTCTCACGCCCCAGTGAATTTACACACTTGCACGAAGTCTCACGCTTCAGTGAAGTTTCATGCTATTCACGGGGTCTCACGCCTCAGTGAAGATCCATGCTTTTCACGAGGTCTCATGCCTCAGTGAAGTATCACGCATTCACAAGGTCTCACGCCTCAGTGAAGCTTCATGCTATTCACGAGGTCTCACGCCTCAGTGAAGATCCATGCTTTCCACGAGGTCTCACGCCTCAGTGAAGTATCACGCATTCACAAGGTCTCACGCCTCAGTGAAGCTTCTCGGCTCATCCCTTGGATGGCTAAACAAACTGCTCCCAGAGCACAAGAGTATCAACATACTCAAAACTTCTTAACATTCTCAACACTTGGGATCCGACGACACTTCTCGCTTTCCAAAACTAAGATTTTCCTCCTAAGCTTCCTTTCGAGTTTGTTATCATTATTTAAAGATTTAGAGGTTGTTTAATGTCTTATGAGTTTTCTTTACAAAATAATATCCTTTTAGTCTTATCGCAAATCTTATAAGTTCCCGGGATCTCCTAATCCCCAAATGACACCAGAGAATGTCTCGATCCATGAAACACCATAACAAGGCCCGAATCTCATTCGTCCTATCAAACTTTCCCCAAAATCTCGAAATAAAATCGGCATGACCTGCCCGCTATCCTCACTACTCAGAATCACAGATCTCATTGTAAAGGCATAATTAAATCAGCACAATCAACCAACATGTCATATATCAACATATTCTAGAATAATCACGTAGCACTTAGCATATAAGGCATGCATCACACATCCTACATTACCCATTTAGCACGTACCATGTAATTCAATCTCAAAAGCAGTTAGTAGATGAATGGAACACCTCAACACTGGAGAACTACTCAGATGCACACCTCTGCTAATCCAAAGAGAAGAGAGTGGAAACCTAAGAACATTGTAAGTGCTCTTGTTGCCTACACCTCTCTGAGAGCATCTTCTAAGGAGGATTGGTACTTTGCTAGTGGATGTTCCAGGCACATGACTAGTGTGAAGATGTACCTAGATAATATCAAACCTCACTCAACCAGCTTTGTCACCTTTGGTGATGGCGCTAAAGGAAGGATCAAGGGGGAGATTGTGGACAAAGGGGGAGATTGTTGTTCCTTTATTTGGTTGTCTGCATTTTAGTTAAGTATGTGTGTGCCAACTTGTCGGATCCGATGTTGTAACATCTTGCCTATGACATATGTCCTTGAGTATCTGCTGTGAGTTGGTTGTTTGGTTATCTGTGAAGCTTTGTGTTCAAGTTAGGTTGTGCTGGAAGCTTCTGTGCGCCGTCAAGGAATATTCTTGTGTAAGCAAACCCGGTTCAAGGGGGGTTTGATTTGGAGCTATTTATGGAAGTTGGAATCTGCTTAATTATTGATTGGTCAAGGATCCTTTGCAGATTTGTTACTTAGCTGTTTTCTTTTAGCAACTTCCTGATTTGTGTATGGACTGTGTGCTCTTTCAAGCCCAATGAAGACAAGGACTGGAAGACTATATACGAAGACTGAAGACCTAGTCTCGTCGAGAGAACAAAATATAATATTAGGGTTTTCATCGAGTTCATACTGGTTTTGTACTCTTAGCAACTTTATGCCATTGTTGTGAGCTAAGGGTGAGTGTTTACTGTGTGATCTTGAGAACTGTCTTTGTAACTCATATTTGAGTTCAATCACTGTGGCAGTGATTGTGACAGAGTGAGAGGGAGTTCTCATACTTAGGGGGAGACCTAAGTAATATTCCACGGGTAGAGATAGGTAGGAAAGGTAGTTGAACTAGGCCAGTTCCTGTGAAACCTTTTAAGTACAATTTCTCTATAATAGTAGATTATCTCTCTTGGGTGAAAACCCTCCAGACGTAGGTGATATTGCACCGAACTGGGTTAACAATCTTCTGTGTTTTTTTTTTTTTTATGTTTTTCAGTTGTTTATCGTGTTGTATCGTTTGCTGAGTTAGTCACATTGTTATACAAGATGTCTTAGACATCTGGTAAAACATCAGTGTTGCACATGCCAGAATTTCATGGAGGATCCATGTAGCAAGAAGAAGAAGAAGCTCGCTGATGTTGATGGTCCAACTCTACACTCCTACCTTCAAGATGACCTCCATTGCAGGAGCAACAACGATATGAAGAATAGCAAGGCAAAACCGACTCAACGAAGACATTCAAGCCAATGCTATATGGAAGACTAACCTTGATCAAGAGCATCCCACGCCTATTCATCAAGGTGATCAGGTCAATTCTAGGAAAGTATTCATAGCAACTAATTTTCTATTAGTTGTATCCTATACAACTAGAGATAAATTGATTTTATTGAATATTCATATGCATCTCGTAAGCTTGTATGAACAGAACTCCAAATTCTAAGCAATTCATATCTATATGCTTGAAGATCCATGGAAAATAATACTCTTTTTGCCTGGAGAAGAAGGGATAAAAGAATACTCGTTGAGCCCACAGAGGCTTCGTAAAGAATACTCAACAATGCTAGTGAGGCAGGATAAAGAATACTTGTTATGCCTGGAGAGGCAGTGGTAAAAGAAGACTTGTTATACCTGCTGGAGAGGGAGTAGTAAAATAATACATGTTATGCCTGGAAAGGCACAGGAAAAAGAATACTCGTTGCCTGCAGAGGCAGTGTATAAAAGAATACTCAACAATGCCTGAAGAGATAGGACAAAGAATACTTGTTGTCTGCAGATAGAGGCAATGGTTCAAAGAATACTCAACAATGCTTTGAGAGGCAGGACAAAGAATACTTGTTATGCCTGGTGAGGCAGTCGTAAAAGAACACTTGTTATGCCTGGATAGAGAGTAGTAAAATAATACTTGTTATGCCAGGAGAGGCACGAGAAAAAGAATACTTGTTGCCTGCAGAGGCAGTGTATAAAAGAATGCTCAACAATGCCTGAAGAGGTAGGACAAAGAATACTTGTTACCTGCAGATAGAGGCAATGGTTCAAAGAATACCCGACAATGCTTGGAGAGGCAGGATAAAGAATACGCCATGTGCCTGAAGAGGCACGTACAATAATACTTGTAAGGAGAAGTCCTTGATACTTAATAGTGAAAATCTTGGTTGTTGCCAAGGACTGGACGTAGCTCACCGATATAGGGTGAACCAAGATAAAATACTTGTATGTATTGTCCGCTTCTTAACTCTTTATCTTATTGTCTGCACAACTCATTTCTGAACTAAGAGCTTAACCGAAGCTATTTATTTACGAAGTCCAGGAGAATCTAGTCAATCGTGATTGAATTACATGAACACAATCCAACCCCTCTTGTTGTGTCCCCTAGTCTAAACCTCCACTCGCAACTTCAAATGAATGGTTGAGCATATGATAGAGCTTTCTATATTTTTTCCTAGGGTCAGGTTTTTAAGTAATGTTGTTAGGTTCTATTTAACATGTTTTGTGTTGTATATCCAATGGAGAGTGGCTAGTAGAGCCTTCAAGTAGTCCCAAAGTTTCGTTTTTTGCAAACCTTTGTTGATTTCTACCGACCAAGAGAGTTTCTAAAAATATTAAAGGACTTCGAGACTATTCTCTCTCTAGAATATTTTTCAGGTGAGTGCAAATATACTAGGTGAAATCGCATTATGGATTTCGCCCAGAAAGTAACTACTTCTCGAAAGATCAGCTAAGTTTAATTAATCTAAAATCAAATGAGATACCAATGAAGGTTATTTCCGTGAAAGGAGGGCCTTCTAGAGTCAGGCTCATATTGATGTGCCACCTAAGAACATTAGGGATCTTTGTGGTGGGAATCTTTAAATCTCAAACTTGCATGTCTTCCTTCATTTTCCATATTTTACTTTTCTAACTATGTTTGATGTCTCTGTTTGGATGTCTCAACAAGGATGTCAATTTCTTTCTTTCTTCAAAGCCAAATGGAAAAATGTAGAAAATTTGTCCAATATACATAAGAATGTAAAACAATACGATGCTAGAATGAAATGGGGTGACTACAACAAATGATTGATTTAGAGTCAAAAATTTAGTGTCAATCTCGACGTCCGGCACCAGACTGGTCGACGCTGCTTAGTGTCAGTTAATCTGCTATTAGCGTTGGCAAAAGCAGACGCTAAAACCACGTGCCAGCTTATAGTTCTCCAAACTTCAATTAGTGTGGTTCACGAAACTCAATCCAACCCATCTCGTAGGTCCACAACATAGAATCGGCTTGAAGTATGCTAAGCATTGATGGTTCTCTGCCTCAACAACTTTGTAAGCCACACCCCCTAGAAACCTCATCCTCACATTTATCCTTAACCTCTACACCCTTACAACCTCACTGCCCTTACCTCCCCATTGTGTAATCATCCCTCCCCACTGCACTTCTTCGCCCTCGCATCCCAGTTCCCCTTCCTCCCCCAATTATCCCTCGTCACAATCACAAACCCTCACCCATATCTCTCTAATATTGTCAACTCACACTACCTAACCCTCACCCTCTATCCTTTTGCTAACCTTCTCCACCGCTAGATTTTCCGCCTTTTCTCTCTTCTACCCCCTCCATAACCATATTCACTCTCTTCTACCCTCTAACACTACCTAACCCTCTTTGTTGTCCCCTCTTTCCTCCTCTGTCACCAGATCCACCAAGATGTTGATATTGATCAGAAGTAGCACAATAAAGGGGAGGTTTGAATTGTGTCATCCAAAAAACTTGGATTTCCAAACAATTAAGAATATTGTTGCTTGAGTGGTTGTCATTTGGTGCAGCAGAAATCTGAGAGCAAAGAAGGAGTCAATGAAACACCATCATTTTTATCCTTGTTCACCCCCTGAACGATAGGGCTACATCTAGTCCTTGGCTATACCAATATTTTACTAACCAATTATCAAGGACTTCTCCATACAAGTATTCTTGTCCATGCCCCTTCAGGCATTGTTCAAAATTCTTTCGATCACCACTACTTCTCTAGGCAAACCAAGTATTCTTTTGTCATTGCCTCTTAAGGAATTAACTAGTATTCTTATGACGTCTCCTTAAAAGTATCAGTAGGACTTCTCATTACAAAGTATGTAGGACTTCTCCTTAAACAATCTTACACAAGATCACTTTCCTCTACAGATTTCTCTTCTTCAAAGAGTGATGGTAGAAACAATTCAGTCCATGAATCATAAATTATTTTGGCATAAAATTTGACTCTAAGATTTAAAATAAATATTTGACTCTTAGGAAAATCTTCTCTTCATGTTGAAGCAGATGGTGATGATGATCTTTTCTGAATTGTGAGCCAAAGGCTTCTTTGTTTTGATCGCAAAAAGCTACTGTTGCAAGTCTTCATATCTTCCCTTTATACTTCTTAGTCTTCTGTGAGAGAAAGATAGTTGGAGCGTGTTCTTCACAGAGCTTCTACTCGTTGGATCAAACAGTGCTTTGTGTACTTGATGTCAGTTGCATTAAATGCATGGCACTGTTTGATGAAGACCTTTTTTCCAAAAAGGAGTAGTCTGTCAACTAGTAGGTGGCATAGGTCTGAGCTTCTATCCATTGGTTTAAAGATATGGTAATTTGATAGTGACACCATTTTACTTTTCACTTTGCATTGTACTTTGTCAAAACATGTCTTGCGAGACTTATTCGAGAAGCTATTCTGAGCTCTTTTCCAATTTGATTGCAATGGTCATTCTTTAGACACTACAATTTTCCTTCTATGATAGACTTTGTTTCCTTCAGACGTTCTGCTTTCATCGTTCTTTTGCTTCAGTCATTTTTCCTTCTTTCAGACGATCATTCTACTTCACTTGTTCTTCTTTCATTCTTTCTATTGGTCATTTAGTTTTAGATGATAATCTTTGACCAATCACTTGTATCTTCTTCTTATGAAATGTACTTTTCCCAAAAGTATGTTTCCTGATGAAGATAGATAAAAGTAGGCATCGATTTTACACCAATTCTTCATTTCTTGTTTGAGAGACAAAAAGGAAACTTTGATAGTGACGATGTTGTACTTGTTTCTTTGATCAATGTGCTTTGTAGAATATCACTTGATTCTTTGCACTTGACTTTCTCCTCAAGAATGTCAGACATATATCTTCAATTTGAACATGGCGCTCTTTCTCTTGGACATTATCTGAAGGGAATCATGCGGTTGATTACCGCAGCGGAATAAAATTCCCTATATGAGAAGATCTTGCAAAACACATGTTTCAAAGGTCATGTTGCAATCAAACGTGTAAAGGAGTAATAAGGATTACCTCTTGAAGACAGTTTGGGCAAACAAAGCACTGGTAGCCTTGTCTCTACAGAAGTCCACGTGAACTCTCCCACTAGATCTCCCTTGCGGCTCTTTGTACTAGTAGAGGCAAGAGTGTGTAATTTTATGATGTAGGGTTTGAGCATCTCATGCTCTATTTATAAGCACCCACAAGGAGGCTAACCCTAATTCTTATTGGAGCCTTATTGGGCTTATCCAATGGGCTGGTCCAATAAGGCATAACTCTAGTGGGCTAATTCTATGTGTGTGAACCTATAGGTATCTCTTACATATTTAGGTTGTAATATTTAAATATAAATATTAAGCTACTAGTGCATATACCAACAATCTCCCACTTGCACTTGAGCTTAATCAAGTATATTCAATATCACTAATAATGAGCGGTATCTAGCAATACATCACTATGACCTAAATATTAAGAATGCCCTTGCACCGACATAGTATACCTTGTGACAAACATTTTATATGATTGAACACTTTGTCCTTATATCTAATTGAACCAAGGCATGGATGTGTCATCCTTGTATGTTCAATTTATGTTCCTCGATACCCGAGAAGACTTTCCAGAAATAAATATCTCATATTTACCCTTTCTGAGCATGGCCATGCATTTCAAAGTCTTACTCTATCAAGTGGCCTGTAGATATATACTCCCGTTACATAGGAGGGACAAATCCTATCTACATCACTCACATTCCTCCACATGATTCGTGCTATACCCAATTATCGCCTTTATAGTTACCCTGTTACGGGTAATGTTTGACGACATTAAAATATAAGACTACTCATGTAGGAATCGTAGTGACTTCAAGTCAAAGGATTACATATACCATTGTCACAATGAGAACCGTTTATGACACTCACGTAACGATCCATGTTACGTTCTCATGGTGGGTCAGTCCAGCACACCATTACTCTTAATGTGTGCCCGCGTGAAGATTTGACATCTCATGTCCATGATCTATGAGATTTAGATCATTTAATCACTCACGCACTAGTCTTAATATTGCCCAGATATTAATAATGACTAGGGACAACATTTAAGAGCAGTATTTTTGTAGAATCTCACAGTTAAGTCTACTACTCAACGTCTTACAAATTTGTATATACTATTCTATGGACGTTAATATTCTTTATAGAAATATTAAACTGAAATGCCTTTATTAATAATAATAATAATTTGATACAAAATGTGTCCAGAACATATTGGATCCAAGTGCATATAATAATGGTCTCCCACTAGAACTAGAGCCAATCAGGCATAAGTTTAATGCATATTGCGCTAGTGTGACTATCATGCTTCTGTTGTGCAAGAGGCTTAGTCAAGGGGTCAGCAACATTATTATCAGTATGCACTTTGCATATTTTCACATCTCCTCTATCAATTTTTTCTCGGATGAGATGAAACCTTCTAAGTATATGTTTAGATCGTTGATGAGATCTAGGTTCCTTAGCTTGTGCAATGGCTCCATTGTTGTCACAAAAGAGACTCATTGGAACCACAATGTTAGGAACCACACCAAGTTCCATAATGAACTTATTGATCCAAACTGCTTTCTTTGATGCATTTGAAGCAGCAATATACTCAGCCTCTGTGGTAGAATCAGCAACTGTCTCTTGCTTTGAAGTCTTCCAGCTCACAGCGCCGCCATTTAAACAGAACACGTAACCCGATTGCGACCTCGAGTCATCTTTGTCAGTTTGGAAGCTAGCGTCAGTGTAACCTACTACACTTAGCTCATCTTCCCCTCCATATATCAAGAATGTGTCCTTAGTCCTTCTCAAGTACTTAAGGATATTCTTGACAGCAATCCAGTGACCTTCACCGGGATCTGACTGGTATCTACTCGTTACGCTTAGTGCATACGAGATATCTGGTCGAGTACATAACATTGCATACATTATAGATCCAATTGCCGAGGCATATGGATGAAGGTATGAAAAACGGTAGAAGGGGGGTTTGAATAGCGTTTTCAGAATAAAACTTCCACCTTAAGATTTTAACAAATCTTTCGAGACACAAGTAAAGTGCTTAAGATAAGAGATAGAAAAGCACATAAGGATTTTATCCTGGTTCACTTGATAAATCACCCAAGCTAATCCAGTCCACTCGTGAAGGTGATTTCTTCCATCTTAGAATGAAGGCAATCCACTAATCAGAGAATTGTTACAACTGCACTTGAAACCTACAAGTGACTAACAATACACTGACTTAGCTCACACTAAGATTCACTCTCTTAGTCTTCTCTAGGATCCGATTAACCTTGATCTCCTAAAGGTAAACTAAACAACTGTTTAAGAAATATTGTTTACAAAGAAATTGCTTCTTAAAAGCTTGTAGTAAACACAATGAATTCAATCAAGAAAGAATGCTTAGAAGATTTGAATATAGCTTGCACGTGTAAGGTTCTTCCAACAACATCTTTCAATCTTCAGCCTCTATATCTACTCAAAGGATTAGGGTTTGAACATTGTATGGGAATGCTACCGTTGGAGGGCAAAACTGGGATTTCCAGCTTCTGCTGTGGCTGAGAATGTTAGGTAAGGTCGTCAGGATAGTACATTAGCTTTTGTACTTTGGATAGTGACTTGACATTTAATCTTGTAGACTTCTGATCAGAGGAATGTTTCGTGTTGGAACTTGTGAAGCTTGTTGATCAGAGTCAGAGGGAAGCATGGATCCTCTGACCGTTGTATCTTCTGATTCTGAACTCAGAGGAGAAGTACTTGGTCTTCAGAGCCATTTTGCTTCTGGACTTCAGAGTCTTCACTTTTCAGCTTCTGGATCTTCAGAGTTTTCTACACCATCAGAACATTTGAACCTTCAGAGTGTCTGGGTTATCAGAACGTCTGGATCTTCAGAACTTTAAGTGAGTTGAGTCCACGTCAGAGCTTTATTAACTTCAGATCTTCTGAAGCTTTACTACTGTTCAGATTGAACATAGAGATTGCGAAAGCGTTGCTAGGGTCACTCTTTAAGCACAGTGCTTCTGATTTGTGTGAGATTAAGTTAAGGTCAGAGCCTGTTAAGAGCACACTCAGAAAACACGTTAGAGTACCATAATTGTTCATACTAAAATGTTAACTTGTAATCATCAAAACATAGAGTTGTACTACACGATCAAAACTTGATCTTACAATGGAATCTTACTCATGCGTTATCTCTCTTCCTTATTGGAAGGAGATTGAGCCTTCGAAAGGCTGATGCCATGTGACATAGGCAAGGATCCTTTCTTGGAATCATGCATGTTGAATCGTTTCAACACCTTATCAATGTATGTACTTTGACTTAGACCAAGTAATCTCTTAGATCTATCTCTATAGATCCTAATACCCAGTACGTAGGTTGCTTCGCCTAAGTCTTTCATGGAAAAACACTTTCCTAACCAAGTATTCACAGATTGAAGGGTAGGAATGTCATTTCCAATCAGTAGTATGTCATCCACATACAAAACCAGAAAAACGATTGTGCAACCACTAATCCTTTTGTAGACACAAGGTTCATCCTCATTTTTAATGAAACCAAAATTTTGTACAGCTTCATCAAAACGGAGGTTCCAACTTCTAGAAGCTTGCTTTAATCCATAAATGGATCGTCGTAGTTTGCATACCTTATTGGAACCATCAGACATAACAAAGCCCTCAGGTTGTGCCATATACACATCTTCAAGAAGGTTTCCATTTAGGAAAGCTGTCTTGACATCCATTTGCCAAATTTCATAATCATGGTATGCTACTATAGCAAGCAAGATGCTGACAGATTTAAGCATAGCAACAGGGGAAAAAGTTTCATCATAGTCTACACCATGAATTTGCTTGAAACCTTTAGCCACTAGTCTTGCTTTATAGGTATTTACATTACCATCCATGTCAGTCTTCTTTTTGAAGACCCACTTGCACCCAATTGGTTTAATCCCATTAGGTGGTTCAGTCAAGGTCCATACCTTATTAGTGTACATGGAATCCATCTCTGATCTCATGGCCTCATGCCATTTCTCAGACTCTGGACTTTGAATAGCCTCTTGGTAAGTCGTTGGCTCATTTTGATCCATCAACATTACATGTCCTTCCTGAGTTACGAGAAAAACCGTATCTTTCAAGCAAGGATCGTACTCTATCTGACTTACGCAAGACTTGCGTCTCTTGAGCTTGAGGTAACACAACTGATTGTGACTCTTGCTCTTGTTCCATTATAGGCTCCTTGCCATTTTGTGGTTCTTGAATTGCTTCAAGTTCTACTTTCCTCCCACTTATTCCTTTTGAAATGAACTCTTTTTCAAGGAATACATCAGTTCTAGCGACAAACACTTTGCCTTCGGTACGATTGTAGAAGTAATAACCCTTAGTTTCTTTTGGGTATCCCACAAAAAGACATTTATCAGATTTGGGTCCAAGATTATCTGAAATTAGACGTTTCACATATGCTTCACAATCCCAAATTTTGATAAAAGACATACTGGGTCATTTTCCAGTCCATATTTCATATGGCGTCTTTATGACAGCCTTAGATGGAACACGGTTTAGTGTGAAAGCTGCCGTTAGCAAAGCATGTCCCCAGAAGGAGTTAAGGAGATCTGATTGACTCATCATTGAACGACCATATCCAATAAGGTTCAATTTCTTCTTTTAGATACACCATTCCATTGTGGTGTACCAGGGGGAGTGAGTTGAGAAACAATCCCAAACCCTTTTAGATAGTCATCAAATTCTTGGCTCAAATATTCTCCACCTCGATCTGATCGAAGTGCTTTAATCTTCTTGCCAAGCTGGTTTTCAACTTCATTCTTGAATTCTTTGAACTTTTCAAAGGATTCTGATTTGTGTTTCATGAGATACACAAACCCGTATCTACTAAAATCGTCAGTGAATGTGATGAAGTAGTGAAAACCTCCCCTCGCCATTATGCTCATTGGTCCACATACATCACTATGTATAAGGCATAGAAGATCACTTGCTCTTTCACTTTTTCCAGTGAATGGAGCCTTAACCATCTTTCCCAATAAACAAGACTCACATGTGTCTATTGATTCAAAATCAAAAGAGTCCAAGTATCCATCTTGATGGAGCTTGGAAATGCGTTTCTTATTTATATAGCCTAAGCGACAATGCCATAAATAAGTAGGGTTCAATTCATTGGCTTTGACCCTTTTCGCATTTACATTATAGATTGGTATTTCGAGATCAAAGACATAAAGTCCATTACTCAATGGTGCACTAGCATAAAACATTTCATTAAAATAAATAGAACAACATTTGTTCTTTATTTCCAATGAAAAACCCTTCTTGTCCAAACAAGAAACAGAAATAATATTCTTCAAAATAGCAGGCACATAATAGCAATTTTCTAGTTCAATTACTAAACCAGTGGGTAAAGTTAAAAAATAAGATCCTACAGCTAAGGCAGCAACTCTTGCTCCATTTCCAATGCGCAGGTCCACTTCACCCTTTGCCAATGATCTACTCCTTCTTAGTTCCTGCACATTAGTACAAATGTGAGAACCACATCCAGTATCCAATACCCATGATGCAGAAGTAGATAGATTGACTTCTATAACATAAATACCTGAAGTGGAAGTCTCACTTCCCTTCTTCTTGCACTCCTCTAGGAATTTTGGGCAGTTCCTCTTCCAATGTCCTGTTCCATCACAATGGAAACACTTTCCTTCCTTGGCCACCTTAGCCACTGCACCAGTAGGCTTCAAGTCAGAAACACTAGGCTTCTCTTTGCCCTTTCCAAAAGTCTTACTTTTGGGCTTGTATGGCTTCTTGGCTTTGCCTCTCCCCTTGTTGGGTAAGACCATCAGAATGGCCTTATCCTTTCCTTTATTAATGTTTTGCTCAGCAGTTCTTAACATGCCAAGCAATTTAGGCAGTGTTTTCTCAATTTCGTTCATGTTGTAGTTCATGACGAATTGATTGAAGCTATCAGGCAATGATTGCAAGATAAGATCAACAGCCAACTCTTGGCCAAGTGGGAATCCAAGCCTCTCAAGGTTCTCAACATACCCAATCATCTTGAGTACATGAGCCCCTACAGGACTTCCCTTTGCCAGCCTACATTGATAAAGCTTCTTGGAAACCTCAAACCGCTCATGCCTAGCTGGCCCTTGATAGAGCTTCTTCAAGTGCACGATCATATCGTACGCTTCCATGTTCTCATGTTGCTTCTGAAGCTCAGAGTTCATGGAAGCCAGCATGAGACAGCTAACATCTATAGAATCGTCTTGCAGCTTCTTAAAAGATGTTTTCTCACGAACTGGGGCTTCCTCAGCGGGTGGTTCAGGAAGTGCTTCTTCCAGGACATGTTGTTTTTTCTCTTGCTTGAGGACTATCCTCAAGTTTCGATACAAGTCAAGAAAATTAGTTCCTGGCAACTTTTCCTTCTCAAGGATTGATCGCAACGACAAGTTACTTGATGTGTTCGACATGGTTATCTCTTTCTAATTGCATCTCATAAAACTCTTGATTAGCTGGGTGAACAACTCTTATTCAAATTCATCTCATGAATTTAATTTGATCCCAACTTATCGCCTCTAGGTCTTACCTAGTTAACTCCAGCCCAATTAACATAACAGTTGGATATTACCTTTATCCCATCGCACCTTATTAATATTAACAAGATCACCCTGCTTTGACAGACCTTCACTTGTTGATATTAATCTTGACGAGCGTTATTTAATTAGAAGGCAAATTGACTTAATATATGTTGAGGATTTTGTTTAAAGATTGTCGTTTTAAATAAAATTAATTAATTAAGCGCGTACGCGAAATCACACTACGCAGATTAGCACAAAGTTTCCGTCTAGAAAATTTGAACAAGATCTAAGACTTGAATGCATTTATGTTTTGAATAAGATCTACGATTTGAATGAGATACTAATTCACATGAAAGGGAGGAGAGTCACGCGGACATAATTAAATACCACGCCTTTCCTTAGCCATAATCCAACATATCTCAACCAAATCATAACCATTATAGTTATGATATCTCTTACTCAAAATAAAATGAATCAAATCAGAACCATTATAGTTATGATATCTCTTATTCAAATTAAATGATTGGATCACATCCAATCTTTCCTTAAATGCATACCATTCGTGCACCAAGGATGACGGCTAGGGTTTAACTCTTAAACCCTAATTTTTGTGCCCCCAAATATGAACTCTTCATGTACTGCGTAACGGCAACCTAAAGATCTAACGATCAATAAACGAACAAAACTAATCGTGGCTTATACAATCATATTGCATATGAAATAAGAGCGAAACATTATAGAATATGTACAAAAATTAATCATATCAACATATGAATAAAAGCACATAAAATAAATCATGTTACATATAACCTCATGCTATAAGTCAAAACATGTTATAAACACATAAACATGTTATCAAGTCATCATGTTATCACATAACAATATGATTAAAAATTGAATTATGCTTATTTGATCAAGTATACATAATATTGAAATTCAACCAGAAACATATTCGATGATCAAAATAAAGGAATTGGTTATGTGATATACATGTTAAAGTGATCATCAAAATTCAACCATAATATATATTCACGAAAATCAATTGTCATATACATATATATGAATCCCGTTGAGATGAATTTGACAGATATGGATTTCATATATTAGAATCAAGTTCAATAGCCCATAAATTGACATGAATAATCAAAACGCAGGTTTGGATGAATCAACATATTATCAGTAACGTAAACACTTCACGTTCATCTTCAATTTTTTTTTCTTTTAAAATGAAAAATTTTCAGTTGATTCAAACACAATATTACATGCTGGGATTTTCTTAAGAACCCAAAACATGATTTGCAAGTAAGCCTCTGATACCACTTAAGGGAATCATGCGGTTGATTACCGCAGCGGAATAAAATTCCCTATATGAGAAGATCTTGCAAAACACATGTTTCAAAGTTTATGTTGCAATCAAACATGTAAAGGAGTAATAAGGATTACCTCTTGAAGACAGTTTGGGCAAACAAAGCGCTGGTAGCCTTGTCTCTACAGAAGTCCACGCTAACTCTCCCACTAGATCTCCCTTGCGGCTCTTTGTACTAGCAGAGGCAAGAGTGTGTAATTTTCTGATGTAGGATTTGAGCATCTCATGTTCTATTTATAAGCACCCACAAGGAGGCTAACCATAATTCTTATTGGAGCCTTATTGGGCTTATCCAATGGGCCGGTCCAATAAGACATAATTCTAATGGGCTAATTCTATGCGTGTGACCCTATAGGTATCTCTTACATATTTAGGTTGTAATATTTAAATATAAATATTAAGCTACTAGTGCATATACCAACATTATCTTCATTGGACAGCTTCAAGATAGAAGATGAAAATCTTCATCAAGTATAGTCTTCTCTTCTATCAGACGATCTTGTAGCTTTGACCTTTCTTCTCTTAAATGGAACATCTTCTTGCCTTGTCTTGTACTTTGGACATCAGATGATGAGTGATGTGCGTCATAAGTATTGTTTTCCTGAAATATAGTTCATGTGAAATTTTAAGCATTACACTTATACTCTTGAAAATTGTTATAATTTAAAATATGATAAACGATGTATTCAGCGTTTGAACTTAACAATCTCCCCCTTTTTTATGATGACAATTTTAAAGAGAAAAACAATAGGGATAAGAATAATTTTTGAAAAGAGATAGAATACTCCCCCTGAGTTTTCTACTTATGTGCTCCCCTGTCATTTGCTCATAAAGAATGTCTTTTTCAAAAGAGAGTTGATAAAAATTTCATAAGCGTTGGCTCTCTCTTTTTATATGAACATGAAAAAAAATTCTATTGGACTTTCAAAGCTATTCATATACGGACTTGTTGCAAGACTTTTTCAAAACAACACTTTTTCCATTATGATTTTCAAATATATTTCAATAACATTTGCTTTTTCTAAAACACTTTGTTTTTTCTCTTACTCTCCCCCCTTTGGCATTATCAAAAAGCATTGCACATTCTAAACGATAAAACGAGGTAATTAGCAGTATGAGTAGACATGACAGACAAATTAAGCTATAAGTAGTTAAACAATGTCATGGGAAACAATATAATCAAATGATAGTAATGCATAAAAGCCAAACACTTAGCAACTGAATCATAAAGGAAATTTTCGGATAAAGAGTTTAAAGAAGTGCGTGGATAGAAAGTAAAAGGAGTTAATGTATCAAGAGATAAAGGGGCTTCAAGCAAGCTTCTTCAGAATCAGCTACAACCTTTGGTCCATGTAGCTCTTTTGTTCTCTGAACATTCGATAGAGTTGATGTACATTAGCAGCGTTGTTGTTTGGCTCCTCATCTTCTTCTTCTGAGATTTCTTCAATCCTTACTCCGGATGAAGCGGCTTCAGCAGTTGACAACAAGTTCTCTTCAAGATGAATGTAGAACAATTCCTTTTGAAGTTCTTCAGGCATTTCTTCCAGGTTTACATAAATGGGCATAGAGAGTCTCTAAAGAATATTGTCCATCTGATTCACATTTGGACTATGCATGAAACATTGTAGGGAGCAGAACGAACGAACAACGTGTCCAAGGAGCTATGAAGATCAACAGTTCCTTGAAACATTGATATGAAGCATATCCCACATAGCCCTGATAGGCAGAAATCTTCCATTGAGAGTAATCTGGTGGAGGAGGTGGGGGAATGTCCTTCTGAACCACTAAAGTATAGCTCAAATCAGATTCAGTCGTTATCTTCCAAGAATGAATGATATGACCAAAGTCTGACCTATCAATGCTATACGCTTTATCCGTTGGTATTTGGCAGGAAGCATGGCGGGACAGGATTTTTGGGGCGAACCGTTGACAGAAAGTTTTCCGACGACATTTTTAAACAGTTTCAAACCGTCGGTAAACTCATCCAACCAAATCTGACGGTTTTAACTGTTGTTAACTTGGCTAGCCATTTCTGCACCCATTGTGACAATTTTATTTGAAATATTTATCATTTCTCCCTTTTTATCACCCATTTTGGCCATCGGTAAGTGAACCATTATATAACTTAGCGACGTCTTACCGAACCGTCAATAACCTCTATATATATATATATAGACTTCCCAACGTCACTTTCATCACACTTTACTTTTCTCATCTCATTTCTTTAAAATTCTGTTTTGTTATTTTTATTTTATTATTATAAGTTAATTTATTAATTTTTTTTGGCTTTGTTGTATGAGATTAATTTCTATGTACTATAGTTGTAAATAAGTTTTACACAATCATTCAATCACAACCCTCCATTTTGTGAGCTCATAATTAATTTTGAATTTAATGATATTTAAAATAGGAAATGGAAGGATGTGATTAAATAACTGTGTAAAACTTTTTATACTACCAGTGCATTGAAATTAATCTCTTGTTGTATCTGTATCAAGAATGACCATATGTTTCACGCATTATAGAGGTTATTATTTTATAGCTTTTTGTACTTTGTTATGTTTGGGTGAATTTTTTGTTATGATAATATGAATATGAATATTATTTATGCATGACTAGCTTCATGTTTTATTAAAATTACAATCTAACTTCCTACTATACCCTTTATCTCTTATATTAGTTTCAACTTTTCAACTTTTCTACCACCAATAAATGAAGAATATAATTGGTAAAGTATAATTAATGCTCTCTTGAACTTTGTAAAGTGACAGATAATTAGGAACAAAATTTAGCTAAAAATAGTGTCAGTTATTTAGAAACGGAGGGAGTATATTTTTTTCTTGTTTATTTTTACTGAACGGAAGCCAGTATGATATCTTAGTTTATTAAAATTGTTTGTATGTATTGCAAAAGCAAAAACGATTTTCATAATGTCAATTGATAGATATCTAATGCTTATATATAATGATAATATTTTTGTATTAAAAAAAGGCTTAATAGCTCTTTTGGTCCCTCACTTATTATAATTTTGCATTTTTGGTCCCCAATAAAAAAACTAGCACTTTTGGTCCTCCACATTGCTTAATTTTTTGGAAAAATGATCCCTATTTCACTATTTGGGACTAAAATGGCAAAAGTGTGTAAATGTAAGGGACTAATTATGCTAATTTTTTTCTAGAGGGACCAAAAGTGCAAAATCGTGATAAGTGAGGGACCAAAAGAGCTATTAAGCTTAAAAAAAGTCTCGTGTTCCACTTCACTTACATCATGAACAACTAAAGCGAAGTGGAACACGAGATTTTTTTAATAATTTTTTTTATCAATATATGTAAGTATTACATATCTATCAAATGACATTATGAAAATATGAAAAGAGTTTTTCTATAATTTTGATGAGTTAATGTCATTCTTGGTATAATAAGTTCCTTTCATTTTGTCAAAAATATAGGTATGTTACCGACAAATTTTAACTGTCAGTAATCATCAACGATTTTGTTCGTTGCAACGTTATTGACAGCTCCGCCTGTTGCTAAAGTAACGACAGATAAAACCGTCGGTAATTACCGGTGGCTTGCTCGAAGCCATCAATAAATATTGCCGATGAGAATTTTAACGACAGATTTGTGACCATAAGATGGTTGTCATAAATCGTTGTCACCGCGGTTTTTAAGTCTTACCAACGGCTTTTAGCCGTCAATAATATGTGTTTTTCTTGTAGTGTTTGAAACTATATATTCCCTACGTCTTAGCTCCTCCTTGGGTACGATAACAGAGACATACCTCCTATGTTACTTGAGTGATATAATGCACTTGCTCTTTGCATTTGTACTTTTAGCACAACTGTAGCTTACAATATTTATGTACAGTTTATAGTACAATAACTTGGTGGGCTCAAGCAGGCCAAACTGTACCCTTAATTTGGAGATACTGACATAGTAACTCCAAGTTAAGGGTAGTGTTGGCGTGGTTGAGGGAGACCGGTTTATGGGCTTGTAATTTGTCATTACTATTTTTGTACTGAATGTTACCCTTAGTGTCGACCATCACCAACACTAAGTAGAGCTATTATGTACGACCGACTCTACATTTACGAATTACAATCAACCTATGTCTTCGGCGAGTTGCGTCAGCTTAGAGTCAGCTGAACTGACGATAATGCATAACATAGGTGTAACATCCCTAAATCTTCGGGGTAACTTTATTAGTCTTTCTCGAAAACGTGGGTAAATTTTTAGCCGAAATAAAAGTCTTTTTGAAATATAGCTCACTAATAAAGAAGAAGTAACTTGAGAAGTAGACTGAATAATTCATTTTATTAGTAAAAGCTTTGGAAGCGTACAATGATTCTTTCAAATTAAAAACATAATGATTAAACTATTGTTCGACCGCCCCGAGCCAACACATCAAGAAAGTCTCTAGGTTAGGTTCGAACCCTATAAGAAAACTCGGCTCATCCCCAAGTACAGACTCAATTATCACACTCAATATCCGACTCATAGGTTGTGTTCCATCCAAGGCCTCCTCCAAAGCTCGTATCACATCGTCTCGCATCCTCTTTTCTCGCCAATCCCATAGTTGAACCATTAGTCGCACGGTTGATGCCTCGAGCCTTTGTCGTCGTCCACATCAAGCAGGTATAGAGCCGCATCTCGACTGATCACACACATGCTTGTTGTCAAGGCGTTAAGCGCCCCAAACAACAAATAACAAATAGGCAAGGGTCAACTTCTAACACATACATATCATAAGTAGGGTATACTACCCCATCAATCACAAGTTCTTCCCTAAGCTAATATTCACAAATAAGGAAACTATATTAAGTTTCCAGTCGAGTGATTTTGAACTGGTCTCACAACAGAAACCCCACCATTAAGAGAGAATTAAATCCCATTAATAGGAATCAAAGCACTAGTCGCTCCATTTGATATTTGAACTTCACCCTTATTCCATTCCAAAACCCAAGCCTGTGATTTCTTTTCCGCCCACCAATTTCGCTGAATCAATTCCTTTGCAGTGTGTAACGGTTGTTGCAAATTCTCCATCATAATTGCCCTTGTTTCACACCTCTCCTCTGACTCATCATGAAACTTATTCAACAGATCATACGTGTCATCCATGTGTGTATGTTGGCTCTCCGTTTGATCACTTTCTACATTTGCAGCCAAATCGTGATTGTCCACGTCATCACCGGCAAAGTCTGGCCTACCAATCTCATCATCCTCTGTCGCATGTCGTTCTGATCTTCCGTCATCCCCCCACCATGATGTTTCATTGCTATCCTTGTTCATGACTGGAATATTCGACGTCTCTTTACGAAGTACAGACCCCATATTAACTCCACATGGTGAATACTCTTTATCCACCACTATTGACTTCACCAAACCATTCAGTCGAACTGTCTTCCTTTACATTGGCACCAAAGGATCAGTTGTCTCTATTAAAATGCGTGCAAAATCCAACCTTTCTCTTCTTTCTGTTGGTCAATCCATGCAAATATATGTGCCCAACGTTCCAGCCAGATTTTCAAAGAAACGAGCGTTCCATGCTATCATAGGGACCTTTCAGACCCGTATCCATGAAAGTTGAGATGTCCTGGTTTGATACTCATTGCACAGAATAACCCATTCAAAGCGTTCCTCAAGTATGCCCATGGCCTCCTGCAACGTGAACTACATATCCTCTTTAAAATCGAACTCTAGCAACACATTCTGCGCACCCATTGTCCGAATTTTGAAATTTGTTAACCCGTTTCTGATGAAGAAGTCATGCAAACTGTCCAATCCCTGAACAGTATACATGATCACCGCAGTACATCGTTGTATCCACTCGCCATCCTTAGCGATAGTATATCCTTTCCCCTTATTTTCGAAATTATCTTCTTAAAAACCTCGAAACACCAAAACTTTCTCTTTCAAAAGATCAAAACCTCCTTTCTAAAATATTTTGTTTGAAGATCATAAGAACACTATAAGAACACCATGAATTTCTTTTAAGAAAAACCCCCCCACATTCACAAACATCTCTAAGCAACTCGATTAAGATCATTCTCTTATGGATTTGGCAGATCAGCATAAGCTACAACCACAGAGCATATTGTGAATGGCCTAGCTCAAGGCTTAAAAACTAAACTAACCTAAGAAAAGGGAAAATAAAAAGAAAGACAAGAGAGGGAGAGAGAGCTCACGGCTACAATAGGGAGGAGCTTGGTGAGTTGGTGTGAGGAAAATGAGAGGTGAGGCTAGGGGTAGGGCATTAATGGTGAAAGAAAGAAAGAGACAAATTTATCCCCACTCCCTTGCTGATCCACAGCTAGCCCAAGCCCAAGGACCAAATTACTGAACTTTTCTTCCTTGCTTAATTGCTTACAACTCCCTCATAAATCCTACTTTGATCCCTCCTTTAATTACCATTAAAACCAATACTTTTGAAAGTTCAAAACCAAGTTCTTGGCACTTCAAATCAGCACTTTAAATCAGATTTGACAAGATCCTTTAAGGTTTTAAAAACCCACAATCAAGTCCCTCATTCAATGAGAGTCAAGGAGGTCAAACCCTTAATTTTCTCCCTTCATAAAAACTAGCAATCAAGTGGAAAAGAAAAACCACCTTCCCTCATTTTCCCCCTTGCTTGGCCGCCCACCATACCACCATGATCAGATTTTTCTCTCAAAAAAATCATTAAACACAAGGCAAAGTTAATTGTAGGTGATTAAGTGCAAATCACAAGAATTCCCTCTTAATGCACTATAAAACCTCCAATTTGAATTTCAAAAACCACTTCATCCTTCCTCTCTCCTAATACTCGACCAAGCCTTCATTAAGGCTCCAAAATACTTTTAAAAATATTTATTTAATAAATCAAAGGTTTTAAAATAATTAAATACATTTTATTTTCATAAAAACCCATTTTATTTAAATAAAACCCTCAAAAAAATCGAAGAAATGAATATTCCCTCATGGAATATTTTTAGAAATATGTCTAGTACCTCCCCAAGAGGTTTGGCCCACGAAATTATCTTCACCGACTCGTTTCGCCAACTTATCGTCTTTGTCAGGCCGATTTTGACCTAAAAATCGTCGTCGTAGAACCCCAGCAATATTACAGTCAAAACGCTCGTAGTGTCACGTACATCGACGTCCAGACATTACTAAGACCTAATTTATCCTCTAATAATAAATCACATTTTATAAAGGCATTATATCTCACATAGCACAAGTAATTCACACAATATTATTAACTAATATTATTTAAATAATAAGCCAAAAACCGGGTCTTACAATACCACCCTCCTTAAAATAGTTTCATCCTCAAAACTACCATAGAGAGTCACACCACACTTTCACTGCGCACTCTGGTACCTTATGTTGTCTCGATGTGTTGGCCATCGTGTCCTTCATCTAGTCTTCGCGTGACATCTCTAGCGGTATGGTTCCGTACCATTTCCACAAAGGGGAATCCACTTTCCCTTAACGTTCTTCTCATAGACCAACACCAACTACGATTCTGATTACCACTTCTCAATATTAAGGTGATTAGGCTTTATATCTAGAAGATGGCAATTAGAAAAATAACTGGTAAGGCTATTCCAAGTTACTCTCATTGCACTGTCTATAACCTAGACGCTCGTCGTAGAATCTTACGGGACCCTACCGCAAGAACACGACCCAACTGCCTCATTGCTGTCACGCGACAACAACGAAAAGCTTAGGTCAAATAGTTGCTATGCTCATGCCGGTACAAGCTGGTCGGCGTCCCGCCCAGGTGATCCAGATGCAACATCAACAGCTCAGACACGGGAAAACAAACTTTCCGGACACCGAGCTCAAAGGTTCCATCCACCAATTCACTCGTTCGGTGGTTCCATCCACCACCTAGTCCATTCGACGGTTCTGTCCACCATCTGGTTTGTCCGATCTATGGTTCCATCCACGATATATGATTGTTGGTTCCATCCACCAATCTTGTCTTTCCTGATGGTTCCATCCACCATTCCTGCATAACCGATGGTTCCATCCACCATCTCATCGATCTAACGGTTCCATCCACCATCTCGATCGATGCACTCTGATTATTGGCTCCATTCGCCATCCTTTCTTAGCCGACGGTTCCTTCCACCATCTTTACAAAGTGAGGATAATCGAGAATGTAACACAACCATGTAAGACACCACCAAAAACACAGGGAAGACAATGACTAGGTCAGTGTTCTCCCCCGCCTCTATGGCTGAATAATGAGTCTTTAGCACACCAAATCACATAACACACATAAAGCACAAACAATTCACAAAATAATACTAAATATTATTTATGTAGCCGAGTTCGACACAGTACCACCCTCTTAAAATAGTTTCCTCCTCGAAACTACCATGAAAATGCACACCATGCTTCTGCTGCGTACTCTGATACTTATCGCGATCCGACAAGCTATTCTTGTGCTGACTCCTAAATTGTCTCAATGCATAGGCGACTGCCTTCTTTTGTTGCATCATCACACATTCAAGTCCATGGTGAGAAGCATCACAATAAACTTCATAAGGTTCATCTGCCCTTGGAAATGCTAACACTGGTGCAGTCGTCAAACGCTTCTTCAGAACTAGCTTTGCACTTCTCCGTCCAAGCGAACAGTTGATTCTTTCGAGTAAGTTGTGTCAAGGGTCCCATCAACTTCGAGAAACCTTTCATGAAACTTCGATAGTACCTAGCCAAACCCACAAAGCTCTTGATGTCGGTAGCAGTCTTTGGTTTTTCCCACGCCATAATGGCCTCAATCCTACTTGGAGCCTTCATTCCAACCTCGATCTTTGGTAAGCGACAGCCCTTTGTTAAAGCATACTTTTGCATCTTCCTTGCTGATGTCGGCATAGCGAACCAATTTTCCACACTTAAAGGAAGTTACGTCCTTCCATCGAGCTTGGTTCCCTTGGCCATCATGAGATGCAACATTCTAGGTTGCTTCTATCTTTAGTTCCTTCAAATCCTTCGTTGGGTGTCATGGCTTGTTGTAGTTCCAGCAATTGGCCCACAGTGAACTTTGTAAGGGTTGCTTGCCAATGGCCTAAGCCAATTGTGTGTTAGATGGATCGTGTCGTGGAGGTATCTTTCAACCTTCACAAGTTTCTCATCTAAGTTCACAGTCCACAACATCAAACAAGGTTTAAGAGTCTAGGGACTCCAAGGTTTGAGCATCATGGCAATGACGCTCCAGAAAATCTCAGAAGTCAAGCAAACATCTTAGCAAACAAGTTCTACCCAACTCGCTCGGACTCAACTCCTAGGGACCACTAACCCAAAGCTCTGGTTTTTCAACCAAAGCTCTGATACAACTTGTAACATCCCTACATCTTGGGGGTAACTTTATTAGTCTTTCTCGAAAACGTGGGTAAATGTTTAGCCGAAATAAAAGTCTTTTTGAAATATAGCTCACCAATAAAGAAGAAGTAACTTGAGAAGTAGACTGAATAATTCATTTTATTAGTAAAAGCTTTGGAAGCGTACAACGATTCTTTCAAATTAAAAACATAATGATTAAACTATGGTTCGACCGCCCCCGAGCCAACACAACAAGAAGGTCTCTAGGTTAAGTTCGAACCCTTTAAGCAAACTCGGCCCACCCCCAAGCACAGGCTCAATTATCTTACTCAATACCTGACTCATAGGTCGCGTGCCCTCCAAGGCCTCCTCCAACGCTCGCATCACATCGTCTCGCATCCTCTGCTCTCGCCAATCCCATATTTGAACCATCAGTCACACGGTTGATGCCTCGAGCCTTTGTCGTCGTCGACATCAAGCAGGTATAGAGCTGCATCTCGACTGATCACACGCATGCTTGTTGTCTAGGCGTTAAGCGCCCAAAACAACAAACAGCAAACAAGCAAGGGTCAACTTCTAACACACATATATCATAAGTAGGGTATACTACCCCATCAATCACAAGTTCTTCCCTGAGCTAATATTCACAAATAGGGAATTTATATTAAGTTATAAGTTTCACAAGTATGAAGAACTATCTCATAGCTCTAAGTTATTGTTAGTCAATGCTCATGCACATGCAAGCAGACGCTTCGGATATCCATTAAGCCAATCCCTCTTGGAAAGGCAGGACGAACACGACTCCACGATCGGGGTTGGACCTCTCCAACACACCACTGCCCAACAGCTTGAAGATCAAGGTTGGACCTCTCCAACGCACTGTCGTATAACGTTCATCCTTTGTTCAGGTCCATCCTCTGAACGTCACCCTCGACTAGCCCAATCCAAGCACTAGCGGTGGCCAACCAAGCCTAATCTAGGCACTTGGTCCGCAAATGCATGCCATGCAAGTCAGTCATCATCACTAGGCCCTAAGCCTTTCACGTCCATATCATATGAACAAATCTCATAACATAATAACTTGCATGCATATCAAAAAATGTAGCTAGAGCCCTAGTCACATAGGCATGTTCATAATAACAAGAGCTAACATTTATTGCAACAACTATCACATAGCATTTCTGGCACATAAATCGATAACCCTAGTGTCATGTTATGTCTAGCTATCACAATCACAAACAAGATTCTTGGTCGTAGCCGAAGTGCCCTTACCTCGAAGGTACGATTTACTAAAAGTCTCGGGTTTCTCATTCAAGCTAGGTCTACACTCGAAAAGGTCCTACAAAGGAACGGAAGAGTAACGTTACAAATTATTCAATCTAAGCGATAGTATATCCCTTCCCCTTATTTTCAAAATTATCTTCTTAAAAACCTCGAAACACCAAAACTTTCTCTTTCAAAAGATCAAAACCTCCTTTCTAAAATATTTTGTTTGAAGATCATAAGAACACTATAAGAACACCATGAATTTCTTATAAGAAAAGCCCCCAACATTCAGAAACATCTCTAAGCAACTCGATTAAGATCATTCTCTTCTGGATTTGACAAATCAGCATAAGTTGCAACCACAGAGTATATTGAGAATGGTCTTGCTCAAGGCTTAGAAACTAAACTAAACTAAGAACAAGAAAATAAAAAGAACGACACGAGAAGGAGAGAGAGCTCACGACTACAATAGGGAGGAGCTTGGTGAGTTGGTGTGAGGAAAATGAGAGGTGAGGCTCTCAATTTATAGTGGGAGGCTAGGGGTAGAGCATTAATGGTGAAATAAAGAAAGAGACAACTTTATCCCCACTCCCTTGCTGATCCACGGCCAGCCCAAGCCCAGGGACCAAATTACTGAACTTTTCTTCTTTGCTTAATTGCTTAGAACTCCCTCATAAATCCTACTTTGATCCCTCCTTTAATTACCATTAAAACCAATACTTTTGAAAGTTCAAAACCAAGTCCTTAGCACTTCAAATCAGCACTTTAAATCAGATTTGACAAGATCCTTTAAGGTTTTAAAAACTCACAATCAAGTCCTCATTCAATGAGAGTCAAGGAGGTTAAACCCTTAATTTGCTCCCTTCATAAAAACTAGCAATCAAGTGGAAAAGAAAAACCACCTTCCCTCCTTTTCCCCCTTGCTTGGCCGCCCACCATACCACCATGATCAGATTTTTCTCTCAAAAAAACCATTAAACACAAGGCAAAGTTAATTGTAGGTGATTAAGTGCATTAATCACAAGAATTCCCTCTTAATGCACCATAAAACTTCCAATTTGAATTTCAAAAACCACTTCATCATTCCTCTCTCCTAATACTCGACCAAGCCTTCATTAAGGCTCCAAAATACTTTCAAAAAATATCTATCTATCTATACTATATATAAAGGGAGAGTTTCTTCAACCTTGAGGGCAAAACGGTCATTCAACAATTAATTTTAAAAACTATGAAAGTTGGGCATGGTTATTTTGGTAAAAAGGAAATTTATTTCACTTAGATTAAATCTCAGTCGTTGATTCACAAGCATTAGAGTTACATATAAGAAATTAATTTGGAGTTACATACATTTAAGAAATCAATTTATAAGAAGTTATAAAAATACAAACCTTTCAATTACATAATGATGTTACAACAACCTTTCATATTCTACAATCATATTCTCATATAAAATAAAAATGTCTTAAATGTGCATATTGGCTAAAAAGTGATAAAAAAAAATTAATGCAACCTAGAAGTTACATATAAATCAAGAATTAATTTAGAAGAAGTTGAAAAATTTGTAACCTTCAAAATTGGTTTAAAATCCTACATCAAAGTATCTAATCATGACACAAAAATAAGTAATTAAATCCAAAAGAAAAAATCACTCAACTTTTACAACTCCACTCACATTTACTTACTATATAAATAACAAAAAAGTATTCATCTTAATACACAATTTCCCACTCAAACATCTTTATCTCTAAAACTATTTCTCACCATTTAGCGTTGTTGCATATGCCACAGTCTCAAATAGATAACTTGCTTTGCAAAAGAATCATTGTTGATCGGCCATCACAATTAGGCTGAAAGATAAAGCTCGCAAGCATAATTCATCAAACTATGGATCTTGACCAACGACACAGGTAAGCTTTTTACATGTCAATATATATAATTTTAACATTCATAAATCCACCATTTTCATATAATATCTACTTCTAACATATAATCAAATCAATCGAGCCAAGGAACATATGCGAGAATTCAACAATCGAACATTTCTAATGGTATGTTTCCAAAAAAAAGAAAAAAAATTATTTGAGTTGTTTTGTGTAGGTGTTTGATTATCTAAACTGACTTTATATATTTCCTAAATATTCTTTTAAATGGAAATATTTGAACAAAACAATGCAGCTGATCAAAACACAAAGGTACGTATCTCCCATGTAAAGGCCTTAGCACGAAGCCAAAATTCACAGGTTTAGAGAAATCATGTCAATGAAACAAGAAGTAAGAATCTACCACTTAATTTAATTTAAGTTTGTAATTATTTTTGTTAAATATATATATATATATATATATATGTTCTAGGAATGAACATTGAAGATAGGGATAGTACCTAGAGAGTGGAAGAATGTGCTAGAGAGAGAATGAGAACGCTGAATTTCATGTGTTATTTCATCAAATGAGCAAAAGTCCTTTACAATTGGTATCTACCTCCTATTTATAGGGCGTGGGCACTACCTTTTGGGCCAATTGGACCTCTGAGGTTGAGGCCCAATTTAAGGCCAAGCTCTCGCCTTCAGGCGGGCTGAACCCTGGGCGTTGCCCCTCTAGGGGCTCGCCCAGTCCACTAGTCCACAAGACACTGAGCTCGAAGTATAAGAGCTAAGTGTGTCTTTTAAATGCTTTTACATGCATCCTATGGTGCACTGGGATCTAAGCTGCCAGCATAGCTTGAGAAAAAAAGAAGAAAACTACGTCGCCAACATGGCGTAAGCGAAAGGAAACAAGCATCTTTAGCCGCCCAGTCCACTGGTCTTGGCGAGCAACCCAGCTCGTCAAGTCCACAAGTCCACAGGCGGCGGGAACGATCGTTTTGTACTGACGATTAGTCGGAGTCGGCGAGCTAGATGACAGGTGTTAATCATATGCTGATCATCCAAGCGTTAGCTGGCGATGCCCTCGGCGGGCGACTAAACTCCATTGGCGACACCATTTGTTAGGCGATGGCATTTAGTCTTCATGGTGGCGGGGCCTTTCGCGCTTTCCCTTTTTTCAAAGAACCTTTCAAATCTCTAACTGCCCCATGTGATATATGTCAGTTACGTCAATTTCCCTCTTTCTCCGCAACCGTCACCTCACTCCTCATAACTTGTCCAATCATGCGCCGTAACTTCCCATCACACGCGTCCCATTTCCCAAAAGCCATAATGACTTCCAACCTTCCACACGCGTCCAACACGCGTCACCCTTCCAGCTTCCCCCCTTGCCTATAAAAACCCTTCTTCCCTACAATCATCCCTTTCCGAGACCTCTCTTTACTTCCCTAATCGCTTACCAAGCTCCCTCTTCCAACTTCCGCTCTGGTGCCGTCGCTTTTCACCCTTTCCGCTACCCACTCTTCACATCCTTGCCCGGTGAGCCCCTATTTCCTTATCTCTGCATCTTATCTCTACTCGTCTTTTCCTTTTCCTCATTGCATTGTCAAAGATGGCTTCAAACCCTAACTCCCCTAATCACATCTCTTCCTCTTCTGGGAGCGACCCCGACTCTACTGCAGCCGGCGGCCTCCGTTTAGAGGTCCCGGAGATCCCTCCTTACCGACTGAAAACTTTCGCGACTTTGCCCCTTCCAGTCCAAAGAGCACCCACCCACGAAGCTATAGTCCAACCCTCCGTTTTCCAGGATAGTGATCTTATCGTGGAATTCGTGAGCAACCTTGGTGGTTTATCTGACGATGACGAATTTAACGCCAAACTCAGGATTTGGCCCTACAGTGCTGAGGACCGCCCCTGGCTTCATAAGATCAATGGCGACGTAAAGAGATCTCACTTTTTCTTTGTTTATGAGTATATGTTTGGCGAGCTTGGAGTCAGGCTTCCTTTCTCGCCCTTCGTTCAAACCGTCCTCCGCGATATCAATGCGGCTCCTTCATCCGGTGCTTCGAGATCTTGTGCGCCGCTGTTGGCACCGCCTCATCTCCCACCAGCTTCTTCTACCTCTACGATGTTGACCCCAAGTCCATCAAAGATAAAGGATGGATCTCCCTAAAGGCCCGAGCCGGTCGTAAGTGGCTGAACCCTCATAAGAGTAACGCGAAGTCCTCCTTCGCCCGACGATATTTCCGCGTGGCGGTTCACCCCGCCTATCCCGAGGCTTTCACCCTTAGGGACGGGACTGCCCTTTTTCCCCTTTACTGGACGGAGAAGCCCAATGGGATTACCGACCCTTCAGAAGAATCTTTGTCTCTCAATGACAAAGCCTTTTTGAATCTCCTCGCCCCGCTTCCTATCCTTGACTGCTCGACAGTCCTTGATGGCGCTCGCCTCTCAAGGACACCCAAATACTTAGGTCACATATTTATTCTCACCATCGCCAATTCTCTTCTCACCCCTTATGTTGCTACTGACCCTCTTTTCCCCGAAGTTCAACACTGAGGGCGACGGGAAAAAACGGGGCGGTGTTGAGAACCAAGCAGAGGGCGCTCAGGCCCCCAAGAGGAGGAGATTAGTCAAAGGCTCCTCCGCCAGCTCTTCCAACCCCGGCGCTCAACCCACCGCCGCCGCTGTGACCAAAGGCAAGAAAGCTGCCACCACCGCTGCCATTGCAAGCTCCAAGTCTCCAACTGACGGGACGAGCCAACTCCCCGCCGCCGAAGCTTCCGCCACCGCGGCCACTGAGCCTGTTACTGTCACAGCCCTCGATTCTGCTGCCGCTGGTACAGCCACCGGTGTCGCCACCGGTGCCGCCTCCAAGTCTGCCACTATAGGCGCCACAACAACAACCGTCGACCAGTCGTCAACTGCTGGCCTAAGCGCCGCAGCTGCCGCTACATGCTCCAATGCTGCCGCCGGGGAGAAAGAAAGAGAAACAGAAAAAGAAAACCCAAAGTCTCCCCCGTGCCAAGTCACACCTCCTAGCCCGCCTCCCACGAACGATGAGCGTTCCTTGTCTCCCCCGCCTCGCCAAGAAGAAACACCCTCTCCCGATGCCGCCACTACTTTTGAGGCAGCCCGGATTGAGCAAGCCCCTAGTAACAGAGGTGGTTCTTCTAGCCACTTCAGCATGCTACCCAATGCTATTGAGCCCTCAGAGTTCTTGCTCACTGGCCTCAACCGCGACGTCATAGAGAAAGAAGTGTTGAGCCGAGGCATTAACAAGACCAAGGAAGAGACCCTTGCCTGTCTTCTACGCGTTGGGTGTATCTTCGCCCACGCGTTTGACAACTTCAACTCCGCAGCTGCTGAAGCTGAACGGTTGAAGGCTGAGAGTGCTGAGCACCAAGAAGCCGCTGTTGCTTGGGAAAAGCGCTTCGACAAACTGGTGGCGCAGGCGGGAAAGGAGAAAGTTCATGCCGACAAGTTGATTGGCGCGGCGGGAAACAGGATCGGTGAGCTGGAAGACCATCTGAAGCTGGTGAAGGAGGAAGCGGACGACCTTGATGCAAGCCTCCAAGCTTGTAAAAAAGAAAAAGATCAAGTAGAGAAGGACTTGGCCGCCAAAGGCGAGGCGCTGGCTGCCAAGGAGTTAGAGCTTGAAACATTGGGCGCTGAACTGGAGCTAGCAAAGAAGGCGCTGAGTCCTTGGCTTTGGTGAAGGCAGATCTGGAGGCGATGCGGGCTACTTCTGAAAAGATCAAGAAGGAGAACGAGGCTCATGGGGCAACCCTCGTCACGAAAGATGCTGAGATTACTTCCCTTCTTGCGAGGATCAAAGAGCTAGAGGGCGAGCTATCAGTGGAGAAAGCCAAAGCCACTGAGGCGAGGGAACAAGCCGCCGACATTGCCTATGACAGTCGCGAACGGGGCTTCTACCTCGCCAAGGACCAGGCTCAACACTTGATCCCGAATCTTGATTTTAGCGCCATGGGAGTGATGAAAGAAATCACTGCTGAAGGATTGGTTGGTCCTGATGATCCTCCTGTAAGATCAAGTTTTGATCTAGTAGTACAACTCTATGTTTTGATGATTACAGGTTAACCTTTTGATATGAACAATTGTGGTACTCTAACGTGTTTTTCTGAGTGTGCTATTTACAGGCTCTGACCTCTACTCAATCTCACACGAATCAGAAGCACTGTGTATAAAGAGTGACCCAAGCAACGCTTTCGCATTGACCATGTTCAATATGAACAGTGAAAAAGCTTCAGAAGTTCTGAAGCTACACAAACTCTGATGTGGACTCAGTCACTAGAAGCTCTGAAGATCCAGAAGTTCTGATAACCAAGAAACACTGAAAGCTCAGATGTTCTGATGGTGTAGAAGACTCTGAAGATACAGAAGCTGAATAGTGGAATCTCTGATGTCCAGAAGCAAGAAACTCTGAAAACCTTGTACTTCCCTCGGAGTTCAGAATCAGAAGATACAACGGTCAGAGGATCTGTGCCTTCCCTCTGACTCTGATCAACCGGCTTCACAAGTTCCAACATGAAGCTTTCCCCTGATCAGAAGTCTCCTAGGTTTAAAGGTCAAGTCACTATCCAAGTACAAAAGCAACTGTACCATCCTGACGACCTACCTAACGTTCTCAGCCACAGCAGAAGCTTAAATTTCCAGAACTGCCCTCCAACGGTAGCATTTCCATGCAGCGTTCAAACCCTAATCCTTGGAGTATAAATAGAGGCTGAAGATTGAAAGATGCGGTTGGAAGAATTTACATAAGCACAAGCTATATTCAAAAACCTTCAAGCATTCTTTCATCTGAAATTCATTGTGTTTACTATTAGCTTTTTAGAAGCAAATCTCTTGTAAACATTCTTTGATTAAACAGTTTGTTTAGTTCCTTTAGGAGATCAAGGTTGATCGGATCCTAGAGAAGACTAAGAGAGTGAATCTTAGTGTGAGCTAAGTCAGTGTAATTGTTAGTCACTTGTAGGTTTCAAGTGCAGTTGTAACTCTTACCTGATTAGTGGATTGCCTTCATTCTAAGAAGGAAGAAATCACCTTAACGGGTGGACTGGATTAGCTTGAGTGATTTATCAAGTGAACCAGGATAAAATCCTTGTGTGATTTTCTATCTCTTATCTTTAGCACTTAAGGTCTCGAAAGATTTGTCAAAATCTTTAAGGTGGAAGCTTTATTTTGAAAACGTTATTCAAACCCCCCCCTTTCTACCGTTTTTCATACCTTCAATTGGTATCAGAGCGCAAGTTCTGATTACCACACCTAACAGTGTTCAGTGATCCGGGCCGGTGTGAAAAACAATGGCTGCCACCACCAGTGAAACTCAAAGAGATGGTTACAACGCAAAGCCTCCCATGTTCGACGGTCAAAGGTTCGAATATTGGAAAGATAGACTGGAAAGTTTCTTTCTGGGTTTCGATGCAGATCTCTGGGATATTATTGTGGATGGCTATGAGCGTCCAGATGATGCAGATGGCAAGAAGATCCCAAGGTCAGAGATGACTGCAGATCAAAAGAAGCTGTACTCGCAACATCACAAAGCAAGAGCAATTCTTCTAAGTGCTATTTCTTATGAGGAGTACCAGAAGATTACAGATCGTGAGTTTGCAAAAGGCATTTTTGAATCTCTGAAGATGTCTCATGAAGGAGACAAGAAAGTCAAAGAATCAAAGGCATTGTCTTTGATCCAAAAATATGAATCCTTCATCATGGAGCCAAATGAGTCCATTGAAGAAATGTTCTCCAGATTTTAGTTGCTTGTAGCTGGCATACGACCTCTCAACAAGAGCTACACAACAAAAGATCATGTCATAAGGGTCATCAGGTGTCTTCCTGAAAGCTGGATGCCTTTAGTGACTTCAATAGAGCTCACAAGAGATGTTGAGAATATGAGTTTAGAGGAACTCATTAGTATTCTGAAGTGCCATGAGCTGAAGCGTTCTGAGATGCAAGATCTGAGGAAAAAGTCCATAGCCTTGAAATCCAAATCTGAGAAGGGTAAGGCTGAAAAGTCAAAGGCTCTCCAAGCTGAAGCAGAAGAATCTGAAGAAGCATCAGAAGATTCTGATGAAGATGAGCTGACTCTGATCTCCAAGAGACTCAACCGCATCTGGAAGCACAGGCAGAGCAAGTACAAAGGCTCTGGAAAGGCAAAAGGAAAGTCTGAATCCTCAGGCCAGAAGAAGTCATCAATTAAGGAAGTCACATGCTTTGAGTGCAAAGAATCTGGGCACTACAAAAGTGACTGTCCAAAATTGAAGAAGGACAAGAAGCCAAAGAAGCACTTCAAGACGAAGAAGAGTCTGATGGTGACATTTGATGAGTCAGAGTCAGAGGATGTTGACTCTGATGGTGAAGTCCAAGGACTCATGGCTATTGTCAAAGACAAAGGAGCAGAGTCAAGGGAAGCTGTTGACTCTGACTCAGAATCAGAAGGAGATCCTAACTCAGACGATGAATATGAGGTATTCGCTTCTTTCTCTACCTCTGAACTGAAACATGCTTTGTCTGATATCATGGATAAGTATAACTCTTTATTGTCTAAGCATAAGAAGATGAAAAAGAACTTATCTGCTATTTCTAAAACTCCTTCTGAACATGAGAAAATTATTTCTGAGTTGAAAAATGATAATCATGCTTTGATCAATTCTAACTCTGTGCTTAAGAACCAGATCGCTAAGTTAGAAGAAATAGTTGCTTGTGATGCCTCTGATTGTAGAAATGAATCTAAGTATGAAAAGTCTTTTCAAAGATTCCTGGCTAAAAGCGTAGATAGAAGCTTAATGGCTTCAATGATCTATGGCGTAAGCAGAAATGGAATGCATGACATTGGCTATTCTAAACCAATTAGAAATGAGCCCTCTGTGTCTAAAGCTAAATCTTTGTATGAATGTTTTGTTCCCTCTGGTACCATATTGCCTGATCCTTTACCTGCTAAAGTTGTTAAAACCCCTCTTAAAAAGGGATCTCTCTCCATGTCTAAATATCATGCAAAAATTCCTTTACATTATCATGTTGAGAAACCCAAGGTGATCAGAACCTCTGGGATAACTAACAAGAGAGGACCCAGAAAGTGGGTACCTAAGGACAAGATTATCTATGTTGCAGATATCCTTGATAGCTCCACTGAAACACCAATCATGGTATCTGGACAGTGGATGCTCACGTCACATGACGGGAGAAAGGCGTATGTTCCAAGAGCTAAAACTTAAGCCTAGAGGCGAAGTTGGCTTTGGAGGAAATGAAAAGGGTAAAATTGTTGGTACTGGTACTATTTGTGTAGATAGTAGTCCATGCATTGATAATGTGTTATTGGTAGACGGCTTAACACATAACTTATTGTCTATAAGTCAATTAGCTGACAAGGGTTATGATGTTATATTCAATCAAAAGTCTTGCCGGGTTGTAAGTCAGATCGATGGCTCTGTTCTGTTTAACAGCAAGAGGAAGAACAACATTTATAAGATCAGATTATCTGAGTTGGAGGCTCAGAATGTGAAGTGCCTTCTGTCTGTTAATGAAGAGCAGTGGGTATGGCATAGACGGATAGGGCATGCAAGTATGAGAAAGATTTCTCAGCTGAGCAAGCTAAACCTTGTCAGGGGCTTACCTAATCTGAAGTTTGCTTCAGACGCTCTTTGTGAAGCATGTCAGAAAGGCAAATTCACTAAAGTCCCTTTCAAGGCAAAGAATGTTGTCTCAACCTCAAGGTCGTTGGAACTTCTGCATATCGACCTTTTTGGACCAGTGAAAACTGAGTCTATAGGTGGCAAGAAGTATGGGATGGTCATCGTTGACGACTATAGCCGCTGGACATGGGTAAAGTTTCTAACCCGCAAGGATGAGTCTCATGCTGTGTTCTCTACCTTCATAGCCCTAGTGCAAAACGAGAAGGCTTGTAGGATTGTGCGTGTCAGAAGTGACCATGGTGGAGAGTTTGAGAATGACAAGTTTGAGAGTCTGTTTGATTCCTATGGAATTGCACATGATTTCTCTTGTCCTAGAACTCCTCAACAAAATGGTGTTGTTGAGAGGAAGAACAGAACTCTTCAGGAGATGGCTAGAACCATGCTCCAAGAAACTAGCATGGCTAAGCACTTTTGGGCAGAGGCAGTAAATACAGCATGTTACATTCAGAACAGAATCTCTGTGAGACCAATTCTGAATAAGACTCCCTATGAATTGTGGAAGAACATAAAACCCAACATTTCTTACTTTCATCCTTTTTGTTGTGTTTGTTATGTTCTTAATACTAAGGATAGATTGCATAAATTTGATGCTAAGTCTTCTAAATGTCTATTACTTGGTTACTCTGAGAGATCTAAAGGTTTTAGATTTTATAATACTGATGCTAAGACTATTGAAGAGTCTATTCATGTTAGATTTGACGATAAGCTTGACTCTGACCAGTCAAAGCTAGTTGAGAAGTTTGCAGATATGAGCATAAATGTTTCTGACAAAGGCAAAGCTCCAGAGGAAGCTGAGCCAGAGGAAGATGAACCAGAAGAAGAAGCTGGTCCCTCTGATTCACAAACTCTGAAGAAGAGCAGAATCACTGCAGCTCATCCTAAGGAATTGATTCTGGGCAACAAAGACGAACCAGTCAGAACCAGATCAGCCTTCAGACCCTCTGAAGAGACCTTGCTTAGTCTAAAAGGATTGGTGTCCTTAATTGAACCTAAGTCCATAGATGAAGCACTTCAGGACAAGGATTGGATTCTGGCCATGGAAGAAGAATTGAATCAATTCTCCAAGAACGATGTTTGGAGCTTAGTGAAGAAGCCTGATAGTGTCCATGTAATTGGAACAAAATGGGTGTTCAGAAACAAGTTGAATGAGAAAGGATATGTAGTCAGAAACAATGCGAGGCTAGTTGCTCAAGGCTACAGCCAGCAGGAAGGAATAGACTGCACTGAAACATTTGCTCCAGTAGCAAGACTAGAAGCAATCAGACTGTTGATCTCTTTCTCAGTGAATCACAACATAGTTCTACATCAGATGGACGCGAAGAGTGCCTTCCTAAATGGTTATATTTCATAGGAAGTCTATGTTCATCAACCCCCAGGTTTTGAAGATGAAAAGAAACCAGACCATGTGTTCAAATTGAAGAAATCACTCTATGGTCTGAAGCAAGCTCCCAGAGCATGGTATGAGAGACTCAGCTCATTCCTCCTGGAGAATGAGTTTGTAAGGGGTAAAGTAGATACAACTCTCTTTTGCAAAACTTATAAAGATGATATCTTAATTGTGCAAATTTATGTTGATGATATTATATTTGGTTCTGCTAATCAATCTCTATGCAAAGAATTTTCTAAGATGATGCAGGCTGAATTTGAGATGAGTATGATGGGAGAACTCAAGTACTTTCTGGGAATACAAGTTGATCAAACACCAGAAGGAACATATATCCATCAGAGCAAGTACACTAAAGAACTTCTGAAGAAGTTCAATATGCTGGAATCTACAGTGGCCAAGACTCCAATGCATCCTACATGCATTCTGGAGAAAGAAGATGAGAGTGGTAAAGTATGTCAGAAACTCTATCGTGGTATGATAGGTTCACTCCTTTACTTAACTGCATCTAGGCCAGATATATTGTTTAGTGTTCATTTATGTGCTCGTTTCCAATCAGATCCAAGGGAAACCCACTTAACTGCTGTTAAGAGGATCCTAAGGTATCTGAAAGGCACCACTAACCTTGGCTTGATGTATAAGAAAACATCAGAGTATAAGCTTTCAGGTTATTGTGATGCTGATTATGCTGGAGATAGAACGGAGAGAAAAAGCACTTCTGGAAATTGTCAATTTCTGGGAAGCAATTTAGTCTCATGGGCAAGCAAGAGGCAATCAACCATTGCACTATCCATTGCAGAGGCAGAATATATCTCAGCAGCAATATGCAGCACTCAGATGCTCTGGATGAAACATCAGCTGGAGGACTATCAGATCCTTGAGAGCAATATCCCAATCTATTGTGATAACACTGCTGCAATCTCATTGAGTAAGAATCCTATCCTACATTCAAGGGCTAAGCATATTGAGGTAAAGTATCACTTTATTAGAGATTATGTACAGAAGGGCGTACTTCTTCTGAAGTTTGTTGATACTGACCATCAATGGGCAGATATCTTTACAAAGCCCTTAGCAGAGGATAGATTTAATTTTATTCTGAAAAATCTGAATATGGACTTTTGTCCAGAGTGAAGATGGATCAGAACCTCTGACTATGATACTTCTTGATCAGAAGATGTCTAGTCCAGAAGGTAACTCAATCAGAGTTTATGTACCCATTGGTGCTGACCCTGAAGCTGAGACAGTAAACGTGTGTCAGTTTCTCTGATGCATAGTTCCTTGTGCCCGTGTGACAGTCTGTCATAATATGTGTAGATGTGCTTCTCTCCTGCGTGTGATATGTGTATTTACTGTTACTATGATGTCTTTAATTTTTAACCGTTGATTTTATCCTGTCTTTTGATCAACAACGGTTACTTTTAAAAACCCACTATGCACACACGTTCTCTTACACTTAAGGTTTTACATTCTCTCTCTTCAGTTTTTCAAAACCTCTCACCCACGATATATATCTCTCTCTCTCTCTATATTCATCATCTTCATCTTCTACCCAAAACCTTCAACCGCTCCAACAATGGTGAGACAAACCAGAAATGAAGCCGCTGAAGCAACAAGTTTCCCTCACATGGTAGTGGGTCAAGCTACAGGCCAAATGGGTCCTGAAGCTCCTAGTCAAGGACAAGCTCAAGAACAAGTTATTCCGATTGCAGAACGGGGCTGTGTCGTTCATTGTGTGTATGCTCCTGAGGAACTTCAAGTACTGGCAGAGTGAGATTCGACCTCGACAATCTTGCTACAAATGGGTATGATCTTCGTCCTGAAGTCCGTGTTCAAGGCTGGGAAAATTACTTCAACAGGCTTCGAGGATCGGTGTATGACAAATTGATCAAGGAATTCTGGAAGCACGCTGACTGCGATGACACTCAGGTGGTATCCTACATTCTTGGAAGGAGGATCATAATCACGGAGAAGTCATTTGTGAATCTGCTGGGTGCAGAAACTGCAAATGGGTATCGATTTCAACTGACAGAATCGAAGCTGAAACCCAACACCAAGGATACAATCAACAAAGCCCTGTACACCACATACAAACCGGGAAAAACTGATTACAAGGTGGTGGATCTTCATCCCAAGCTCAGAATCTGGCACAAGATTTTGCTGCACTGTATCAACCAGAGGCCAAAGGGCAGTTCCCTAGATTACATCAACTTCTGCCAGAAGGCAATGTTATTCTTCATCCAAGATAAGAAGAAGATCTGCCTCCCCTACTTCTTGTTCTCTTACTTGAAGGAGTGTATCAAGAAGTCCAGAACTACTGCCTCCATCAAGTCAGCAATCAAGTATATCCCTTTTGGGAGGTTGCTATCAGATCTCTTCATTGAGAGCAACCTGGTGCAAGATCTGATCAATGCTGGATGTGTAGAGGACTTGACCACCATTGTCAGTGATGTCTTCACTGCAAATTCTCTGAAGAAGATGGGGTTAGTCCAGAAGAAAATAGCCCCTGCTCATGAAGACACATCTTCTGAAATCAGACGGAGAAGGGTGCCTCTGAATGACTACCCTCTGTGGACACAAGCAGACAATCCTGAAGTTATTAAGTGCTATGTTGAAGACCTAAGGGCTCAAGGCTTTGAAATTGATGTAGATGAATTCTTCAGAAGACTGCCGCCAGCTCCAGAGTTTGACTCTCCTCGCAAGAGGAAAGTTCAGAGGAAGATGGTCTTAGAAGAATCCTCTGAGGAATCTGATGGCCCTCAGAAGAAGAAGAAGAAGAAGAAGGCTGACCAGCCAAAGAGGAAACATGATGAAACCAGTAAGCCAGATGTTGGTAATGATGGTGATAATGATGGTGGTCCTTCTCCTCTCAAGAAGAAGAAGAAACAAGTCAGACTTGTGGTAAATCCTACAAGGGTGGAACCTGCTGCTCAAGTGATCAGAAGGGTTGAGACTCCTGTCAGAGTGACTCGGTCTTCAGCACGATCATCAAGTAAGTCTGCTATTGCTTCTGATGATGATTTAGATACATTTGATGCACTTCTTATCTCTGCTATGCTGAAACATACCTCCAACCCACTCACTCCTATCCCAGAGTCCCAACCAGCCACACAAACCACTTCACCACCCAATTCACCAAGGTCTTCATTTTTCCAACCTTCCCCAAATGAAGCACCTCTCGGGAATATGCTTCAGAACCAACCTACCGAACCCTCTGATCCAACCTCACCTATTACAATCCAATACAACCCATTACTTTCTGAAACCATCATCCCTGATCAACCAGAACTTAACCAACCAGAACCTGAATCCAGAACTTCTGATCACTCTGTCCCCAGAGCTTCAGAACGTCTGGCTGCCAGAACCACTGATACAGATTCATCAAGTGTCTTTACTCCTGTCTCTTTCCCAATCAATGTTGCTGACTCCTCTCCTTCCAACAACTCTGAATCCATTAGAAAATTCATGGAAGTCAGAAAAGAAAAGGTGTCTAGCCTAGAAGAATATTAGCTCACTTGTCCAAGCCCTAGGAGATATCCTGGCCCTAGACCTGAACGTCTAGTTGACCCAGATGAACCTATCTTGGCCAATCCCTTACATGAGGCAGACCCTTTGGCTCAACAGGCTCAACTTGAACCTATCCAACAAGAGTCAATTCAACCAGAACCAGAACAATCTGTGTCTAACCACTCCTCGGTTAGGTCACCACATCCTCTGGTTGAAACCTCTGAACCTCACCTTGGAACCTCTGAACCAAATGCTCAACTGTTTAACATTGGTTCTCCTCAAGGTGTCTCTGAGGCAAACAGCAATAACCATCCATCCTCTCCTGAAACCAACCTATCCATTATTCCCTACACTCACCTAAGACCAACCTCCCTGTCTGAGTGCATCAATGTGTTTAATCAAGAAGCTTCTTTGATGCTACGCAACGTGCAAGGTCACACTGACCTGAGTGAGAATCCTGACTCTGTTGCTAAGGAATGGCATAATCTGAGTACTTGGTTAGTTGCTCAGGTTCCTGCTATGATGAGTTTTCTCATTGCTGAAAGAAATCAGAGGATAGCAGCTGCAAAGCAAAGGTTTGCCAAAAGAGTGGCTCTTCATGAACAACAACAGAGACATCAGCTTCTCGAAGCTATTGAAGAGGCCAGAAGAAAGAAAGAACAAGCAGAAGAAGCTGCACGCCAAGCAGCAGCTCAAGCTGAACTAGCTCGGTTAGAGCCAGAAAGACTTGAAGCTGAGGCTGAAGCCCTTAGATGCCAAGCACTTGCACCAGTAGTGTTTACTCCTGCTGCTTCTGCTTCCATTCCAGCTCCTCAAGCTGCTCAGACTGTTCCTTCCAGTTCTACACAGTCCAGCTCGTCCAGACTCGACACCATGGAACAACGTCTTGATACTCATGAGTCTATGCTGATAAAAATGAAGCAAATGATGATGGAACTTCTGCGTCGCTCTAATAAACCTTAGCTTCAGGATCTCTTCGTTTTTCTTGCTTAACTTAGTTTTATTTTAAACTCTGGTTATTTTCTTTTAGCTTCTCTAGTTATTTTTTGCTTTGTTAGTTCTGTTTATCTTTATATATATATATATATATATATATATATATATATATATATATATATATATATATATATATATATATATACTCTGTCACTTTATGTTTGCAAATTTTTTTATTTTATTCATAATCATTATGTTTACATCATACATTTTTTTCTCTTTTCCTAAAAGTCTAGAATGGTGGATCCTTCCTCATTCTCCTGCACTCCTGGCGCTGCTCTGACCTCTCCTTCTCCAGACAATCCAGTGCATACTGAATGTTGTTGAGAATGCCTTTTAGCTCTTCCCTCTCCAGAACCTCTTCTGAAGTCTTGAGCTTTCCTTCTATAATCTCTTTTTCTTCCAGCAGCTTTAGTTCAAGTTGACTGAGTTCCCGCACTTCCTCCACGAAGGCAAGGAATTCTTCTAAGTCATTCCTCAACTCTGGACGCAGGTCCTCTTCTAGCAGTTCCCTCGTCAGCTCCGATATGGTTTTTGTACCCTCTGGATGCCTTATATTAAGGAACAAATCCTCCTCAAAGGCCTTCCTTCTGAGCTCTTCTAGTACAACCATGTATGAAGCCATTTCTGATTATGGACTTGATCGAGTTGTGAAGCTTACCCTCTTTCTCCATCGCTTTATATAGGCTTCACTTTCTCTCTGACAGTTAATGCTTCTACAGTTTCTCGAGGTTAAGTTCTTGGTAACTGACCCCTTTCTTTACTCCCTTGGCCGGTGGTAAACGTTCTTCTTGTGCATTAACTCTTCTATTTATTTCGCCTAACTCTGCTTCATGCATCGTTTTAATTATCTTAAAACTTAGACTTTCTCTAAGGGGGAGTACCTTGTACTTCAAGCTAAGTTTTCACACCCCATGCTTTTTGCTTATGACAAAAAGGGGGAGTACAACCCAGTTTTTGATGTGTAAGATGTGTTAGTGTGACTTATTTTTTTCTCTTGGAGAATTTAAGAGTTCCACCTTTATGACCATAGATGTGTCACTGGGCAAATACAAGGAATACATTTCACTTCTTCTGAAGTGATTTTAGTTTAACTCTGATACCCAAGACTCTGATACCTTGTCCGTTGACTCTGATTACTTATGCGCTCTGATTACTTTAATTCATCTATGTCATAAGTTTTTCACTCTGAACTCTTACTTTATTTAGCTCAGAATCTAGACTTTTCTAACGTTTTCATCAAGTATTAGATTCAGGGGGAGCTAAGCTCAGAATCAAGCAGAGACTTGAATTCAGAATGAGCAAGATAAACTATTCACATCAAGATAAGTCTTATTCTATATCCCTAAACTCTAAGTGAATTCAGTTTAATGCTTAAGAATTGTTCATCAAAAATCTTAGTTTTGTCATCATCAAAAAGGGGGAGATTGTAAGATCAAGTTTTGATCTAGTAGTACAACTCTATGTTTTGATGATTACAAGTTAACCTTTTGATATGAACAATTGCGGTACTCTAACGTGTTTTTCTGAGTGTGCTATTTACAGGCTCTGACCTCTACTCAATCTCACACGAATCAGAAGCACTGTGTATAAAGAGTGACCCAAGCAACGCTTTCGCATTGACCATGTTCAATATGAACAGTGAAAAAGCTTCAGAAGTTCTGAAGCTACACAAACTCTGATGTGGACTCAGTCACTAGAAGCTCTGAAGATCCAGAAGTTCTGATAACCAAGAAACACTGAAAGCTCAGATGTTCTGATAGTGTAGAAGACTCTGAAGATACAGAAGCTGAATAGTGGAATCTCTGATGTCCAGAAGCAAGAAACTCTGAAGACCTTGTACTTCCCTCTGAGTTCAGAATCAGAAGATACAACGGTCAGAGGATCTGTGCCTTCCCTCTGACTCTGATCAACCGGCTTCACAAGTTCCAACATGAAGCTTTCCCCTGATCAGAAGTCTCCTAGGTTTAAAGGTCAAGTCACTATCCAAGTACAAAAGCAACTGTACCATCCTGACGACCTACCTAACGTTCTCAGCCACAGCAGAAGCTTAAATTTCCAGAACTGCCCTCCAACGGTAGCATTTCCATGCAGCGTTCAAACCCTAATCCTTGGAGTATAAATAGAGGCTGAAGATTGAAAGATGCGGTTGGAAGAATTTACATAAGCACAAGCTATATTCAAAAACCTTCAATCATTCTTTCATCTGAAATTCATTGTGTTTACTATTAGCTTTTTAGAAGCAAATCTCTTGTAAACATTATTTGATTAAACAGTTTGTTTAGTTCCTTTAGGAGATCAAGGTTGATCGGATCCTAGAGAAGACTAAGAGAGTGAATCTTAGTGTGAGCTAAGTCAGTGTAATTGTTAGTCACTTGTAGGTTTCAAGTGCAGTTGTAACTCTTACCTGATTAGTGGATTGCCTTCATTCTAAGAAGGAAGAAATCACCTTAACGGGTGGACTGGATTAGCTTGAGTGATTTATCAAGTGAACCAGGATAAAATCCTTGTGTTCTTTTCTATCTCTTATCTTTAGCACTTAAGGTCTCGAAAGATTTGTCAAAATCTTTAAGGTGGAAGCTTTATTTTGAAAACGTTATTCAAACCCCCCCCTTTCTACCGTTTTTCATACCTTCACCTCCTTTGATTGACCAAAACCTCTGGACCGCAACTGAAGAAGAAGAAGAAGAAGAAATAGGAGAATAAGAAAGAAATAATGAATAATGAAATTTTAGTTTTTACTTAGCCTTTACCGCCCTCTGTAATGCACCTTCCTGTCATTTCTATATATAAGCAACATTTCGCCATTGTTTTTATATCGCCTTTGAACACTTTGTAAATTTTGTTGAATGATTGCTTTCGCCGTAAATCTTTTGGTCGCCACTTCGCAAATCGCCGCATTCTTATTGTTTAATAAATTTAAGAATGAATTTCATAGTTAAACGCCCCAACGCCCCGGAGTAATAAAATACTCAACATCCTGAGTGATCAAGCACTCGCCTTCCACCTTATTCATTCGCCGACCTTATATCTTGCGCTATTTTTCACGCGTCATGTGATTGAATTACGCCTAACGATTCTGTGCATTAATTTTAACTAGGGCTTGTTGCTTGGTATTTCTCCGCCAAGACTTTAAACGTTTTCCACAAAGGGATAAACGGCCTCCATTCTTGAGGGCTTCGCCCGGGGCTTTGCCCGCTCGGGGCTTACAATGCTTGGGTCCCAATGGCCATTTGGGGGTCCCAAGACTTTTGCCTAGTTAATGGCGCTCGTCGTATTCTGGCGAGACTTACCCAGCACATCGTTTACAGGACCGGCGACCACATCAGATTTTCCGGGGGGAGATTCCCAGGCGTCCAAGGCCATTTGTGGAATCGCCGCCACCTTCAGGGTTCCAGCAAGCCCCTTTGGGGATCAAGCCTGTCCCACCTAGTGATCGCCGTAATTCTTTACATTGATCGGCAATTCCGATCGTCAGGGAATCCCTGGAATCTTTGGACATGAATTTCATGAATTTTCGTTTTATTGATGGACCGCCTCGTTAAAAAACTCCTTTCGGAGAAAAAGAGCACGCTTTTATCATGGCGATACATTGGAGAGTTTGGAGATATTTTTTAGAGAAATTAAAGACATCTAACTTTGGAGAATTCATCTTGGTCATCAGAAGTTCTTCCTTGGAGCTTTCCACCTTTCCAGCTTTCTCGTCCACGATCAACTGTAATAATAGCGTAGGCTCAAACCATTGAATGACCTGGGTAGTCGCCTCCCATCAAGCTCTTCCAAGTGATAAGCCCCTGTACCCAAAACTTTGACAATGCGGTAGGGACCTTCCCAATTCGAAGTCAGCTTGTTTCACGGGGCTCCTGATCGCCACTTGAGGACCATATCGCCAACTTGCATATCTCGGATGCGAACCCTGCTATTGTACTTGGCGGCCACGCGCTGCTTCATCGCTGTTTCTCGAATGTGCGCCTCGTCACGCGTTTCAGACAAAATATCCAACTCCATCGCCATATTGGCTTGATTCTCCCCTTCGAAATCCGGCTGAGTCCGCCATGTGAAATTGTTAATCTCCACCGGCAACATGACATCTACCCCATAGGTCATTCTAAAGGGGGTTTCTCTTGTAGTAGATTGCACAGTGGTGTTGTACGACCATAGTACCACTAGGAGTTCATCCAGCCAGGCTCCCTTAGCTTCCTCAAGCCGTCGCCTTAATCCACGCAGAATTACCCTGTTTGCAGATTCTACTTGCCCGTTCGTTTGCGGATGCTCCACAGAGGCGAACCTCATCTGTATGCCCATTTCCTTGCAAAATTCCCTTGTTTGGTTGCTTGAAAACTGGGTCCCGTTGTCGGATACGATCTCCCTTGGGATCCCGAACCTGCAAACAATACGCTTCCAGTAAAAGTTGACTATTTTTGCAGAGGTTATTTTGGCCAGGGGCTCGGCTTCAATCCATTTAGTGAAGTAGTCCACCTCTACTAATATAAACTTCATTTGCGCCCTGGCGGTCGGAAAAGGCCCTACTAAGTCCACACCCCACATGGCGAAAGGCCATGGGGCGCTCATCGTTACCAGCTCTTTTGGCGGTGCCTTAGACAAATCCGCAAACACTTGACATTTTTTACACCGCTTCACAAAGTCCATACAATCCTTCCTGAGGGTGGGCCAGTAGAAACCCGCCCTTAACACCTTGCAGGCCAAAGACCTCCCCCCGATGTGGCTTGCACACACTCCTTCATGCACCTCAGACATTATTGCCTCGTATTTCTCTGGCGGTACGCATTTTAACAATGGCGTCGAAAAACCACGGCGATACAAGTGTCCGTCAATGAGAGTATAGTGGCTCGCCTCTCGCCGTTTCTCTTTCGTGCATTGCTCCACTTCCGTCGGGTCCCCCGCCAAGATAGATAATATGGGTCCCATCCACGTCGCCCCTCTGTTCACACATGCCATTAGCTCGCCTTCAATGCTGGGGCACGCTAGCGTTTCCTGAATCACACTTTTGTTGTTGTCGGGCTTCCGTGTGCTCGCCAATTTGGCCAACGCGTCCGCCCGCTGGTTTTCTGCCCGAGGAACATACTCTACCACAACTTCTTGAAAAAGTGTCATCAAATATCGCACTCGCTCAAGGTATTTGATCAGATTGGGATCCTTGACCTGGAAAGTTCCCTTCACTTGATTCTCTACCAACTGCGAGTCTGTTCTTATCAACAACCTTCCGATCTTTACTTCACGCGCCAACTTCAATCCGGCGATGAGAGCTTCATATTCTGCCTGGTTGTTTGTTGCCTTGAACTCGAATTTCAGCGATTGCTCCAATACTAGATCTCCAGGTCCTTCCAACGTTACTCCCGCGCCACTGCCACTGCTATTGGAGGATCCATCTACAAAGAGAGTCCACTGAGTGTCCACTCTTTCAAACCGGTCTGGGGTCAACTCCGCCACAAAATCAGCCAGTGACTGTGCGCCAACTGTGCCTCGCTTATCATATTGCAACCCATATTCAGATAATTCAACCGACCAGGCGACCAATCTACCTGACAAATCCGGTTTTTGTAACACTTGTCTCAGAGGCAAATCCGTCCGCACCTTCACTGGAAAACTCTGGAAATAAGGTCTCAACCGCCGGGCGGTGACAAGGACCGCCAGTGCCGTCTTTTCAATTTTATGGTATCTGACCTCTGCGCCCTGGAGTGTGTAGCTAACAAAATAAACAATTCGATGTTCGCCATCTATTTCCTGCAGTATCACAGAACTCAGAGCACTATCACTCACAGCAAAATACAAGTGCAGCGGGTGTCCCTGTATTGGTTTTGACAAGATTGGCGGTGACGACATGAGTTCCTTGAGGCGAACAAAAGCTTCTTCACACTCCGCCATCCACTCAAATGCAACATTTTTTCGAAGACACTTGAAAAAAGGGAAGGATCTATCACCAGACTTAGGAAGAAATCGAGATAAAGCTGCTATTCGCCCTGTTAAACGTTGGACTTCTTTCACATTAGAGGGGCTTTTCATCTGCTGAATCGCCTTGCATTTGTCTGGGTTTATCTCTATTCCTCTGGATGTGATCATGAATCCTAAAAACTTGCCGCCCTGAACACCAAAAGAGCATTTCTCCGGGTTGAGGCGCATATTGTGCTTCCTTATCTCGCCAAATGCTTCTTCCAGATCTTGATGATGGTCCAAACCATGTACTGATTTAACGATCATATCATCAACATAAACTTCCATGTTTCTTCCCACCTGTCCAGCAAAAACCCTATCCATCAATCTTTGGTAGGTCGCCCCAGCATTCTTTAATCCAAACGGCATGGTGCGATAGCAATAGTTGACTCTGGCGGTCATGAAAGCCGTTTTGTCCTCGTCTGCCGGGTGCATGCGGATTTGATGATAACCAGAATAAGCATCCATCAAGCTAAGCAGTTCGTTGCCCGAGGCACCATCAACGAGACCATCAATGCTGGGAAGGGGATACGAATCCTTTGGGCATGCCTTGTTTAAGTCTGTGTAGTCCACGCACATTCGCCATTTTCCATTCACCTTCTTCACCATCACGACGTTCGCCAACCACGTCGGATATTTCACTTCCCTGATGAATTCTGCCGCCAGCAACTTGTCAACTTCCTGTTGAACCGCTTTTCCCTTGTCTCCGCCCAAGCGCCGCCTGAGTTGTGAAACTGGCTTGACACTTGGATTCAATGCTAATCGATGGCAGATGAAGTTTGGATCAATTCCGGGCATGTCCTTGCAGCTCCAAGCAAACAAATCTAAGTTCTCGCCTAGCAACTTTGTCAGGCGCGTCTCCTGCTCGTCTGTCAATCTGGTCCCAATCTTCAAAGTGCGATCGCCAAACTTTAGCGCCTTTGTTTCCTCAATTGGCGTGGGTCTGTTCACTCGCCCCTCGCCACGTGGGTCAAGATTTTCATCCTAAGTTTCGATTTCATAACATATGTGCCCAACCAACGCACTCTTCTTGCCATACAGGTTGAGGCAATTATTATAACATTCCCTCGCCAATTTCTGGTCAACCTTCAATTTCTAGTCGTTGCTTAGTGGATACTTGACCGCCAAGTGGGCTGTTGAAATTACAGCACAGAGGCGATTCAATGTATTTCGCCCAATGATGACATTATAAGATGCCACTACCTGGAGAACCAGATACCTTACCTTCAAAACTTTTGCACACTCATCTTCCCCAAATATTGTGTCCAGATCAATGAATCCTCGCACCATTACTTGCTCTCCTGCAAAACCCACCAAGGTTCCCGCATATGGAGTCAGATCATTGTCAGTCAGTCCCAACTTGTCAAATGCGTCACCATAGGTAATATCAGCCGAACTACCCTGATCCAGGAGTACCCTTCTAACGTTGAAATTATTCAACCTTAATTGCACTACTATTGGGTCATCCTTGTGAGGTTTTATCCCCTCAAAGTCTGCCATCGAGATTGTTATGTCAGGGTGCACGAATCCGAAAGCAACTTCATGAACTGAATTAACTGCACGAACATGGCGTTTCCGCGCCGCGTGGGTGTCGCCACCACTGCCAAATCCTCCAGCGATGGTGTTTATGGTCCCTACGGGCGGTCCTGAGTGTTGAGCGATCGTGTCATCAGCCCCTTTTGTGGTGATAGCCGCTGATTCTTGCTTCTTCTTGCCCTTATTGTCCGTTCGCTCCTCCTCTCGCTTTTCCGTTTTGTTGTGATCGTCGTTGTTGCGCCACTGGCCTTGGCGATTTCCTCGATATCCCGCCCGAATCAACTTATCAATTTCCCGCTGCAAAGTCCAGCAGTCGTCTGTGTCGTGCCCGACGGACCGATGGTATTCACACCACTTCTTGGGATTGGCGTCCCGTGGTTGATACTTCGGGGCCTCTGGCTCATCCACTAGATTTGCGCCCCTCGCCTCGCGGAGCATATCCGTTAAATCTGTGTTCATCACCATGTCAGCCTCCTCCCGCTGGCGATGAGACTTAGATTTCCAAGGCCGGCGTTGTTCATAATCATCACGCCGTGGATACAACTGCTCCTTGGTCGGCTTCAATACCGCCTTCCCTTTATCTTGTCTTTGCTGCTTGCCATCCCCCTTATCTTCGCCATTCTTATCTTTTTTCGCGCGCTTGGGTGACGTGTCGCCTTTTTCCAGTTTCGCGCGCTTTCTTTTGAAAGCATCGTCCTCCTCGTCAAGAATATAAGTGCTAGCGCGAGCACGCATCTCTTCTATCGAACGTGCCGGCTTGCGTGTCAACTTGTTGTTCAACCCTCCCGGTAACAAACCATTCTTGAATGTCAGAGCACAGGCTCGAGGCTCCTCGTCCTCTACCTTGACCGATGCAGCATTGTACCTTGCCATGTACTCCTTCAGTGACTCTCCTTCTTGTTGGCGAATGTTGTATAAGTCATTGATCGTCACCGGCTGATTCTTATTCGCCGAAAATTGCACTAGAAACTTGGATGAGAAGTCTCTGAAATTCGAAATTGATCCGCGCGGCAAAGTTGTGAACCACGCCATCGCCGTCGATTTGAACGTTGATGGAAACATCCTGCACTTCACCGCATCTGATGCCGCAATTATCACCATCTTCATGTTGAAATACAGAAGATGATCCTTCGGATCAGAATCTCCACTGTAAGAATCCAGAACTAACGTTTTCATATTATCTGGAATCGCCACACTCTCAACGTCCTTCGAGAACGGACGGAACTCAGCTACAGAATCCGCTTCTCTGCCTCCATCATCTTGTTGCTCGCGGCGATAGAAATCCAACTGAGCTTGTAAATGCTCGTTCTGCTGCTGGATGTCGCCAAAGCTGCGCATCATACGGCGCCATTCCTCCTGCGTCACAGCCGGTTGTCGCTCTGGAGTAGGTGAATTCTCCAGTGAGCGTTCCGGAGATCCGATCTGTGAAGGCGATGGAGGAGGTGGTGGTGATGGAGGAGGAGAAGGCGGAAAAGAAGTACGCGTAGCCTGTACTCCCGCTGTTCGCATCGGAGAATCTAAAACAACTCGCTGAGGCCGCCGAGGCGGCGAGGTTCGGCGTCGCATCGGCGAATGATGTTGCTTCCTGCGTCGAGTCTCCATCTAAACCAGGAATGACACAAACTCGATCGTAAAACAAGCACCGATCACAGAATCAAACCAAGAAAAACTTTAGAATCACCGAATCGTAACCAGAAATTGCCTCTTTGCACAATCAGTCCACGTGAATGGGAATAGAAAGTTTATCGATCCCCACAGACGGCGCCAAATGTTCTAAGAATGAACATTGAAGATAGAGATAGTACCTAGAGAGTGGAAGAATGTGCCAGAGAGAATGAGAACGCTGAATTTCATGTGTTATTTCATCAAATGAGCAAAAGTCCTTTACAATTGGTATCTACCTCCTATTTATAGGGCGTGGGCACTACCTTTTGGGCCAATTGGGCCTCTGAGGTTGAGGCCCAATTTAAGGCCAAGCTCTCGCCTTCAGGCGGGCTGAACCCTGGGCGTTGCCCCTCTAGGGGCTCGCCCAGTCCAATATATATCTATATATAATATAAAGGATAAGTTTAGCAACTTAGAGGGTAAAATTGTCTATGAATAAACAATTTTTCATATATTTATTTTTATGGGCTTTTAAGTAATTCTACATATTATTCAACATGATTTTTAATCTCAGACATTCGATATTCTCCTTGAATTTCCTTCATTAATGTTAGTATATAATTTTATACTATTAAGCTCAAAATTATTATAAATAAATTTATTATTATTTAATTTACATGAGTTATGGAATGTCATAGGTCAAAAGTAAAATTAAATATCATATAAGTTATGAATTCTATAAGACACATATAGACTTCTACTACTAATTCATTCATCAATGTCATTCTATAGACTTCTACTATTAATTCAAAATTATTTTAAATAAATTTAATAATTATTTATTTCATATGAGTTATGAAATTCAAAAAGGTGTGTTTCATACTAAATAAGATCTTACCAAAAGAAAAAGAAAAAACTATAACTAACATTTTTCTCTACAACTATATAAATAAATGTCAATAATCATTTAACATGTGCACTTCACATAAGCTTTGTTGAGGTATTTGTTTTTGTTTTTCAAAGGCTGAAGCTTCAAGACATTTTCCCAGATACATACATATATCTAACGGCTAACTATTGATGTGCTAGCCTAGAATGTTAACATGTGTTCTAACATTCTTTTTATTTCATGATGATCTTCAACTTGATTCCATCATATAAAATTGAAACACCTAAGAAACTATTTTCTCTTTGATTTGCTCAACTTTTTGTTATGTAGGATGACTCAAACTTCGCACAAGGAATCCAATATTTTTACAGCAAAGATTGAATGGAAGATTAAAGTCCAGGTGCTCTATGTGTGGAAACAAGAGATTTCAAAAAACCTCACATTGTTAATAGTATTGAATTGTTCTTAATTGTTGAACATGTATTCTGATCTCTTTGTTTTCTCCACTGTCATGGTACCCGATTCAAACTATTTATTGTTACCATAAAAAACGTGAATTTTTAAAATTATAGTATTTCATTTTGAAAACAAATCAACACTCGAAGATCCATGCAACCATTAACCAGAGTCAAATGCCACAGTGTAGTGACACACTACGTGTAGGACACGTTTATGCGATTCAGAATTTTATGGTTCAAGCATCTGCTAGAAAATTTAAAGTCACAAAGCACAAATACAAAATTACTTGAATGAGCATCTAAAAAACTGAAGAGACTACAAGTGACACTACTCCTACATCAAAATATGGATTTTGTACCATCTAATATGGTTGACACCATTTTCATGTAATTGATCATCTCTGAAGAAACCAAGGTTTATAGTGCTAATTTATTTTATAAAAGAAAGGACATATAATACCATATGACAACTAACTGGATCTTCTAAACAACAGTAATCCATATGGCTTAACCTCTAACATTGCCTCCTTAAATGAATGACCCTAATACTATGTTGTTTCTTACTTCTTTTTTTCATTATTCTTCATTACATTACTCTGCATTACATCATTCTTCTCAATAGCCACTGATACCCACAATCCCCAAGATGCATATTGCATATATACAATGCTTTTTTCTGATCTACGTTTCAAATGTCCATGTTCACAAATAAGTATTTGTAGCTTACTACTTCTCTTTTCATTTCATGAGAAAAATGAGAAGGTCTAAATTTACTTAGATTGTGAAAATTTTGTCTAGACGGTTTAACTTGATTTCATCCTACTTATATTGGGTTTAATATGAAGAAATTATGAATTATTTGTAACCTAATAAAAAATTAAAAATTATTTATTTTTTACATATTTATTACCTTTAAGTTTATATATCAACGTTAATATAATAATAATTTTTACCAATAATTAATTTTATAATAAAGAATAGCAAAACCTAATATTGACAAAGTACAAATTTTATATTTAAGCACATATATTATTGAAATTTCATAGGAAAAATATAACATTAAAACTTAGGGAATTCCATAAGGCACACATTATTAATTTGATTTTTTGAATTGTTAATCAAGTAATAACTAATACTAATAATAAGCTTTAAAAGTTAAAGACCATTTAATAAAAAAAATCTCCCCTATCTATTTTCATCTGATGTTCCTCCATTAATGTTAATTAGTCTATAATTTTCTACTATTGACCACAAAATTATTTTAAATGACTTAATCATTATCTAATTCATATGAGTTATGGAATGTCATAGGGGTAAACTTAATATTAAATATGATATCACTAAAAAAAACATAATAAATACCAAAATAAATATCACAAACATGTGATGCAAAAAAAAACTTCCATGAACTTCCTCCATTAATGTTATTCTTTAGCTTTCTACTAATAACTTCAAAATTATTTTAAATGAATTTCTTATTATTTATTTCATATGATTTATGTAACACCCCGGTTTCCAGGTGTCACTTTAGTAACTCAAAAATAAAATAAAGCGGAAAAGCAGGTATTTTTTTTTCGTTTGTTTCTTTTTCTTTTAAATAAAGTGATAGAAGATAAAGACATAAACCCAGCAAACTAAAACTAACCGATGTACGTCATATAAACATGTACAGCCTCAGCTGCACTCCAACGTCACGCGCACTCGCAGTGACTCCCAAGTAGTGTACCCGTAGGCAAATATATACAGATCCACAAATGTGAATGAGAAAGTTATAATTACAATCCACTAGGAGAAAGTCAGCCTCAAAATGGCCTAAGCAAAGACCCCTACAGTCCGACTGACTCTCTGTGATCCTCCAGCAAGAGAACCACACAAAAAGTCATGCGCCGGGAACCTACCCTGTCCCAAAACAAACGAATCAGAGCTCTACACAAAAGATGGTGCCCACCTAACCTACCCTCCAGAACTGCTCACATATCCTCCTCCTCCCCCTCGTCGCTCGGCGAGTAGCTGTCAACGTCGGTGTCGGAGTCAGAGTCCGAGTCCACCGTGATCATCTCAGTATCCAAGTCCACGACCTCCTTCCTAACTGTCCTGCGAACAACCCTAGTCGAGCCCATCTCAACGTCTACCTCCTTAGAAAAGATCTCATCCTCCACCACACGTAACAAGGGTCCCACGTGGTAGCCACGTGATGGAGTCGGCAGGAAACGGCGAGAGGCAGATGGAACAACAGGCTCCCTCTTCGACTCCACGAGCCTCGAGGACGACGCAATGTCGGTAGGATTGACAGCAGTAGCAGGAAGTGGCGCGACAGGTGCATCCATATCAGCCTCGATCTCGGATGGGTCCTCCTCGTCCGATGAAGATGAAGGTGGTGAAGGTGGTCTCCGGCCAGTGCCCGGTCCACAGCGAACTGAAGGCGGCAAGTTGAAGCTCAGCTCCATGTGTCGTAGAACTCCCTTCGTCAGTGCGGTCCTCCATGACCCTTCCCTGGTACGTCGCCCGATGATCCACAGGATCGATCACCCAAGCGGTGGGGGTACGTCAGTCAACCAGCTCAAACCTGATCCCCCCGAGAGAGAGACCATCGAAAACCAATCCGCCATCGACATCTGGCAGCAGGTCGACCGCCCAAACACAAACATGAAACCAAAGCTAAGGCGCTAGGGTCAACTCACGGAATAGAATAATTATACAAACAACATGTGATTGGGGATATATATATATATATATATATATATAAATATATTCCTAGCATGTTATCGGCTCTAACAATAATTCGATAATGCAAACAGCATACAATTCCAGTCAGGTGAATGTATGCGTGAAATGCAATTCAAAATGATCCGGATAGTTGTTTGGGATGGGCACCATCGAGTCTGCTCTACACCGGCCTAGTGTCGACAACTCTGCTCGGGTGTCGCTTACAAACTCATGCATAGTCAGATCAGTCCCAACTACCCTAGGTTGTACCACTCTGCCCGCTATGCCGAAGATACACCCAGGTGTTCTTCGATGAAGGCCGTCCCAACCTTCGTGAAGCCGTCACAACTTCACCGAGGCCCAATCTTTTGATCGTCCCAACCTCGAATGTATGCATGGTGCAATATGGTTAGCCAAACATCGAATCGTCCTCACAACGCAAGTGTTTAGCTTTAATCTCAATTTCAAAACTCAAGGGTTTAATGTCGACCCTACGACATAAACTCCAACAACAAGAGTACCAAAGTACTCGGTGACCTCCTCTCGTCACCATGGCTCACCCCCGTGGTGTCCATCAATTCCCAGTAACTTCAAGACTTGTCGACATTTCCCCGTCTTTCGCAATCATTTTCCCCTTTAGATTCCCTATGGTTTATTCGTTAATGAAAACGTTTCAAATTGAATTAGTCAGGTTATGAGTTTAATTCTTGAAGACTAAGTTCTCTAAGGTCTCTAGTTCCAAGATTCTATTCATTCTAAGTTTGCCAAAAATCCCACCAAATGTAACCCCGGGGAAAGTCTAAGTATACAAACAATGGCTAGGTCTCAAACCTCGGGTCTGGACTTGCCTAGGGTTGTTCATCCAACCCGAAAGATCAAAAGGAATCAGTTCAGTGATTCTTCGCTCCGAAATCGCGTCAAGGCGCAGAATTTAATACAACATCAACATCATAAGTTATGAAAACAACATAGCAATAATTCATCATCATATCGAATATCAAAGTAATATACAAGTCGAATTTATCGACGCCTATCATGAAATCTTAGCTAATAGGTAAGTTGTCCTAACCTCGAGTTGCTCCAGCCTCGCAGCGTAGGTTTTCCTCACCAGTTAGCTCGGTACCACCCCAAGTTCCTTCAACTGAACCTTGGAGTAAACAAAGCGAAAATCAAGTGAAACACAATCAATTCGAACATAAAGATGTTAACTAACGATAGACAAAGCGCATGAAGCTTCGGAGTACAACAAACGAGCACGAGAGGACGAGTTATCGCGAAAACGAAATTCTCCCCCCCCCCCTTAAACATGCTCTCGGCCACTCTCTAGAAATAGGGGTTCCGGCGCTTTTTCTTCGATCTAATTTAATTGCTAGGTAGTTTTAGGGTAAAACTAGGGTAAAGAAATTGTCGGAAAAATTTTAGAACGAACGGTTGGAATTACGACTAGTTAGGGGCACTTTGGTCCAAAATTAAAGCTCAAAAACTCAAAGTTGAAACTTCGGAAAACAAATTTGATGGGGTTGTTCACAACGGCATTTATAGCAACTAATCCTAAAGGCACTAAGTCGGATTGTGGCTTTTCGACGATAAAGTTTCAATATGTACGTAAATGGGTTTTTACACAGTTTTTCAGATCTTTAGCGACTCGATCGAAATCGGTGCGCAACGGCGAGTGATCTAGGTTGTTGGGTAAGTATAGAAGATGGATCTAAAGAAAAATCGGGAAAATCGAATACTTTTACGTAAAGCTCGAAACTTTGAGCTCAGAAAGAGATAAAGAAACGCGATATAAAAGATGATCAGAGGTAAGAAGTAAGTAGATTACCTCTGTGCCGTGAAGTAGATACAAACAGCTCGAAAATCGGTCAAGAAACGACGAAGTTCTTCCTCCTTCTCCTCTCCTCCTTGCTCGCGGCCCCAATGGTGAAGAATGGGAGATATTTTGCTTTTTTTCCTATTTATAGGAGTGTGAAATCGCGGGAAAATGAATATTTCGCGATTCCGATTTTTGCAGCACGTTCATCGGTGAATTCTAAGCGAGAATCTGGCGACATAATTCCAGAAATCAAAACAGGTTTCTTGAATTTGAGAAAAACGATCCAAAAGCGGTGTGAGTTAATTTGCTCCGAAAAACTACTTTTTGCTGTGAAAGTCGGATGCCAAAACTTCGTTCTGAAGAAAGATTGGAAACGTCGAAAGAAATCTGGCTAAGAGGATGGAAACTTCGTTAAAAGCTCCGAATAGAAAAAGTCTTCATTCAGTGTTGGAATTTAAAGTCTTGAGAGAATAGAATTTAGCGTCGTCGGACTTCCGAGAAGTGAAACCTATCGTGCGTACAGTCCAGAGTTCCGAAATGAAACACTGGTCGAGGGAAAAATAAAGAGAACTTCTTATTTTTCCAAGGATATAGAATTTCGCTCAAACAATGCTTTAAGAGCGGAATTAGCCTATTCTGGACACTCTCACCATAAGGCGGGTGTGCAGACGACTCGCACTAACTCCTAAAACGACTATGGTACTATCCTCAAGCAATTCCTGAACTTTCTTCTTCATTAAACTTTCCCAAATAGTAAACTCCTGTCACGCTTACACCGGTCCTATGCGTGAGTCGGAAAATAAACATTTAATCCAGTTCTGCAAATCCGGGTCTTACAATACTCCCCTCCAAAAAGAAAGTTTCGTCCTCGAAACTCAGGGTTCCGTGAAAAGTCCGGGAAACTGTTCCATGTAGCGTCACCCGTGTATTATTTAGTTATTATTTAAGTTATTAATCAACTAATAATTAATATCAATAAAAAATCTTAAAAGTTAAAGGTTATTCAATAAAAAAACTTCCCTAACCCTTCCTCTTGATCTTCCTTCATCAGTGTCATTTTATGGACTTATACAATTAACTTCAAAGTTATCTTAAATAAATTTATTATTATTTATTTCGTATGAGTTATGAAACTCAAAAAGACAAACTTAATATTAAGATATCACAAGAAAAAAGACTACTTCTATATGTGAGTACAATAAAATTGTTATATCAAAAGAATAAATTCAAAGCATAAATTAGATAGACAAAGACAAACAACACAAATAAAAAAACAAATATACTCATAAAAAAACCTACGAAAAAAAACAAACACAATTTAAAACATAAATTAACATTTCAACAAAAAAACCTAACTATCGCAAATAATATTATTTTTTTCTCCTTTTTATACGAATAAATTAAATAGATTAAAAAAACAAAATACAAAATAAAAAAGAATGTCCCGTGCAACGCACAGGTAAAAAGTACTAGTTTATTTAATAAATCAAAGGTTTTAAAATAATTAAATACATTTTATTTACATAAAAACTCATTTTATTTAAATAAAACCCTCAAAAAAATAGAAGAAAGGAATATTCCCTCATGGAATATTTTTAGAAATATGTCCAGCACCTCCCCATGAGGTTTGGCTCACGAAATTATCTTCGCTGATTCGTTTCGTCAACTTATCGTCTTTGTCGGGCCGATTTTGACCTAAAAATCCTCGTCGCAGAACCCTAGCAATATTACAGTCAAAACGCTCGTAATGTCACGTACATCGACGTCCAGACATTACTAAGACCTAATATTTCCTCTAATAATAAATCATCTTTTATAAAGGCATTATATCACACATCGCACAAGTAAATCACACAATATTATTAAATAATATTATTTAAATAATAAGCCCTAAACTGGGTCTTACAATAGGCCTTCTGGATGAATCTACTTGTTAGCTTTGATATTTTCAATGTATCCTTTGAAGCTAATGCTAAATCGATTGTAGTGTCAATTTTTTGCCTGTTAGCGTCTGCTTTCGGCCGAAGCTAATGAGTGTTTTTCTTGTATTGTCAACTCTAATGGCACTATACTAGAGCACAAGGTGAGGCTAGTAACAAAGGGTTATTCGACAACAACCCGACATTGACTACAATGATACATTTTCTCTTGTTGTTCATTTTGATACGGTAAGAGCTCTTATAGCTTTTGCAGCACAAAAAGGATGCTTCATCTATCAACTAGACGTCAAATTTGTCTTTCTCAAGGGAATACTTGTAAATGAGATCTATGTGAAGAACCCACAAGGATTTGTGTGCAAAGGAAATGAAATCAAAGTCCTAAGACTGAAAAAGAATTTTATGGCTTGAAGTAAGCTCCTCAAGCATGATACAATAAAATCGTTCAGTACTTTATCGATCAAGGATTCATGAGAAGAAAAAGAGCATAACTATACATTAAGACCTATTCTCTTAGTCTTCTTAGTCTTTCTGTATGTAGATGATCTTATCTACACAAGAAACAATACTAAGATGATGATGGACTTCAAAAAAGATATGATGGAGACTTTCGAGATGACCGACCTTGCCTTGATAAGTTAATTCCTTGGCATATAGGTAAGTTAAAGAAATGACATGATATTTATCTCACAAAATAAATACACAGGAGGCCTACTCAAGAAATTCAAGATGTACAATTGCAAGATTGCCATTACCCCGCTCATGACAAATGAGAAACTACAAAAAGATGGCGGAGGACCAGAAGCTGATACATCCCAATACAAGAGTCTAATTCGTAGTCTACTATGTTCGACAACTACATGGCTATACATCATGTATGCTGCAAGTTTTCTATCAATATTCATGCATAACTTAAGTCAAACACACTCCGGAGCAGGCAAAAGAATTTTGAACAATCTACAAGGAACAAAAGAGTATGTGGGAGTTGGTGAAGAAACAAGTCAAGCTATATAGCTATGAAGGATACTTAAAGAAATGGGAGAAAAATATGATGGGCTGACTACAATTCACTACAACAACAAATTAGCAATTGCAATGGCGAAGAACTCAGTGCTTCGTAGTAGAACGTCGTAGAACTAAACATATAGCTATCAAATATCACTTTATTTATCAGAAGCAAAAGCAACTAATGGATAAAACTAGACTATTACAGAGTTATCAATGGTAGGATTGAAGATCAAACTACAATTGTATTCACAAAAGCATGATTGAGACTAAAATTTGAAGAGTTATAAGCTATGGGTTAAGAGAAAATTGCATCAAAGGTGAAGAACCCCTAAATTAAACCTTGCCATGTACAACTAATCAATAAACTTATGGTTCCTCTACCGCTTCCATTCCACTATTAAATGTCTTTAATAATTTTCTAAAACTAGTTCTAGCCATTATCAAAACTGAAGCTACACATGCGGCTATTCTCTTTCACATATATAGCTTCTCTTCTAATACTACAAGTGCTAGAATTAAGGGAAACAGTAAATAACAAGCTAAGGAAGTATAATATGTCCATGAAACACCAGATTCCACATTTTCCCTTTGCTGAGCACAGATCCAATCATTCAATGTGGCCATCAAAAGAATGACCCACCAACACTACTTAAAAGAAAGAAAGAAAATAAATAAAAAATAAATAGGAATGAAATGATCCACCTGTTTGTCAGTGACATTGTACACTGGTTTGGGCAATAACCAGCAGCTGGATCCCACCACCGGAGTCGATAAGGTCTCGACCCTACCATCCTATTACCACCATACCTTTCTAACTGAAATATCTTAACCTCGAGATTCATGGCTAAGATTTTGAATCATGATGGTTTAATTCAAAAAAACACAATTAACATTGAAATACATTTACTTTGAAGTCTCGAAGAAATTAGTCTCATAGTTATCAGTTAGGATACATCGGAAAAAAATTATATCCTTTGTGTTATTTTTTTTTATCCTTTTCTTTTGCAAACTGTTTCTATCCTATATATTTAACTAGTGAGACATGTAAGAATAAAAATCAAATGTAAAATGTGAAGGAAACTTAACTATATATGATAGAAGTGATGAGTTGTTTTCTTTCTCTTCTCAACATATATGAAAAGCAGCAAATTAAAATGATTTCAGGTGAAAAAGAAAAGTGAATTATTGCACAGACAATGATGATAAGATATCGTGTAATGAAATAAATCAAAGGAAACTTTTTTTTTCCTTACAAAAAAAAACTCCAGCAAAAAACCCAACTGTTAAACAGTATCATCATCTCTCAGAAACCCTAAAAAACCTTCCCCACCTGTTCTTCCATCATGCACGCACCTCTTCCAAAACATTAATTAATCACACAAAAAAAGAAATAAATTATTCTTTTAAAATAAACATTAAACAAAACTCAATTTCTCTGCAGGGCAATCAAACCTCTCACGTTGAGTTAACTAACCCATCAAACTACTATAAGATCAACAAGAAGAACTCATCTATGAGTGATGATGATGATGATTGTTGTTCTCACGAGGATCGTCCTCACCGCCGCCATCGTGATGTGATTGTGATCCACTCGCCTGAGACTCGGAGACGCCGATCACCGGCCGGTAAGGGTTCAGCCCTGCCAGCATGCTCACATGTCCTTCATTTACATTCCCAGTTCCACCAATTCCACTCCCTAATTGTTGACCAGGTAACAAGGCCATGTGTGTTGGAAAATTCATGAAATGCAATCCACTTTGCAAAGCTCCTCTATACAAACCACTATTGTTAACCCAATCACCACCACTCATACCTTGGTTGTTATTAGAATTCGCCAGCATCCATATACTAGCTGGAATCTGTGCGTGGCTCGCCGGAATCGTCCCGACGCTGCTTGATTGGAGAAAGTAGCTTCCTACTTGATGCTGCTGCTGCTGGGATGAGGATGAGGATGAAGATGAAGATGGTGATAACAAGTCTTGCTCGGCGCCGTGTCTCGGTTTCTCGGATAAATCTAGCCCTTCATGCTTGGCTTGAAACATGTTGTTCAGGCTGTTGGGTTGGAAATTGAGAAAGGTTGTGGTGGATGCAGCAGCGGCGGTGGTGGTGGAAGTGTTTTCGAAGAAGGTCGGCCGACGCTGCGGGAGGGAGAAGTTAGGGCTGAAGTAGGAGGATCGGAGGTGGGAGGGGACGGACATGGATGAGCCTGAGCTTCTTAGGGATATGTTGAGGGATGTGAAGTTTGCGGGGATGGTGCCGGTTCCAGTGGCGGCGATTACCGAGGGCTCAGCCTGCTGGAGGAGCCACTCGATGGTTTCACCGTCGGACTTGTGGCCGAGCTCCCGGGTGAGCTGGAAGACCCTGGCAGCGCAGAGGGCCGGCATACGGATGCGGCGGCCGCGGCCGTCTACCTTTGTGTGCCGGTCTTTGGTGGTGGCTCTCTTGGGCGGAGGCTTTTTGCTGTTGGAGGGTTCCGCCTCGGCGGCGGCGAGTTGGTTTGAAGTGGTGGCAGGTTCGGGGGAGATGATGGCTAGTGATGAAGGTGATGAGGGGGAGCAAGATGCGGCTTCTTGATCCTCTTTCTTCTCAAGGAGTTGGAGTGGGAAGTTTTGTCGGTGGTGGTGGTGGTGATGGAAGTGGTGGTGGAAATCATCACCTCCTTCCATATCGCATGTGTGTGTGTGTGTTTGTTTGTGTGTGAGAGAGTGATGGTTGGTTTTATGAGACAGAGTGTGATCGGTGAGTTATTGGTTTAATTTTCTATATTTGGAGGAGGAGATGTGTGTGTGAGTCTAGGGTTATTTGTTTTCTTTCTTTGTAGAGGGGAAATGATTTGATTTGAGTCAATTTAAGAAAGAGAAGGGGTGATAAGGGAAGGCCAAGAGCTTTAAGCAACAAAGATAATAATGAGTGGGAATTATATGGGTGAGCTTTAAAAAGCATGATTATTTTATTTTTCCGGAAAGAAACTGCTTTGTTGTGTTGTGCTTCTTTTTAATTATTTATATACACTACTTTTTTCCCCTTTGATTTTTAATCCATATATGATAATTCCAGTTGTAAGGAGAGGTGGGTTTGTATTGTATTGAGAAAATGGAAGGAAAAAAAATAGTAGTAAAATTGATAGATAATTGATTCTTTTTTGTATTTAATTTAGAATTCAACTTGTAAATGAGTATTGAGAAAATTTTATTGGGAGAAAACTATTAACTTGATTTGAACTTCAAGTTTTAAAGGATTAATTTTATAGTTGGTAGATAGATGTGCGGATATTATAGTAATACCAAAACATTAAATAAATAATGGAAGGGGTAGACTGGAGTCTGAACGTGGAAAAATCTGAGATATTTAGTTTGAGAAAAAAAAAACAAAAAATTACAACTCGTTTTTGGGATTGAATGGAAATGAGGAGTTAAACATTTTTGTTGTGGTTGGAGTGCAGGCTCTTTGGTTCAGAGTCCACGTGAGGTGCTCTTTTTTATCATTGAATTGAATCCATAAAGACATTGGTGGCCGATGTGGGACCCGATCCCAAGTCAATAAAATTGAAAGACCTGGAAAGGAAAGGAAATATTATCAGGTGGGTCCCTTCTCATTCAAGTAATCATTCCATTTTGCCTTTGCCTTTGCCTTTTCTTCTGCACCTTTGCTGGGGAACTTTGGGATTCCTCAATTGGCCTTACTCATTCCTCTTAGCCTAATCACAACCATTATATTTGTCAATTCGATTTAAAATATTAGTGAATTTTGTGATATTAAAAAATGGTTTTGGTGTGATATCTATATTAAGTGACTTGGCATATTATTATCATGTGTGATAGAGTTCTGGTTGTCGAGACTTATTGATTAGATAAAGAGACATATAGAGATTGTTGAGGTGAACGGTGAAAATATAGTGTAGATTTGGACACTTCGACTTATTAAAATTGTGGGGATGCGGATGAGAAGGATTGAGAACCGCCTAAAAGAAAATATTAATACAAATATTATATGAATGTTGGTTCAATCACAAATGTATGTTTTCTATTATTAATATACATTATTTTAGGTATCACACCTTAATCTGACTTAAAGTACCACATCAATCATCATACTTTAATTAGTTTAAAATTTATCCTCAAGTAGAGATTAATGAGAAGAGCCTTTAATTTGCCAACATTGACATATATTTATACTTGCTCTTACAAACATCATGACTAGCTAGCTATTAGTTTAGATTAGGACCACATATTTATTTTTTTTACAAATATGATAAAGCAGAGAGAAAATACTTTCAAACTATAAGGTAAGACGTTAATATAACATTTTTTATGATGAAGAATAACATAAACTTACTTCTAGATAAAAGTGTCTGGAGATTTTCCTTAAAAAATTGATTTGGCTACCTACTCAAATTTTACTAGACGGGTAAAAAATTTACTAGACCCACATAACTTTGTAAGCGCATCTTAGCTTGAGAAATGTTGCAAATGTGTATAAAATTATTTTCCTATACTTTGAAAGCTTTTAAGGTTGTCAGCACTTAAAAAAATATGAGAAATGGACCCTTAATAAAGCTTTGGAAGCTATCAATGGTGCTGAACATTGATCTGCATTACAAGAACATTGATCTATAGGTGCTTACATACTCAACATATTACTTGACGAGATTACGAGAATTGTCTATATATGTTGATGTTATACACTTGGAGGAGAGACTTAAAATAACGTAAGTGGCAGCTTTATACATATGTATAAATGATTGATAGATAGATGGATCTTAAACTAGTATAAGTCATTTTAGCTGTCTATAATAAATTTAATTAAAGTAGACCATGTTGGTCTTAATTAATTTATTTGTTTGGTTGACTATGATCAACATCTTCATGGCACAGTGTTTAATTAGAGTACATGTTAACATTTCCAAATCTCAAACAATTTCTTAATTCCCTCAAATTAACTACCACAGTCTCCAACTCAGAATTATTGTTGTTCTTCCAAATTCTGAATTATTTGTTCTTCTTGATCTCTCACAAACCTAAAGGATCTTTTAGTAATTAGGTGTTGGCAGGATAGAAGAGATACATGTAAATGCACATCAACGCTCAAATCAGTATTATGAGAGTGTTGAGAAAGAAGTTTAAAATTATAAAAGAAAAATGAGGATAACAAAATGAGTAATGTCTATGTAAATGAGTGGTGAAAAAAAAAAACAGGTGTGGTAAAGGTCATAATCGAGGTGTTATGCCATGATGAAGTCTTGCTGTGAGGCTTCCAAGACACTGGAAGCAACCTTACAACCGTGTTATAAATGTGTTTGTTTATGTCTACTCGGCTTTAAATTGGACGAGATGTAACTTATTTGTGATCCTCGGGCGAACATGGAGTACACTTGTGCATCCTTTTGGTTGCCCATACTGTGCTGAGCCAAAGAAGCTTTTTGAGCCGAGCGGATAAATTATATTACTGAAATTATGAATATCACAATGCTTAAGATCCAAGGGTTTCAAGAAAACGGAAAATATATATATCCACACACGAAGAACCTATAGCAAGTTTTTTTTTTCTTTTCCCTTCTTTAGGCTTGGGACCACAAGGCGCAGCGGTTCCTACATTTATCAACAGGGGTCTAGTTTCTTGGTATATAGAGCTTTGTATGCACTGGAAAACTAGCTAGATTGTGAAAAAATATTGAAGTGAAATTTTGAGTTTGTAACACACACACACGATTGAAGAAGATATTGAAATCTTGAAACCTTGCCCTTCTCCCAAGAACTTATTCAAATTTTTCCTTTTCCATTTGCAGTTTGGAAGTTATTCTTCTGTCTATATTTATTGAATAAGACAGTTGTAATTAGTTAATTAACTTGGAAGATGGTGGATGGAGTAAAACTTTGAGTTGATGTACTTTTTAGTGAGTTATGATATATACACACCTCTCCACTTCTTTTCCACCTCCATTCTATTTATTTCTCTCTTCTTTATCAATCAAATCACATATCACATCTTTACTTTCTCTCTCCTTTCTTCTTATCTCTCTCTTCTTTCACCTCTCCACACCTCAAAAGTGAGGTGTAGAGATATAATTATCCCTTTTTAGTTAGTCTTAAATAGGGCAGTAGCTTCAATTATATCATCAATCAACCACATGCAATGCCACATCATCATGAATAACGACAAATAAAGCCAGCCCCCTATTGAAAGTAGGTCAATTTCGGATTAATTTACTGTGATATAACTGCAAAAGTTAACAAGCATGATAATTCAACGCAAAATTCCAATTAACGTTGTGCATATCCTGCTTTTATCCCTCTAATTTGTCATTTTGTAATCACTTTATTTGATCCAGTGAAATTAGAGTGTCTTTCAGAAAAAAATAACAAAAAAGAGATAGTGATTAAAATATTGTAACATTTCTGATAGTTATTTAAAATGGGTAAATAGCCAAGTTGGTCCCTAAATGTGTCCACCGACTTCAACTTCGTCCTTAAACTTTAAAAATGACGTCCATGATCCTTAAATGTGGCAAAACTCCTTCATAGTAATCCTTGGGTTAAAACAAGTTGACGGACGTTAACGGAGGGTAATTTTTTGGTATTGTCTCAAATGAGACAGTTTCAAAACAGTCCCAAATCAACAAATAAAGGCATAACACGTGTTATTTCTATTTTTTATTTTTTATTTTTAATAGTCACAAGATATTCAATCTTTAAACCACAACATTTTACTAAACTAAATTTTAGTCCCAACTAATTTTCATTATTATACTTTTTCTCAAGATGTAATAAATTATAATTTCGACCGTAAAAAGAGGATTTGTAGGCGAAAGGCAAGCGTCACTGGCGCCGGTCTACAGCGAGCGGCAGTGGCGAGAGGCGGCGGTAAACTAATAAAGATGATGTTAAGGACGAAGTTTCTTTTTTTTTTAACGTGGTTGAATTGTTTTTTACGGCTGTTAAGTTTTTTTTTTTTTTGAACTAACGGTTACAAAGTCAAGATTTGTGATAGTTTTTGAAATACCACATAAAATATTGATTGTTGAAGATTTAAAATATAATTTGATAAATGTTATGGGTTAAATCTTAATTTATGATATCTTGAGAAGAAAGTATAATAATGTAGATTAATTGAGACTAAAATTTAGTTTAGTAAAATGTTGGTGTTAAAAGATTGAATATCTAGTTACTATTAAAAATAAAAAATAAAAAAAATATAATTAACACGTGTCATGCCTTAATTGGTTGCATTTGAGACTGTTTTGAAACTGTCTCAAATGAGACAATAGCCAAGAGGTCACCGTTAACGGAATGCTGACATGGAATTTTTTTCCGTCAAGGGTGATGCTTATGTGGCATTTGAACCCAGAAAATAATAAAATAGTTAAATAAAAAAACAAAATTGAAATTCCTAAATTGCATAAGTGAAGAACCCCGAATCATAGGTGATAAAATCCAAAATTGCAGAAACAGCGAATCACGCAAGCAGAAACGAAGAAGCCTGAAGCAGTACTTCAACCAGACATGAAGAAGCTTCAATCAGACAACAAAGAAAGGAAAGAGCACAAAGCTTGAATCAGAAAATGAAGAAGCGTAGTACTTCAACAAGAAAATTGCGCGTGATGAGAAGAAGAAGAGGTAATTGTTGTGGGTTCTAGTTTTCATGGTGTTGAGGCCAGATCTGAAGCTTTCTCATCTGATCTAGGTTGAAAAGCTTGATGAAGCTTTCACCTTTTTTTTCACAGATGAAGAATGGAAATTATATAGACTTTTCGTTTTTGTTTAAATGAAGGTTTCTTGAGCAGCTATAGTGTGTGTCTGTGTGATTCCGAGAGCAAAAGTGGTGACTATGCTAATACATGGAGGTTTTAAACCGTGACACAGGTAGAGGAATTGAAAATCACAGGCAAAGAAAGGGGCTTCTGAGAATTGCAAAAAATAGGAATTGACCTTTTTTTGTGGTATTTCTTTCCATTTTGCTCCTCCCATGAATAGGAAATTTTGTTCCCCCAATTGAATTCGAAGTTTGCTATTTTCTACTTTTTTTCATATGTGAATGGAGAAAGTTTATATCTTGGGATTGAGTTGAACCTATATGTCTTCGTTTATTATGATTTAATACACAGGAGAATAGGGTAAAGTTGTTTATTTTTTTATTTAACTATTTTATTTTATTATTTTCTGGGTTCAAATGACACATAAACATCATCTTTGACAAAAAAAAAAAATTCATGTCAGCAGTCCGTTAACGTCCGTCAACTATTTTTAATCCAGGGACTACTGTGAAAGAGTTTTGCCACATTTAGGAACCACGGGCGTCATTTTTAAAGTTTAGGGACGAAGTTGAAGTCGGTGGACACATTCAGGGACCAACTTTACTATTTACCCTATTTAAAATAGACGAGTTCCGTACCAATTCGTCTTATACAGTACTATTTATTATATATGTTACAATTCATTCATACTATTTTAGAGAATAGATTACAAGGTATTAAATTTTTCTATTTAAAAAAAAACTATCGAAGCAATTAATGCCCTTAAAAATTGTAAAAATGAAAGGAAAAAAAAAAAAAGCATTGTGATACCCCTACGGTGTGAACTGGTTGCGATGAGTGGCAATTGGTGTGGACACTATTTTTTGTGGATATCCAACTACATTTATAATTTGTAGCGGATTTTTACGGCTACAAATTGTAGAATTTTTTTATTTATAAATTTTATAATTTGTGGAGGTCATATAGTGTAGCTTAAGTGGTAAAAATTAAGTGATATAAAATGACACATGCAAGTTTAAGATCAATCCTTAAAGAGCATAAAAAAACCGTCACTAAAAATTGGCTTTTAAAAAAATCATCATTTTTTTAGAACAAAAGAGATTTATTCATAATCAAAAGGTGCGTACAACCCCGACACTCAAGTGGTAAACCCCAAAACCCGCTGAAACAACCTCCACCAAAAGCCACCAAAGAATAGAAAACAACAAGACCTAGATCAAACGAAAAAAGCAGCAAAAAAAAAAAACAGAGAAACATGAAAAGACATACCCCCTAAAGGCCCGTAGGCAAATCCTCCCCCTCCCTTCTTATAAGGCCATGGATGGTATCATCATCGCTGTCGGAAAAAACTAGGTGTGCCGCTTTACCCATCAACCACCCTTTCTTTGCCGTGTGAAACAAGGGCCAGAGACAGAAGGAGGCTCGACGGGCGGGGCATCCAAAATTTCCTTTTCAGCTGCTTTCCTTGATCGCCCATCCAGCATGCGAGGAGTCGTTGGAACTCCCTTTTCTGCTCTAACTTTTTCTTAGGACGCCCCTGAGGCCTCGGTGTGGGTAACTCTAAGGCGGGATCATTGGGCCATAATCCAACTGTAGGAAGATAACATCATGAAAGATCCTCATTATCCTCGCTTTCGAGGTCCATGCATTCATCCCCTTTAGCCTCAACACCACGCTCAACCACCCATACCCCAGAATCAGCAAACTTGTGACCTGCAGCAGCCAAGGATGATCGACTGACCACCACACTCTTCGAGACAAGGAGAAGTTAAGAGAAAGAAGGTTGAGCCTCAGATGAAACAGAAAAAACCCAGAAATTGTCGTTTGGGCTTCGGGAGAGGCGGGGGTGAATTTCCACAAGGGAGAAACACATAACCGGGAAAGATGTTCTAGTAGATATACATTGAACCAGGGTCACCAATTGTCCCGCAATCCTAGGGAAGCAATAACTAGAATTTTTAAATTTAAATTACCATTACTGCCCACCATTAAAATCGTCCAGTCCCTAAAAATGTGCCTTTAAAAGTAGGGTACCCATAAGACATTATCATTAAAACCCCCTAATAGCATTCCATGATCCTCGTGCCGCATTAAAGATATGAGAGGGTCAAAAGTCTCCTCATCAACATGCGCCCTTTCATCTCCTAGATGTTGAAACCCTTCATCTTCATCCTCACGGCATGATGAAAACACTTCCGGTTCCAATTCAATAGCTCATGATATATTTGAAATCATCCAATCCTCCGCACCTGAGAAAGGGAAGACGAATTGATCCCAACGTACCCGAAGCAAAGCATCGCGTTAGGAAAACACAGATTGAGACACACCTTCAGAAGTTGTTTTCTAGACCTGAGTAGGGTGAGGATCCATTCTTTTTGAATCAGCCTGCGACCAACAAGCCCTTATAGCGCGACCTAAAGCACACCTTTGCGGAAATATGGCCCAAGACACTCATAAAGAAGCGCCTCCGATCCTTATTACGCCCATTGAGAGACTGGATGGTCGAACACGCAGCCACCTGGGAATCAAAGCGAACAAAACTAGTATGTATCTTCCTCCCTGGACTCTTACGCCGTTGAATAAAAACTCTAGTCAGCTTCCCATGCTGGCTGAATAGAAAAATAAGAGCCCTAGCATTGATTGAGAGCTTTAAAAAAACATCCATTTTGCGCCTCTATTGTATCTAGTTTTTTAACCAATTGAAATGTATTTACGTTCCAAATGAGACATGTAATAGAAAAATAAGAGGATGATAGGAAAAAACAAAAGAATAAAGGGTAAGTGAAAAAAGATGAAAAAAAAAAATTAAGTGTTAATATTTTCTTGAGTGGAACTTTATCAATTCTAGCTTTGATTTTTTTTTTCCCAAAGAAATTGAAATTCTAACCATAGCTAATTTATATCAACAAGTCCAATTTTATTTCTTTTAAAAGACATAATGTCAAGCGCTGATTTAAGAGACTCTAATCATTTTATATCACACCTAAAAGCTGATGGGAAATGAAGAGATTTGCAGAGTGAAATTTCAAAATTCAAATCCTGCCGAAAGAACTAACTTACTAACAATTAACAACTAACATTTATCTAAAAAAAACACCTAAAAGCTGATTTTGCAAAATTATATGGCAAGAATTGCAAAAACAACAGCGACTCATATTTAGTAGTTACTTTTCTTTTATCTTTGTGGGACGCCGATCGTCATCTATTAAAAAATGGTTGTATCTCTCTGAACAAAACCAAACTATTTAATTTTGATCAAATTAAAATACGGCTTGTTTTAGATAAATAAAATACAAACCAAGAACTTAATTCGTGGTCTAGTTAAAGAGATTAATTTCTATGCACCGACGGTGTAAATAAGTTTTACACCATCATTCAATCACTATGTGATTGAATGATGGTGTAAAACTTTTTACACCGTCGGTGCATATAAATTAATCTCCTAGTTAAAAGCACGAAGTATAATTCACTTTAATTAATTATAAAATATTTCTGTTCAAAAAAATTATAAAATAGTTATTGTATATCTTCTTCCTTAATATTAATTATATCATTTAAAATACCTTGCTGTCTTGTTAAGCATCCAGGAATAGCATGGAGAGATATTTCTATATTTATTTTCCTATGACTTTCATCATTAGATGCTGATATTAATAACTTGCCCTGTAGTAAAAGACATTATTAGTTGTAATGATATGTAAATTGTAATTACTGAGTTATATATTGAATAAATAAACCCTTCATACAAGCTGCGGAAAAAGATTGCAAAAAGATTGCACTGAGCGCAGACTCATATATATATATGTTGAAAATAGCAATCCTCCAAGAAAAAGCATTGATCCTACTGTATAATCTTCTCAACTATAAGTTAAACTAATTTGTATGTTTGAATTTTCATTGAACTCAACATAAATTTATGTTGAGTTCAACGTGACAGAATGTTTTTCTAATCCACATAGACTAAAGGTGGTAAATTTTAGTTTCACAATTGACTGCATTTTGAGATAAGTGTAAATTTGAGATGTAATTTTCTTGTTTTTTGTTCTTCTCTTTTTTTTTAATGGGTTGAAGTACCCTTGTACTTTATTTTAATATATTATTTTACTTATAAAAAAATTGACACTTAATTTGAGATATGTTAAAATTGAAATCACGTAAGCATTTGTGTTAACTCCGAATTAATTCAATTGTTGGTCGAGGATCCTTTTCCATCAAAACCATAACAATCTCCTCTGGTAGGGTTAGAGCCTCAACGCCGCTCCCTCCTTGCGCGGCGGCTGCCCCACCCTTTAGTCCTCTTTTAGCTTAGCTTCCTCTGTTTTCCTTTCGTCTTTCTCTGTTGTTTCCCGGTGTTTTTGTCTTTTCCATGGCATATCTGGTTCGCGGTGGTGGCCTCCCTGCGTCCTGGCGGTAGATCTGCGGTGGGGTTTCTCTTTTAGGCTGCTGGCTTACTTCTTTCGGGGGAGGCTTGTTCATCCTCTTTCGAAAAAGGTGGTTCCTTTTGTCTCTACAGTGGCGGATCTGATGGTGTTGCATCCTGTTGGCGGAGCCGTGGTGGGGTTTGAAGGACGTGGCTGAGTGCGATATCAGGAGTATGACACGGTGCTTTCACAAGCGATTGATTCGTAGCTTCGGCGAGGCAAATCAGTTCCAAGGAGTGGATGAGTCATGCTCGGTTCTGTTGGGATGGAGGCGCTTGGGGTTTTTGTTGGTATTTTCGGTGATGGTTGTTGCAGCGACACTCCTGCTTCTTTTGCTTCTAAACTGGTGAGGCAGAGCAGATTGATGTTGGGCCTGGACCATTGGATTTTTCGTTTGTTCGCCTCTTTTTCAGTGTGCATCTTGTTGTTTCGTCCGAGCTCTTGTTCTCTTTGAAGTTGCTCCTTTGTTCTTAGGTGCTTCTGTCCAGAGTTATGACTGTTGTCCTCTCAGCGGTGGTATGACGATCGTTCTAGGTCCTTGGGTGGGTTAGGTTTTTGGGTTGACTCTCTATTTTGACAGGTTTCGTGCAGCTTTTAATAGGTACTTGTTAACGCTGTTTTACGAATTCAAATGGAGAACTTTCTCCATCGGAATTGGTTCTCTCTTTGGGGGTTTTTGGTGTGGCAATGTTAGAGCAATACTCTATGCTAGTCAGGGGCGGAGCCAGAATATAATTGTGGGGGTGACTAAGACTAAATGATATGTTGCTTAAAAAAATATAAATTTCCACAAGTATAATATATTTGTAGCAAGCTTGGCAATACAAAGACTATTGAGCTCTCTATATTTGTAGCTCTCAATGATGAAATAATTTGTAGTAAGCTTGAATTTGAATTTGAAGAATTTCTTGTACTTCAATCCACTCCACCACCGAGAACAAAATCAGTTCAAGCTACAGGCCACCCATAACGCATAACTCCCTCAGCCATTACAAGCATTCCAAGCATAGTCTTGGATTAGTAAAACAAAACATTTTTCTAACGGCCAAAAAGCGAAATTGAATTAATGAATGAGAAAAAAGCACTTTAGGGGTGCTTGTCCTGTAACAAGAAAGAAAAACAGGGGAATAAGACCTTCCACAGAAAAAGAACGCAAAGCACAAAAAATACAAGTAGAAACCCAGCAAATAGAGGTGATCAACAATCCCACTAAGGCCCTATTGAACAGACGCAAGCCAATTGATTTCAAAAGGAGCCCCACCAAGCAAGACACGAAACAGAGAGCGACTAGATGCCAGGGGTGACTATGCGTTAATAACCCATCTTCAATATTTTTTCTTTGAGAAATTCTAAAAAGTCAGGGGTGACTAAGCAGGGGTAAGTCACCCCTGTGGCTCCGCCTCTGATGCTAGTGGATTTTGTAATTGTGGGTTTTTGCCAGCTTGTTCTTTGATTTGGTCACTGTACCCATTGTTGAGAGGACTTATTTCTCAACTATCTATCTATTTCAGTATATTTTCACTTTAAAAAAAAAAATCAATTGTGGGTCGAGTGGAGTAACAAGCTAGTTAATTGTGGGTAAGCCATAAAACGAGACAGATCATGAAGTTGAAATGGGTTTTATAACAACGTAAAACGATGGACTCAAATCAAATGTACCACTTGTGTCCTGTCCAGAAGGGCATTATCGTGGACCACCATTGCCAAGCAGAGAAGTGGACCAGTTAGATAATAACCATTGCTGCCTCTTCTGAGACCACATGCTTTGCTACTTATGTATATCATATTGAAGTGGACAGCCTACCCTCTACAACACACTCACACTTGTTACATAAATATGGCCAATTCTAAACTGGACAGATCATATTAAAAATTGGTCTACTCACTACAAGTCACAACGAATCATATTTTTATTTATTATAAAACTAATGCAAAATTTAGTATTTTCATGTAAATATTTTTTATATATTAAAATTAACTTGACAAAACTCATTTTTATTAAATCAGAATTTTTTTTCCAACAAAGATAATGCATATAAGTATAACTAACTATATTTCAAAAAAACAAGTATAACTAACTAGATACATATTTATTACTTTCAAAAAAACTAGATATATATTTATTTATCGGAGTGTATATATATATTTCCTAATTTATTGGACAAGCAAGCCAATCCCATTCCAACAACACCAATCTAGGAGTCATCCAGTCAATGCGTGTCTGGTCCCACTCTGTGCGTGGATTCAAGTTATCATATCATGCATAACCACAAGCCGACATATCTATCTGTATGAAAGGATTTAACCCCGTGTTCATTCACTCTTCAACAAAGATATTATAATTTTGATGGAGATTTTTTTGAAGAAGAAAAACTTGTTTGTTATAGAATATAATGATAGCTACGAATTTTGACTAAATATTGAATAAGTCTCAATAGGGATTTCAAATATGTCTGATTACTAGATATTTACCCAAAAGTATGATATATGCGAGGTTTGTCAACAATTTATAATGTATACATGTTAAAAGAACACTCTTCAAGTATACATTATCAGCTCAACTATAATACTTATTTCTCTTCGGCTTTGGGGACATCAATGTCAGACTGTTATCCACCTCCGGTGCCCATTCACTACATGAAAAACCTGTTTTATAGTCAAAATTTTGTATTGGTCTCATGACTTACACTAATTTTTTATCTTTTGTATTTGCCAAACCAATGCAAGACGTTAATTTAATTTAATATTTCTTCCACCTAAATGTTGTAAGATCAAAGTTTGATCAGTGATTGCATCTCTATATTTTGATGATTACAATTAAGGTTTGTGATGATGAACAATTGTGGTACCCTAACGTTTGTCTCTTTTAGTTGTGACAAACAGGTTCTGAATCTGACCCAGGCCTATTTAATCAGAAGAAGAAGAACCAAGGGATACTAAAAGAGAGCTCTAAAGCTTATCATGTTCGTTCAGAACAGTGGCAAATCCTTCAGAAGTTCTGAAGATGGAAGCTCTCAAGAGGTACTGAAGAACCAGAGTCAGAAGTTCTGAAGACCAGATGTTCCAGCGGAACGGTCCAGAAGTAGAAGACTCAAGTTCTGAAGACCTGAAAGAAGATGACATCTGAAGACCGAAGCCATTCTAGCTCTGACGTTCAGAAGTTCTGAGGAACTTGTTCAGAAGCAGAAGTTGCAAGGTCAGAAGATCCAAGCTTCCGTCTGACTATGATCAGAAGCTTCACCAACGTTCATCTGAAGCACTCCAGATCTTAAGTCAGCTGGTGAAAGGACAGGTCGCTATCATAGTACAAATCGTACAAGCCTCAGTCTGTCCTAGGGATGGCAATGGGTCGGGTAGGGTGCGGGTTTTGCCAAACCCAAACCCAAACCCGAAATCAAAAACCCACACCCGCACCCGCACCCGAACCCGAAATGGGTGGTGAACTTAAACCCACACCCGAACCCATTGGGTTTCGGGTTCACCCGACCCGTACCCACACCCGCACACAACCTCAAACAAACAGTTGAACTCGGAAACCCGACCTGAAAAAGACTGTGAAGAGAGCTATATTATGTAATGTAACATTGTAATTGCCATGTTACTGTTAAATTAATATGCAAGATGCTGCATATATTGTACTGCATAAGCAGAATACTTAGGTTTCACTTATACAGATCCGGGTTCGGGTAGGGTTCGGGTGCGGGTTTGGCCAAACCCAAACCCGAACCCGAAAGTGATCGGGTAAAACCCGAACCCGAACCCGAACCCATTTAACTCGGGTTTTCACCCAAGAAATCGGGTCGGGTCGGGTCGGGTGCCCATGGGTTCGGGCTTCTCTGCCATCCCTAGTCTGTCCGCCACCTACCTCGTGCAGCCTAACAGTCTGATTTTACAAGATTGCCACTCCAACGGACAAAACCCTAGCAACGGCTACATCATATGCCTTGGAGTATTTAAAGGCTGAAGAAAGAAGAAAGAAGCTAAGAAACTTTGCTGAAATCATTCAACTTATACGAACCAATCTCTTAGCATTATTTCTTCACTGTTCTTAAACATCTGAGTTTACTATTAGCTTTTTAGAAGCATTTATTGTAAACCCGAAACCTTTTACATTACGTTGTAAAGCTCCTTAAGTGACCAAGGTTGGTCGGATCTTGAGAAGACTGAATCAAGGTTGATTCAGTGTTTAGCTAGTCTTAAGAGGATCGGTAGATCAGCTTCTTAAGAGGATACTAGTGAGAAAATCAGTGTATTGTTAGTCACTTAGCAGGTAGCAAAGTGCAGTTGTAACACTCATTGATTTTAGTGAATTGCCTTCATCAGAAGAAGGAAGAAATCACCTTCACGGGTGGACTGGATTAGCTTGAGCTTTTATCTCAAGTGAACCAGGATAAAATACTTGCGTGCTTTACTTCATATTCTTCAGCACCTAGTTCTTATCTTTGAGTTTGGAAAAAGTTCAAAAGTATATCTTTTATTCGAAAACTCTATTCAAACCCCCTTTTCTAGTGTTTTTCGCACCTTCAAATGTGTGTTGGTCAAGCCAATACTAATTAGCATCAGCTGACCTACAGTTGATACTAAATTTGAAAGCAAAATTATCGTCGATCCAGCGCAAGTTAGCGGTGAGTCCTGGCTGAACTAAATTCATCGGCAAAATTAGTGTTGGTTATGACTGATTGATACGATCAATTACTTCCGCCAGGAGCACTAAAATATAATAACCTATCCTCTTCGCTACTCCATATATGTTTATAATGATGCACGTTTATGGAAAAAATAAGGCATAATTCATGCATTAGAGCATCTACATCCATCATACTCACTAAAATATCTACACATCATTTTTTCAATTTTCCATAATGCCACATCATCTACCCCATTTTACTAACTTTTTACTCCAACCCAACAACTCTTAAAAGTTTCTATAGTGGATTCCACCATCAACATCACATTTGTATATTTTATTATTTATCTCCATTTTAATTAATTGAAAGTGCTTGTAATAAATACAAGCTCACCTTTCAAGTCTAGTGAGGAGTATCTATTCCCACATACTCATTTTTGCCATGTTGGAATTGAATATTTACTACAATGGTAATAGATACTCATATAAGTATGTATTTAACATTAAATACCACCATTGGAGATGCTCTTATATACGTGCATCAGGAACCATGAAGTTCAACCTGAGGTGAATAATCCTATTTTAGTCTTCCATGTCATAATAACTAGTGTTAAGTGTCCTTACTCTTACTAATTGAAATGTTTTGGTGATTCCCGAACTTTTGAATTAGATTCCTGAACGTGCTCGTTTGTGGTCCAGAAGACATCTATTGAATCTCTTCAGTATGCGAGAAACATTTCCCCAAAAGGTTCCGAAACTAAAACTCATCGATATTATAGTCAAAAGTTTCAAAATCAAACAACATTCTCAAACATAACTCCACAAGGTCTTATTCCCGCTCCAATTAGGAATTGGAGTTTATTTGGTATTTTTACGGCGAGGGATCACCTTTCGAATACTCCAAATTGTAATCAGTCTACGAATATTATTCAGAACTTAACTTTTGCAATGTGACTGCGACTTTATATATATATATATATATATATATATTCCACTTATAGGTTTTTAACATACACTTCTTACAAATATCTTAGTCGGAATTTAATAATTATAATACTGCTGAAAATCTAGGTCTTGCAGATAGTTTATGCGGGCAAAGTTTATGGCATTGTATGGCACGACAACTCATTCAATGTGGTTAAATAATGATAGCAATTCTGCAAGTGTACAGATTGATCGAAGTAGTATAAAAGATTTTCGAGCCACATGAATAGTTTATTTGTCAATTCATAAGTAAAAGAAAAATACAGAAGGGTTATTGTATCAAAGCTACTGTAACAAAATAAATAAAGAAGATGATGTAAACAATTTCAGGAAAAACAATACCTTGGGTCAAGTATTACCTAATTCAGTTATCTTACTCACAATCTAATTCCTATATAAACTCTTAATAGCATTTTTACGGTGATGTAGCATCTATCTTCACTTGTTAATACACTAATCAAGCAAATCATTTAATCTCAGTTTGCTAAGCCTAATACCTCAGTACCAAGTCAATTCAATTGAATAATTATTGTTCTATGTTCAGCCCAACACAATAAGTTTTCACCCTTATACCTAAGTGGTATCAAACAAATCAATTTAATATGAGGTTCATAAATCCTTACCAACTACCTTTGTGCAAGAAGAAAGACAAACACTTGCATGCATTCAAGAGAGTATTGAAACAGAGAAAAGATTCATAGAAATGAACTTTTATTCACATAAAGACTAAGAAGTTCACAACATACCTTAAACTAGGATCCACAATCGCCAAGGTACAAAGGTAAACTAGCCAAGCATGGCTAGGAAAGACACAATTCAAGATAAAAAGAACAAATATATAAAATAAGAGTACTAGAAAGCCTCCCCCAAGCTCCAAAAACCTATACTTCTAAGCTTTGTTCAAAATATTATATGACAATTAAAAGAAAAGAGAAAAACTAAATGTATAGAATTTAGAACAGTCATCCACGCACGTGCGTCGCCCTCCTCCACGCACATGCGTGGAAAGGAGGCTTTTCAAGTTTCTGGCAACAGTACTGCCACGCATGTGCATGGCCTATATGGTGCACATCCGCGGTGTAAGACCCGGATAATTTATACAATTATTAACTAGTTATTTATTGATTTAATAGGGATGAGTGCTATTAAGTTTATGTTGATGTGTTAATTATGTCTTATGTGCCTATATACAAATCATTAGTATAATTATATTTTTATGTTCCTAAATAATATTTATAAAAAAAAAGAAAAAAAGAAAGAAGAGTCACGTACGTGAGTTAAACAAAAAAAAGAAAAAAAAGAAGAAGAGAAGGATAACTGAAACAAAAACAAAGAAAGTAACAAGATTATAGTGAATTCTTCTTTTTTTACTCTCTCCAATTCTTTCTCTATTGAAAAAGAAATTTTTTAAAAAATCAATTATGACAATTTACTAAACGATTTTGCATCTCAAAAAGCCCGAAAAAGTAAATTTTATTTAAATTATTTATATAAAAAAAAATTAATTTTATAAAGGTCCAATTCTTAGAGTTCGTTTTAGGCCTCAATATTGGTTGAGAAAGCCCTGATTCTAGGAAGTATATGAGGAGAGAGACCTATGGCGAGTTCATACTCAAGCTATGAGTTTAGAAAAATAAAAAATAATGTTAAAATTATACATAATATATTATAAGTTAATGATTAATTATATTTACCATGGCATCCCTAGACCTCTTGTCTACCCAACTCTTGTTTATCTTATGGGTGTGTGTATGACCTCGACTTCGGCATAGAAAACCCTTTCGACTACCATAATATATAGAGCAAAATTATTAACATGCATATAATGTGAATTTATTTAAAATAAAAGTTACCAGATAATATTTTAGGCAAATAGAAGGATAAGACCTCAACTAAACTAATTATCTATACTCTTGGGCAGTGTTTTAAAACTCGGCTCGGTCATCGACTCGGTGGGGGTACTGAGTCAATGGGTCACTGGTCAAAAGCCCAGTGGCGAGCCTAGTCAGCAAAGGGCGGCCACATGGACTATTTTCGCATCAGTTTTAGTCCCTATAAAAATTTGAAATCATAATTTAGTCCATCCTCTTCCACCACCATCTTCTTCCTCTTCCACCTTCATCTTCTTCCTCTTCCTTCATCTCTCCATTCCTCAAACCCAGAATATTTCCAGAAATAGAAAACTAATTTAGTTCCTCCTCTTCCACCACCATCTTCTTCTTCTTCCACTTTCATGTTAAAACTTTCTCCACAACTGTGAGGCTTGCGACTCCTAAGCCACACCATTCTCCTTCTCAACAAGGTAAGATTTTGATGTCTAGGCTGATACTGTTCTCTTCAATCTTGTTTATTTTCTCTCTCAATTTTAGCTTTTGCACCTCTCAGAACCCCACTTCGATTTCGTTTTAAGTTTAGAGTTTAGACCCTTTCGAAAATCCATAAGCTTCAATTTTCAAAATCCCTACCTACGATTGTTATTGAAGGAAATCAATTCTGTGAATATTATTGATGAATAAATCTCTATTTATACAATTACATAGTTGGCTAATCATAAATGCTAAATCCTAATTACAGGCATTATTACAGAAGAATAAATATAAAAATATTATATTCTATCACACCCCCGTAGTCGAAGCAGGAGGTTCACCGACGTTGAGACTGGAACGAAAATCATCAAAAAGAACTCGAGGAAGGCCCTTCGTAAAAATGTCTGCAATTTGATGTCGGAAAGGAACATAAAGGACGCGAGTCTGGCCACGCGCGGCCTTTTCCCGAACAAAGTGGATATTCATCTCGATATGTTTGGTACGCTGATGGTGGACAAGATTGGCAGAGAGGTAGATGACACTCACATTGTCACAGTGGACCAATGTTGCCTGAGAGAGAGGAAAGTGAAGTTTGAGAAGTAAATTGCGGATCCAATAGGACTCGGAGACAACATTAGCAACACCCATGTATTCAGCTTCAGCACTAGAGCGAGAGAGAGCGTGGGTTGCGGCTTGAAGGACCAAGAAATGATGTTGTCGCCAAGGAAAACACAGTCACCAAAGTAGAGCGTTTGGTGTCAGGACATCCCCCCCCCAGTCAGCATCCGTGTAAAAAACACAGTAACTAAATGTAGACCATAAGTCAAGGTGCCACAAACATAGCGCACGACACGCTTGAGGGCAAGCATGTGCTCAGTGCGGGGAGCATACATATGTAAGCAAACTTGTTGAACAACACAGGAAGTGTCAGGACGAGTAAAGGTGAGCATACATATGTAAGCAAACTTGTTGAACAACACAGGTAGCATCTGTTGAAAAACTGAGCTTCTGCTTGGTGTCAACCAGAGTAGCAGAAGGGTTGCACGAAGACATGCCGACTCGAGCAAGAATCTCACTAGCATAAGTGCTCTGACTGAGAAAGAGGCCACCTGCATGTCGAGTGACAGCGATGCCAAGAAAGTAACTCAAAGGACCAAGATCCTTCATAGAAAATTCTGATGCAAGAAGTGCCAAAACGGATTTGCGGAGATCATGCGACGAAGCAACCATGATGATGTCATCAACATAGAGAAGAATGTAGGCAATATCAGTACCCCGCCGAAAGATGAAGGGAGAATGATCTGAAGTGATGTGCCGGAAGCCAATAGAGGAAACATAGTCAGCAAACCGCTGATACCATGCACGAGGCGCCTGCTTCAGACCATAAAGAGACTTCTTCAGGCGGCAGACATAGTCCGGGCGCCGATAGTCGCGGAAACCTAGAGGTTGATGCATGTAGACAGTCTCATGAAGATCACCATGCAGAAAAGCATTCTGGACATCCAACTTATGAATGGGCTAGGATCTGGAGAGAGCAATGTTGTGAACTGTCCGTATGGTAGCTAGTTTTACCACGAGGCTGAAAGTCTCGTCATAATCCACACCTGCAATCTGAGATCTGCCATCACCTACAAGACGAGCCTTATAACGCTCAAACAAACCATTAGAATGTTTTTTATGGCGAAAAATACACATACAACGAATAAAATTAACATCACAAGGATGGGGAACCAACTCCCATGTATTATTTCTAATAAGAGCATTAAATTCAGACTGCATAGCGGAGTTCCAATTGTGATCGGATAAGGCTTGTTTCGGGTTATGAGGCAATGGTGAGATGGACAGGTCATCAATAGAGACCGAAAGACTAAAATGTTTTTTAGGTTTGGAAATATCGTGCATGGTACGGGTGGTCATGGTCTGAATTGGAGGTGCAGGTGGAACCTGAAGCAAGGGTAAAGGCGAGGAAGAAGTAATACAATTTTTATCCATACATTCCCCTGAATTAATTTCTTGCAAACACCAAAAAGATAAATATTCTACTCCAAGGGAGAACCGGCCTTAATTTCAACATTAGAATGAAGTTCAAAAGGTGAGTTACCCAGATTAAAAAAAAGGTTGACAGTAGCAGAGGAATTTATCTATAACTCCACAAAATTGGTGCTAGGATTTAGTATGTAGGTGGTTGCTACTTTGTCAAATAAAGTCATTCCCATTTTTTTTTCTCCTTTAATTTTGGTTTGATGCATGTGACAGATTCAAATTCTCAAACAACCAGGACACGAGGAGAAGATCATCATTTGGTCAAAGGAAAAGGTGTACATTTTAATTTCTTCCGCATATATTAGTCAGATATATAATTGACCTAACCTGTGTGCACCACCAAATGAAAGTTATCATTTTCTTTAATAGTTCCATACCATAAAATCTAGAGAAAATTTTAAATTAGAGTGCATTTTTTTAAAAATTAGAGTGCATATTATGTGTATATACACAATATCTGGGTAATTCATAACACACAATGTTAATATAGACATTTAGTGTTGGAATTTTTTGATGGGAGAACATGAGGATAAGCTCCTTTTATATAGGGCAATCAGAAGGAAGAGTGGATAGACTTTGGCAAGGTCCTTAGTCCTTACGACACTCACAAAGTCATTGCCCAAATGAAGGTTTCGGATTTACACTTTGTTGATTCATCTTGCCATACTTGTATCGTGAAAGAGTTTGTTTTGTTTTCTGCTGTAAAGCTTAAAGCATCCTTTCATTACTCACAAAACATGATAAATAAATTAGAGCTAGGTGATTTTGTTAGAGTTGACAAAATTGTCAAATCTAGAGTTTGGTATTTGGGCTGTTCTAGTCTAATCTTCTTGCTTTCAACTGCCTCTGCTTAATACTGAAAGTGAAGCAACTTAGAAGATGAAAATAGCTACTAGCTAGCATAGCAATTTTTTGCATTAAAAATAATGTAAACATGATTTCTTCTGGAATTTATCATTAAACAGAGAATTTAAGTTAAGAGTAGACAAATGGAAGTCCTTAAACATGATTTCCCAATTTTTAACATGCATTTTCTGAGCTTATGTTTTAATTCTCCAACTTTTAAGGGATAGATTTTAGTGAAACATACATAATACCCTCATTTTGTTTAAGTTTCTTTCACAACTGCTGTTGATTTTCCACACCAAGTATACAATTTTTATCCATTAATATCATTTCCCTGAAATGAGACCTTAATTTCTTAGTACGAAAATTGTAAAAAATATTGGAGGATAATCAAGAAAAGGATTGACCTCAAAGAAATTGGAGTATAAATTTAGTAAATAAAGCCAAAAAATTAAGAAAGGAAGAACGAACTTATATTTAACAGAGAATTTATTTCTAGAGTTAATTAATATAGGCTACCTCAAGCTCACAACACATCCCTTAATAAAATAAATTGATCTCAAAAGAAAAAAAGAACTTGCAAAATATTAAATTTACCAATTAGATTAGACAACAAGATTATTGATTGTAGTCTTTTTTTTAAACGGAAGCATTAATGAAGAAGAAATATTAGACACAAAGGTCATTACATTAGCATGAATAAAATCAACAAGTTCAGGAGATACCTCTTCCACCCAAACATAGTTAGAGGGTGGATGAGTCTCGTTCGCAAGGAAATCAACGAAACCATTGCCTACGGCGATCAAATAAAAAATTAGCAAAATCAAAACAAAAAAATAAGGTCTCTACACTCTCGTACAAAAGAGCTAAATAAGAAGAGCCACAAATAACGCTCCTAGAAAACTCAAAAGGCTATAAACAATCTATCTCTAAATAGATACACCGGAAACCAAGGTCCTCCGCAAGAGACATCGCCCAGCAACAAGCAAACGCTTCAGCAACCACGGGAGATAGTGCATGTACATGGGGCACAAGCCACAGTAACAAGCACAACACCTCATGATCCCTAGCCACACAACCAAAACTAGCTAAACCAGAAAATACTAGATGGTTATCCGCGTCTACTACATGGGGCAAAGTGCCCCTTCCTATGTCTGAAAGACCTCATAATTGTTATCACTTCTTTTTTAATTAGTACGAGTTTTTTTTTATTTTTAATAGTTAATTTTAATTTAAGCAACGAACTCTTAACATGCGAAACAATTTGTTCACTTGATGTATTCAACATTTCAACCAATCAAATTCCTTCTTTCGCCATCAATGATACTATGCCAAGAGTTCCCTGAAACATCTATTCATTTGTTGAGATTGCAGGACTGTTCAACCAATTCGGATTCAGCATAGGGCTGCAGAGCATAATATCCCTGTCTTCTTTCATATCCCTTTATTAGGCCTGGATATGCAACAATCTAAAGACCAAAAAACTCTCGTCAGGTAAAGTTATGTTGCTCATAGAGTTACTTCTATGGCAAGTCAACAATTTTTCTAAAATTACTGCATGCACAGATGAAAGGTGCGATTCAACAGTTATTGTTGGAGTAATATATAGATGGGAATAGCATAGGAATGGTGCTGAATATAATCATAGCTCACTCGAAAAATACCTCCAATGGTAAACCTACAAGCTAACCAATACCAAACAGCTATACAATCAACAATAAACATTGCAATTTTACTACTTAAGTCCACGACAAAAGGACCACTAAATAAAACCGATGTATCAGTATCTGAAAGTGCATAACAGATAAAACTATAAATTTGCTTTCGTAGCTCCACCTGTTGACACAAGTTGATAACCAGAAAGCTTGATCATGTCTATAATCATCCCCTAACGACCACTTAGATATTCCTATAACCCAGAAAAGAAAACAAGGTAAGATTGTCACAATGAACTTCTCCCTAGGCATCCTCCTCCTCGTCATCATCATCATCTTGGTCCTCGTCATCCTCATCAGAGTCATCCTCATCCTTTCCCTGCAAAAGAGTGAAGTTAACAGATATTAAGGGTTTTTGGTTATCTACAACTTGGACAAAGTATATGCAACAGATGTTTTGGCCAGATGCAAGTTAGCAATAATGCTTTAATGGTGAAAATTGGGATGAAATCATAGCACTAGTTACCCAGTATAAGAATCTTGAATCTATCCTGCAAGGTGTTTTTAACTGTGGGGAGTGTCATGATACATGGAATTGGACATCGGTCAATGAAATAGAAAGATGTTGCAAGTGTAATTTAAGAGAGTAAACTAAAAGGGGAATTCTTCCAGCCACAGGGGTGCAAATTTAAAAAAAAATGAAACTAAAATAATAATGTCGAAAGGAATGAGAACATTAAAATACAAGAGGAATCAATGCATCTGAGAGATAAGTTGAGTATGCATTTTTTCACTTCTGATGAAGTCGCATGACATCCATATAACCAATTAGCAAGGCCCATAGTGGTTTAAGGTTTGGTTGTTGTTGGCATAGTAACATTAGAAATGGAGCATTCTTCCATATTGTCTTTTACTGTTTATCTTTTTTGGCCTATTTTAATTGAATACCCATCTTACCCACAATACATGCAAAAACAGACTACCATAAACAGCTTTTTAGTACATATATTCAGCATGTTAGCAGAATTTGTCATGCTCCATAGTAGTATTAAAACAATTTGTACAGTGTTTTTTAATAAAAAAAAAACAAAACCAGAACTTCAATTACCTCATCATCAGCTTCATCCTCATCACCATCCTCTTCATCAGGCTCATCCTGTTCAATTGTAATCAACTACCGTTAGAGACACAAGGAAAGAGACAATAGGGCAGAGTAAAATTAATGATACAAAGGCTAAACCATAACAGTCACTCAGAGGAAAAGATACAGGAAGGGAAGTTAACTTACATTGTTGAAATAGGTAAGTGGATTCGGCCAAAAATCATCTTTGATCAACTCTGCAACCTACAATTTAGAGTGAAATATTACAAAAGGGTTTGTGTAACAGAAAGAAACCAAGCTAAGAAAGTCAGACTAATAAAGAGAGACAAAATCAATGACAGATACCTCGTCATGAATGTCATCCATATCATCTTTCTGCTCAGTGTGAGCAAACCAAGTAAAGAAACTGCAATCATGAGCACATAATAATTAACTTCTAATACATGAAGTATTTAAAAAGACCTTTGACCTTTGACAATTGTCCATAAATTGAACTTATTTCCAGATTTAGACTAAAACAGAATATATATAAATGACAGCAACGCAGTCTTTGCAAGTTCCAACACACTTTATTTCTAGGTTAATTCCATGAGGACCCCCCTAAATAGGGAATATTTTTCATATGGGTCATACATAAATGAATTTCACCAAACACCAATAACAAAATAGTTGCTTATGTTCCTCAACATAATAACATGAGAACAATTATTCAGAAAGCAATTGCATGAAGTTTTGCTAGGCATAGAAGATGTTTTACAGGCGGGAGAAGAACACAATCTGGATAAAGCAATGCCAAATAGTATTAAAACTGTCTGACTTGCACAATAGCCACTCATTTATCGTTTGTTGATGATTCAATTCAATACCATTCTTTAGCACTAATAGAGCCTAACGTGATCAGGTCAGCACATTTCTGAGCTTCCCTGAAGGAGCCAGTGGTAAACAATTGAACTTGATCAAATTACAAAATAACCCTAGTTAGACAGTCACATCGCAACCATGAACACGGCATTTTTATCAATACATTTCTGAGAAAAATACTTGATTATGTATAGTCACCAACCTGACATCAACAGGAGTCCGCTTGTTTCCTTTCTTCTCATGAGCAACTCCATTGGGTATTCCCTTCAGGTTTAAGGATCATATTGTAAGATCAAAGAAAAATAAACAGAACAAGCTGATAGAAAAAGAAAATAACAAAGTGAAATATATAGACTTACCTTGCCCTCTTTCCACTTAATGGGTGTAGCAGTAACCTTTGTTATTCCTTCTTCAAGGAAGGTAAAAGTCTTAACAAGCTTAGCATCCTCAAAATATGGATTGGGTTTGAAATTCTGAAGAAGCAATTTCAAAACTGGTTATTAAGCATACTAAGGATTCTATGAAGTATGGACCAGGGAAGATGAAAAGCAACTTACGAAGGTGATTGAGTAGCCTGACTTGACATCCTTATAATCTTCAACCTCAAGAGAAGTCAAATACTTAAATATCTATCAAAGAAAAGATCAGTAACGAATCAGAATCACTCAAAAGGTGTCTGTAACCAAAGGAACAACAATAATTGAAGTACTTCCATAGAGCATTCAAAACAACATTCCAATCCCAAGTAATTATAAAGAAGCAGAGTGTAAAAGTGAAAACATGACGTGGATAGACAGATGAAGTACTAAAACAAATTGGATAACACTTGCAAAAACACTTGATTCAGACAAGTGCTTTGAACTACTTAACCTAGAAATAAAATAATATGAAAATAAAAGCTGTCATCAAAGCTGAATTGCTTTCAGCCTTCACATGATTAAGAATTTAATAGGATTCATTCAGTTTCTAGACCAGAACATAATTTATGTTCCAAATGCTGTTATAAATAAGACAGGCAAAACAGGACCAAAATACATGCTGCAAATTAGCACATCCATCCAAGGGAGACAGTAAAGGCCAAAATTTTGCAGAATGTCACTAAAGAAACCAAACCTTCTGATCTTCATCATTCAGAAGTTCGCCAAGAGCAGGATGGCTCAGAAACTGCACAAGGATAACAAAAACAAAGTAAACAAGGGTTTCCAACATCATAAAAAACAACAATTTCACAATTCTAGAATTTAATCAACAAAAAACTACATCAAAAATTAAAATTTAACACTCACAGCAGTCAACCAGAAATCAGGAATAGCCTTGATAATATCACTACGCTTATCATACACCGGCTTCCGTATCTCATTGTACTTCTGCTCAATTTCCAGAACTTTATCACTAGCCTCCTCATTGATCTAAAACAGGACCCATCCAAATCAAACAATTCAAACAAAAATCAATCCACAACACAATAAACAACAGCAACACGTCAATTTGATCAATTTGGGAAAGCATGAAAATGTGAACACGCATAAAATTCACATTGAAAGCTTCAAAATTGAAAACTTAAAGAGGCAGTGGAAAAAATAGGTACCTTTTCGAGCTCGTCTTGAATCTCCTGCAACTTCTCGATGGAGAGGACAAGGTCTCCGTCAATTTCCTCAGGATTCTCGCTCTTTTCTGAAACCTTCTGCTTCTTGGTCTTGTCGGCCACCATTGTTGTTGCTGTTGAAGTTGTTCACGCAGCGCAAAACCCTAACACAGTCTCGGTTGGAACGAGTTCAGAGGGATAGTGAAGTGAATAGTTAGGGTTTTTGGGGTTTATATGTGTCGTTCGTACAACACATCAATGTGCAGCATGACATGTGTCGGATGTGGAGGCTAAACTCGTCCTTGCACGTTATTTCCTTTTTGGTTTTTGGTCCATGGAAGATTTGATTGTATGAAAAAAGCCCGTAGGCCCAATACAAGGAGAAGCCTAGTGACTGACTAGGATGAAAGCCACCTAGAGCTTAGATACTGACAGGTTAGAACACTTGGTTAAGAGATAGCAAGTACAAAAGAGTTAAGGAGTGCACATTTAGTGTTACAACTACTTTATCAGATCTAGGGTCCCAGAACTCTAGGATTTCATATCTCCTAGTCACTCAGGCTTCAACTAGGATCATGAGGGTGCAAGGGTTGCTCATCCGAGTTAGTATCGATCCTAGGCTAGTCCTAGGCCGTAAGACTTGTGGGCGTATTATGTTTCCGGGTAGGATGCGGAGGTCGCACATGATGGAATGTCGAAAGAGAGGTAAGCAAGTCTTGTAGGTAGAGAAGTTAAGTCCTTACATAGAGCAGTAGCCAGCTTAGGTGGAAACCTATTAAGAGGCTTTTGCTATGGAGTTCTTTCGCAATATGGGTTGCTTCATTCCGACCCCTTGGTGCCTAGGTAAAGCCAACAAAGACAAGTTGATTCTTTCAATTGTGAATATCATGTATTATGTTCACAAGATCCTTCTCATTTTGCAAGCCTCTACACGCTATGAGGGTGAGATAATCTAATACGAATAGGACTTTGCGAAAACTGAGGTTGTAAACGAGTAGCATGGCTTCTAGAAGAGCTAGAGACTCGACGATGAGGGGGACGGAGCTAGGAGACATTTGGTTGTCCCAAATATAAGTTAAGTGACGTTATCCCTAGCAATGAATAAATACTCCTAAAAGTTGAGTCTTGAGACCAGCTTGCATTGCAGTTGAGTGTGATTGTGCCCAGCGGAGGGGGTCTCCACAAGGTTTTTTCATGTGCCGTAGAATTCTCTTGAACTGCTCTTGTAGTCCCCTTTGGGTCAAATAGACATGCTTACCCCCCAAAACCTCTAAATATGGATTGGATCTTTTAATGGTTAGCCAAGGGTTCAGGAGAACCCCTTGGAAAACCAAGGCATTACGTCCTTTTCTTAATGTGTTTTTCAAACTAAAATATAAGGTAGAAAGTAATGTAATATGACCCTTATATCGGAAATATATGAGATAGAATGTTAATTTAAAGTTCATTTGGGTAGATAGTCAAAAAGAAAAATCTAAGACAAATTATTCAATAAAGAATACCAAAAGATATCACTTCATCTATCCTTTGGGAAGAGAATGTAGGACATGCTCATTTATAGCATATAAAAATTCTTTCAAGAATATTGCAACTCCAAAAACTATCACAAATTAATACATGCATTAATAAGAAATTGATTTAAAATTAAGTGCCATAAATCAGTGTAAAAAATTCACTTACTCACAATTGAATATTGCAATGGCTGGTTGGTTCAAGTGGTACATGTTTGATTTTCATTAAGCAAAGTCTCGTGTTCGATTCTTGAGGATATTTGCGGCTCTAAAAAAATTGCCTCTTGTGGAGATACCTGCAAGAACCCGAAAAAAGCATTTACTCACAATACATCATATAATCATAAATAGTTGGCTCATAAGGGAGGATTACAGGCCATGAGAATTTATGCAACAATTCAACCGCATAGATCCTTTAGCGCATATTATGAATCACCTAAAGGAGGGTAATAAGATTGCTGATTTTTGGACAAAGAGTTGGTGTGATAGAGTTGATCTTTTATGGTGTTTGTGTGACTCATTGTAAATCTATACGTGAAGGTTTTTCTCATACTTGTCACCCAATAATTTTATGCTTTAAAAAAAATGAGTCGTCAATTGTCTCAATTGTAACATGCACTTATACAAACAATTTTAAAAGCTAAAATTTCACATAAATGAATTTCAAGAGATAAAATAATTATATAATGATTTTTTTTGGAAGGCCAAATGTATAAAGTAAGGGATACAAGGGGTGTCCCAACCCATATGCACAATTACATAATGTAATACAACTTAAAATAGAGTATACCTATAATTGATAAAAGAAAATTAAATATATTTCTTCGTCCTATGAAGTTAACTCAAGTGGTAGAATAATAGTACATTTTCAATGTATGTTATTGGGTTCGAAACACGAACATTGTTTTTCATACTAAATCCCAAAATCAAGTAGTGTACTATTTCATAGAATTTAAGTGGCATATCTACAAAAAAAAAAAAAAAAGTGGCTTCAAGCTTTTTGGTCCTACCCCAGTACCCCAGTGTACCCTCTCTTGATGGTAGCAATGATCTTATCACCACAATTGGATTTTTTTTAAGAAAATTAACATTATCAAAAAAAGAAGATATAAACATCTCAAAGAATCAATAAATAACTAATCGACATGATGGATTTTCATTGTTGTCTCATTATCAACTATAAAGTCATAGGTTCAAGTTCTTTCTTCTTGACTTCCTGAACCTCCTCTCTTTTTTTATGAGAAGCAATGGAAACCTTTTAAATAGCATAATAAAACACTGTCAACAAACACTCATATTATGTTCATTGCACCCTCTCATATTTTCTATTTAGGATTGCAATAGTAGCAAAAAACGAATGTGATGCAACTTGGTGTTCAAAACTATTATATGCACATAAGTTTATAGGTTTTAAGTGGAATCAAAATTTCTAACTGCTATATATGTGCATTGGTCCTATCAAATTTTTTAAGTATCCACATACCCTCTTCTCGTAATTAATTTTCTAGGGATGGGTTTTCAAGATTAACAAAAATAATAAAAACTTAAACTGTTACAAGATGAAAACTTTCAACTTTCAAATATTAGGTCTATCTGCAAATGTTGGTTTTGGTATTCGATCATATATATGCAAAGAAAGAAGCATAATCAACGCAAAAAGAATCCAACCATTATCCATGACATAATGAAACAAATCAGTAATTGTTGGCAGATTAGGATGAAAGAAGAAAAGCTTTCAAAGAAAAGATATTGTCACAATTTTGGTGTCAACCAAACAAAAATATGATTCATACAAACTCTATGATAAATTGATTTTAAACCACATGAAATAAAAAGTACCCAAATCATGTACCAAAAGAAGCATTTCAAATTCATAGTAGACAATCAATGGGAATTAGGTCATAAATAGAGGCTTTGATACCAAATGTAAGATGTTATTGAGATTCATTCATGATTCTATAACACCGATCATAAAAGATATGAATCGCTTACTTGTAGTGGATTGAAGATTGCGTGATCTCCTCTGGAAGTCGCTTAGTTTTGATCTCTAGAACCTCCAATAGCCAAGTGACTACCCAAATCATAGGAAACAAAATCGTAAAAACAAGAACACGATTCGTAAAAACCCTATGATAAACTGATTTTAAACCACAGGAAATAGACAATACCTAAATCATATACCAACTGAAGCCTATCAAATTCATAGTAGACAATCAACAGGGTTTAAGTCCTAAATGAAGGCACTGATAACAAACGTATGATGTTATTGAGATCCATTTTTTTATCTCTAGAACCTCCAACAGTCAAGTGACTACCTGAATCACAGGAAATGAAATCGTAAAAACAAGAACATAATTCGTAAAAACCCTATGATAAATTGATTTTAAACCACGGGATAACCCTTTTACATTCATAGTAGACAACCAAGGTGAATTAGGACCTAAATAGAGGCTTTGATATCAAATATAAGATGTTATTGAGATCCATTCATGATTCTAGAACACCAAACACAAAAGAGATAGATCGCTTACTTGTAGTGGATTAAAAATTGCGTGATCTCTTATGGAAGCCGTTTTGTTTTGATCTCTAAAAACTCCAACAGTCAAGTGATTACTAGTGACCTGAGCTTCCTCTGCATCTCACACAACCTTCACAGTTCTCAATAGGACAAGTTGTGGAGCCGTTTTAGATAAGTGATTACAGAGGGAACATAGTCATAATATTTATAACCTAAGTCCTAACCTATTTATTCCCAAGGGTTAAGGCCCAAACTTTAACCCGCACCAAACAGTTTTACAGATACTCAGACTTAAATAAAATTGATCGTTTAAATAACAAGTGAAACTACTTACACCCCCATATGAATCATAAACTCACTCGTTTTTTCACAAATAATAAAAATAACAATTGATTGAGATCCCACACAAATATTAGATATTTTTAACAACTATAACTTGTGAAGGAGAAACATACATGAGTGTCTTATTTAAAAGGAAGATAAGAAGTCGAGGAATGAAGAATATGATTAGACTCTCACAAGAAGGAATCTACTGAAAATGAATTTCTCTAGTGGGTCTATGTTTTAGAAATCCTTTCACCAGATATTTGCGACACTAGAATGTTAGAAGGGGATAGAATTTCCCTCGGGTTCCTAATCCTCTTTTAGTTAGTAAGAGTAAGGAAATACTTTTCCTATGTGTGTCTAGACTATGTTTCTTGTTCTTACTAAGAAATTTGCTAGCTAATCTAATATGTTATGCACTGTTGTTTCTACCATTTTGGGCTTGTAGCCCTTTAGGCATTATTTGGGGGCTTTAGCCCTTTTGATCTCTAATATAGCAATTAATTGGCCGAAAAAACGTGTAAAAATTACATCTTACAAAATAAAGAACATATATTGATGTTTGGAGTAGAAAATCTTTTAAGAGTGTGATACTAGTTTTGAATTATATGAATTTTTTTGTCTGTAAGTATTTGAGATGCCCTTACACTACACTTCTTTAGGAAAGGAGGAAATAAAGGAGAAATATTAGGGGAACTAATATTGAAAGTGTGCAAACTGTGATATTGAGAGTGATCCATATAAGTGAAACTATAAAAGTCATGATCAATTTTTTCTCATTTTAAATTATTTCAAATGTAAGATTTTTTTATCATGCCACTATTGAAGAGGTATCAGTAGAGTTATGTTTAAATCAAAGGTTAAACAAATTTTCATTTATTTAACATGCATTAGTTTAAATGGTTATCAAGGTTCATTAGCATGATTGTTTTTTGGGTAACCATCAAAACCATAGACACACTTATGAAGCTCAAAATTCAGCTTTGAGCATAATTTACTTTGCCTTACATGGGAAGTAAGACATTTCCTCTTGGTTGATTCTTTTAATATAATTTTTACTTATACATGCCCCCCTCGTTTTTCTTCCATGTTCCGCCACTAATTGCTAGTAATTAACATCTCTTATAAAATACGAGTGACCTCAATATTAGGACGAATACCATAAAAATCATCTTATTTATTAGAACCAGAGATTCCAAAGGGTGACAATAAACTTAGTGGCTTTAAACCCGCAAGATTGCTCAGAAATCCATAACCTAGGATTTGCTACTGTGAAGTTAGGCCAATTAGGACTCTCAGATGTAATCACACCTCTGTTGAGTGTCGAGATACACTAGGACAATGAAGCATACCATTATAACTTTTAGATAACTTTGAACATGAATGACAAACCACAAGATTCCTATGATATCGAAGAGAAGTTGTGCGTAAAACATCGTGTGCATGCATAACTAAATCAAGTTCTTTTTTTCTAAAGCGTTAATATGCCAGATCTAGGACAAATTTGTGTCCCCTAAGTTAAATTAATGAGTATAAGAAATTAAAATTTGAAAATCAGAAATAGCAATACACACACCCCTGAGATTTGGCTTACAACACCAAACATTTATTAATTGATTAAAGGGTGGGTTCTTACTAATGATAATGTGTTTAATATATGAAGAGATACCATTATAAAGAGAATTGCGGTTCCATTTATCATTTGGAATAATGTTGTTAATATGCAAGTCCATATCCACAAAATCTACCAGCATCCATGCTAATATATTGTCAATAAGGAGGTATCACCATGTCCTAGTCGATAAAAAGGCTCTCATTCGAGACATCTCTTACTGTCAAGATACATTTTCATATGATAGACGCCCCCTTGCAACACATATAAGATAAGGTCTTACTAGCGTAGAAAGTTAGAGTCGGCCCCAACACTGACACTAATTCGTGTCGGTCAGCGTCGGTCAAGCCAAAGCATAGACAATGTGTTGTGTAAATATTAATATTTTTCCACTTAATTTTAGCGTCGATCGGTGATAAGCGCATACTTGATGCACTTTTTGCGTGTCTTTCTAAGCTTCATTATATACATTTTTGTGCTTAATTGTTATGACTTAGTCATGTTCTGATCATTAGTGCTTATTTGGATTATTCATGGAAAAGTGTTTAATTCTACACTTTTAGTTTATGTGACTATTTTGGTAGAATAGGTTGAATATGAAGCTAATGATACCCAAATAGGGCGCAAAATATTTTTTTGGAAAGCTAACTCGAAGCCCAACAACTTTCATTTTCAGTAAAAGTCGAGACTTAGCCTCTAAGTGGGTTTTCTCCTTTACAATCTGGTTCTTTTCCCTTTTCTGTTACCTCTTGTGGCTCAATCTGCCCTTCTCCACCCACTGCCGCCACTTCAACCCACCACCGCCACCTCCATGCCTCCGCCGCCTTCGTCTTAACTGCAACCTCCTCTACTGCCCCCTTCAACCTGCTCTCTCCCTCAATTTCACTAGCAGCCACCTCTAGTCACCACATGAACCACCTCTTGGCCTTCTCCAACGCCACCACCGCAACCTCCACTCTTAACCACCAACCATCAACTTGACCACCATCGCATGTGACGGTCCCCATTGGTCTCAGCTCTCATTTGTTTCAGATCTGATCTTTTGGTTTGACTAATGATGGCCTGGTAGCATAGTTGTTTCTCTGAAGTCAGCAGAGCTGGCAAGGCTTAGAAGAAGCGACGTTTAAAGTTTCAACATCAAATATTTGTTTCTATTTGCAGCAAATCGCCTCTTGGGTTGAGCCTTGGAGCCGCCGCCGTGTCCACATCTGCCACCGCTTCGCCTCCTTTCTCATGTGGAGGGCTAGGGTTTGGTTCCCTGTACGCTTTCGTTTCTTTTTTTTTGTTAGACCAGATTTTGGTTTTTCAATGTTTCTGTTTCTGGACAACATGTGTAAGCCCACAAGCTAGTCTAGATCTCATAGTTTCAAATCTTCAACAAACTGTGATGTATTTTGTTGGCAGTTTGGGCCTTTGCTCCTTGTCTCTCTATGGAGGGCCTTCGTATTAAGCTCTTGGGCTTTTAGTGCTCTACTAATACAATGATGATCTTTTGACAAAAAAAAAAGCCTCTAACGTGGTCGGAATTGCCTTTCAAAGTTGTTGTCGCTAGTCTGGAATTGTCTGCACTAAAACGATCATATCTTGGGCTACAAAACTCCAAATTAGGATCCGATTGAAAGCCCGCGAAAAGCTGACTGAAAGAGCTACAACTCTCATGTTTACCTATATTGAAGATTCGACCTTCTTGTTGGATCCGCGAATGCCTAAGTGTTCAACAGCTTACTCCTTATGTGGGTCCAATTTTGTGAAGGTTTAGAAAAGATTTAGACTATGTTTGGCATATCATTTTAGCTAGCTTAAATCTTATTTGACTAGCTTAAAGCTCTTTAAAAGTGTCTGGTGAAGGAGCTTATTTCAGTATCTTATAGCTTATTAAATATATCCTCATTTTTATCCTTATTATTTTATTAAAATTCCACCTTTAACCTTAAATGTTTTTTACTAAACCTATTTACTTATTACTTTGTTGTTTTATTATAGGATGCAAGATGATATTTTTTTATTACTACTTTGAAATAAAACAAATAACTTTATATTACAAATTATTGTTTTATTCTATTTAATTTAATAAATATAGAAAATTAATGTTATATTTTTAATATTTTTAATATGATAAATAACTTGAGTGAAATTAAAATATTTAAAGTTATAAATTTTAATATTAATATCATATAGGTATTAATGTGAAAATAAAGTTAAAGATAAAAAAGTTATATAAGAATGTCCTTTTATGTCATTTTACAATTTCAGCTTGTTGAACAACTAGTTTTACCAAACACTTTTGTTTCAATTACGTAGTTTTTCAGCTTTCAACTACCAGCTTTCAGCTTTCATCTAGTTTATAAGCTTTCAAACTAGTTTTTCAACTTTCAGCTAGCTTATCAGCTAGGCGTGCCAAACATAACCTTAGATAACAAGATTGTTACTTGATGAACAAGTTTATCTATTAGTATAAATAGACTAGTTGATTCTCCTGTTAGGCACTTCATCTCACCTCACCTCCTATCTCTCTCTTTTCTAGTATGAGTTGTAAACTCCTTAGTTAGTCTTATGATTTTTAATATTCTTGTGTTTGCAAACTTGAGGTTCTGTTCTTAATGCAAATTCGTTCCTAATTAATCATCTTCATCTCTGTTTCTGATCTAGGGTTTGTTTAATTCTGTTGTTTTAGAAATAAGAGTTGATGCATGATCGCTTAGTTCATGTTAGTTCGTAACTGTTTCTTGATCGCTTAGTTCTTGAAACTGCGAATTAATTTTCGCTTAGTTAATTAGTTCTAACGAATTAGGGAATCAATAATAAGGAATTAATCTTTTATAACCAATAAATGTTTGTTGCACTTGAATGTTATAATCTGATGACTAACGTTTTCTCTCTTATGAATCTAATTTATTTAATTATTGCTTTGTTACCTTGCAATCAAAACTCCCTTGTTTTATTTGCTTTTGTTTTACTCTAATTTCAATTAATAATTCACTGAGTCCTTGTGAGAACGATCCTGGTGTTCAACACCTTGTACTATACTTAATAGCAAAAATACTTTGATACGCATCATGAAAGTGTGTTCGTCAATCAGGACGAACCTAAGCATTGGTTTACCGAACTTTAGCGGTTGTTTGGTCGCCAATTGGAGTCACCAAACATATTAGAGTCTTGTAGTCCGAAAATTATATGTCACTTCGTATTTATATGTCGGTTCCCAAATTCTCTCACTCACTCTCCATCCCAAACCCAAAGTCTCTCTATTATCGCCCCACGCTTAATTACCCGATCTATCGCCGAACCCTTGTTACTCTGCCTTCGAAGAGAGAAATTCAAGGACATGGAGAAAGAATAGGATTGAGAGTGATGATGGATGGAAATAACATTACCTCGTGAGATAGAGGTTGGAGTGACAATGACTACGACGCCTGTTTCACGGTACAGCCTGTGCTTTCACGACATTCCTTGTTTTGCTCAATGAGTGGGAGTTTGGTGGAAGGGAGACCATGATGAGGGGTTTGGTCTGGTGTTGGTTATGTGCGATAGGATCTTGGAGACAAAATATATCTCTGATGAGGGAGTTTGGGTTTGTTGTCGTTGTACAAGGCGACAATGTTGGTCGATGAGCAAAGCAATGTGGTCGTGGTCGGGTGTATGTCTACTTAGTGGTTTAGTGGAATCGAGGGGTTTGGATGGGTTTTGGAGGTTGTTTTGGTTTAAGGGTCTTTAATCGTAGTTCATAACACGAGTAGTGCACCATAATTATCGCATTAATAAAATATCGATCACACCAGGACGGGCTAACTACTTGGGTGTTGACTTTATTAATTATTTTAGCTGATAAAATGGTTGAATTGGTTGTTTGTTTGATAATTAGAAGCGTAAATTAAAACTAAAGCGATTGATTAACAAACCAAACACACAATAATAACGAACTGCACTTTGGTAACTTGAAGGTTAGAGTACTATCCTTTGAGGTTTCCTTGATTTCTTAGGTTGTGATGTACCTTAGAGTTAATTCTCCGGATAAAAGACCAAGAAGTGAGTTCTCTATCAACTAAGCAAGAAATTTTTCTTATGGCTAGATCCAATCTCTTGGTGCTTGCGGAAAGGAAAAAGAATTTCCTTCCTTTAGGGAAGGAAGTATTAGGAAAATCCTATTGATTGCAATTTTCTCTATAATGAAAAGGGTGATCTCGTATTGGAACCTCCCTCTCACTAAGAGAGCTACTCCTAGGCTGACGTGCACTATCCTGGATAAATTGATTTCCTATAACCACCAAAATCAAATGAATCTTTCCTAGTAAAATTAGATTTACTGGAAAAGGAGAGACTATCAAATTCATCAATGTTACAGACCAAAATAAAAAATGGATACCATTATAACAGTTATCTTTGCTAGGAATCCCTTTGTACAAATTTATACTAATTTGTTTTTGTAATAAAAAAATTAAAAACCCAATGGTCATTCCATCTCCATTGTCCATTGAACCTGCTCTAAGCAATCCTCCTATTTAGAAATATAAAATTATATTAGCAAAAAGCTTGAGAGAAGTACTCTCAAGTAGAGAATACATACAACCCGGCAGCAGCGGCAACAAAAGGACCGCTAGAGGCCGCAAAGAACCCCGAAACATCACTACCTCAGCAAGAAAAAACACCCAAGACTGCCAGAAGCAAAACTAGAGAAGTTCGAAAATATCAACAAGACAACTCCCGTAAATACCCCCATGAACAGTCCAAGGAAAATCACCTAGGAAAAGCAAAAAAGAAACCCTCAACATAACAGCCACACTAAAACAACCCCACTAAGGAACTTCATAGAGTCTAATATTGTTATCAATGAGGTGGTCTACAAGGCTTCGAACGACTTCCCCATCAGACCCGACAGGATCTACTATTTCTTGACAATTAAAAAATCCCTACGATATCTTGTTAAAGCTATATTAGAACCACAAGCTTAAGGAAGAAACAAAGAAGAGCTCTCTTCAAGCGAAACCTAAACCATTTGTTTCTCGGCCATCTTTAAAATGAAATCTCCTAAAGCTAGTTGTTTTCCTGTTGCAAGGACTTTCCTTGGTCGTCCTCTTTTCCTCCTCTCCGTCACCGCAACCTCTACAATAACCATCGAGCCTTCACCAACAGAGGGCTCTTTTGTAGGCCTTCATATATCAGAATGGTTGGTCTTGTGCTTCCCGGTCTTGAAACGAACTCTGCATTATTTCACAAGAGCACAATACTTGCACAATCCAATTGTGCAATTGCGAACACCCTTCAGAAAATTTCACTTATGTAGTTCCATCATCCCACGTTCACTGAGATGACCCTACGCATGTGCCACAATTTAGTTGCATCATTATCAATTTCAACAGATGCTACATCGATCACTCATACTTGTGCCCCCAACAACTTATAAATGTTGCTTGCAATCCTCTTTGCTCTCATCACTATCTGATTATGTTTATTTTTTACATAATAATAAAAAATTGAATGTAATATCTTACGTTCAAAATGATATCAAATATACCATAAAAAAATGATATAATTTTTTTAAACGATTGATTTGGAAATTAACTCAAAATTTTTGTGTTTTATGTTTTCGTATATGCATCTGGAAGATTAAAATGATTTTGGTATATTGACTCAAAGCATAACAAATTATAAAAAAAGAAATTAGAATGTAACTAGGATTAAAAAGAAAAAGCTTAAATAAGTTATATACGTATTTAAAAAAGAAAAATGAGAGATGAAATATGAAAATGTTGTATAACGATAGAATACTGTTATTTCATCCATGGTGCAGGATCAAAGAATTGATTTTTGCATATTTGATATCATTACTGTTATTTCATCCATGACGCGGGATGAAATATGAAAATGTCTCATGTATACCGATAAAATACTAGTAAATTAGTAAATTACACTCTTTAACAATTGATCTTTGCATTTTTCTCTCTCCAACCTATATGTCTCATGTCTTACCAGTTGAGCTATCATTTAGTATTCAGTGAGGCTTAAAATTCTTAAATTTAAAGGAAACTTTCAAATAGTGAGTCATTATCTCTAAATTACTGCAAGCGGTGAGTAGTGCATGAATTTTAGCAGTTAAGCCACAAAATTCAGATGAAGAAGAATTGAGTCAGGTGCTAATGGAGGGAGCAGTAAATTGGGGAAAAAGGAATTTCACTTCGCCAATACCCATTTGATCGAACAGCACAAGACGATTGAGAATCAGAAGGGGCGTAGTGAAATTGAGGCAGAACAGAGGGAACTACATCGAGAGCTAGGTATCATCATGCTTTCTTTCCATCAAGCAATCTAGAAATAGCTATTGTTTCTCATTTCTAATAGATCTTGATTATGGGCTGGCTCTATTCTAGACTTGTTACTGGGAATGCATATGAACTGTTTGATATGTGTTCTCTGTCACATGACTTTGTGATAAGTAAGAAAATTAGATGGACCCATGATTCTGGTTTGTTAACTTGAATTTGGTCAGCATAAACTCTAGTTGATAATATTAAATGTCACTGACTTGCATCTCTATTTCAAGAGCATCAAATATGTTTTGCATTTGCAATTCATTGAAGTGAAATTTGGTAACTGTTTTGCATCAATAACCAAAAAACCATTGCTGTTATACAAGGGACTATCTTGAGAATTTATGATAATGAAGATATTGGATTATTGTTCTGTGGTGCGAAACATGCTCTTTTGAGAAACTTGTGTATTAACTTATGTGTTTGATATTTACTCCCAACTCTATTGTTGCATAAGTGCCTATAAATAATTTATAACGAATGTTGGAAATGCTTAATAATTCTCACTAGTGTTGTCTAAAGTTTATGATTCGTTAGATTAAAGTTGTTTTGAGTTAATGCGTGAGCTGACTTCTTGATGAAATTGTGTAACTGTAAGTGATCCTGGTATTTTTTTAGCATTAAGACTTATTTTAGTTTCTCCTCATGTTGTAATGTTGAAGGTAATAGTAAGCCATAAGAAATGGACTTGCTTATTTTGGGTTGTTGAACAAGAAATGTTTAGATTTCTTTAAGGTTAAATGCTTTAATGTATAAAAGCTTGAAGTATGCTGATTTTTACTTTTAAAACTGATTGGGTTTCTGGACTGGGCGGGGCATACACAATGCTCATGCCCGCCCAAGAGTGAAGACAACCACGGCGGGAATCATCGACGCAGCTAATATCTTTGCCTTCCCTTAGGGGGACCCACGAGCCAGCTGGAAGATTCTTCTTGATTTGTCTTATATGTATAGGAATTTGGGCCCTGGTTGTCAGGCCCAAATATAGGAAAGGTCCATATCATGACCACCCCCTCTATAAAAGGGGAGGTCATCCACTTGTACGAGACCAACTTTTCAGCATTAATGAGAATATTCCTTTTATGGTAGTTTTGCTATTTTAGTGCTCTGCTAGGGTTTACTTTTTGTCTTTCTCTTACGTAAGCTTGCCCTAGTACAGAACATTGGCGCCGTCTGTGGCTCTGACTTAGCTCTTCCGGTGAGAGAAGGAGGAATTGCGAGCCATGGAGACTCGTTCATGCGGCGTGGGTCGACGCGATCATCGCCGGCGCGGTGGTGGTCGACACGGCGGTCGCGGCGGCGGACGAAACAACAACCGTCCCGTACTGGACGAGCAAGAGCAGGAAGCTTCCTCGGAGGGGGTCCACTCAGTGGCGCCGTCGCCAGCGTCATTGGTGAATGCAGCTCCGGGAAGACCTTCAGATCTGATCGCTAAATCAGATCCAGGTGTCAGGCGGCGTTGAACGCCGCCTGACTATGTGAACTTGGAAGATCTTAAAACCACTGCTCCACGGAGAGCGCAAGAGGCAGTGACAGGTATCACGCCTGCGGCTTTGCAACAAATGTTAGATACCTTACAGAAGGTGCAGTCCCAAAACGAGCAGTTGCAAGCCCAAGTTGAGTATCTCACTCAGCGGCAGGATTTTAAGCAAGAACAACGCCTGGAGGCGGAGGATGTAGTTGAATTTCAACCTTTTGTTCCAGCCATCACTAGGGTGGACATTCCAAAGCACCTGCAAACCATGGCATTAGACGCCTTTTCGGGCGAATCTGATCCTATGGAGCACCTTAGATATTTCAATACCAAAATGGTGATCGGCGGGGCGACGGATGCGGTAAAATGTCGATTATTGCCTTCCACGTTCAAAGGCATGGCGATGCAGTGGTTCATTCGACAACCGCCCTTCTCAATTGATAATTTCACTGATCTGTCCACTAAGTTTCTGACTCAATTTTCCGCCAATAAAACCACAAAAGCAACAATGTTTGATCTTATCAGCATACATCAGCAACCAGGCGAGAAATTAAAAACCTACATGGCACGCTTCAGCAAGATGGCGGTGCAGTTGGAGGAGGAAAATCCAGATGTCTGTTTGGCGTCTTTCAAAAATGGCCTTCGGGCGGGAGATTTGAATAGAGACTTAACAAGGCGACCGGCGAAGGATATGATGGATCTTCGCGCTCGTGTTCAAGAGTTCATATTGATCGAGCAAGATGATCAGAAGAAACAAGAAAGAGAGGAAGGACGCAAGCAGTCTCAATCTGGCGGTGTTTCACAGGACAAATCCAAGGCGGGGAAGGAAACCAGGGTAGCGCAAACCCCCCGTGTACCAAGACCGGGACCATACCAAAACTCTAAACCTGGCTTTCAAAATACATGACACAGAAATTCACAAGGTCCCACTGCTGCCACAGCTGGTCAGCCTGGTGCTTCGCCAACGCCAGTCCCACTTACTAAGTTGAATGCACCCTTAAGTACCATTTTAAGGGCAGTTGGGCAGACCAACGTTGTGCAGTACCCACCACCCCCACGGCGGCCGCCATCTAACGTGGACACCAATAGGTGGTGCGAGTACCACAAGGCGTTGGGGCATACGACAGATAATTGTTGGAATTTAAGGCGGGAAATTGATCGTTTGATTAAAGCTGGCCATTTGGCAAACTTTGTTAAAGACACAGCAACGCCGGAGGTAGCTAAGATCACTCAGGAGGACAAAGGTAAAGGTAAAGAGATAGTTGAAGAGTTGGGCGATCCTGTTGGGGAATGCTCATCTATTGCAGGAGGATTTGGCGGGGGTGCAATTTCAAGTAGGGCTAGAAAACGCTACGTGGCGACAGTACATTCAGTACAGGAGTCGAACGAAGGCGAGTGTTGGGTGAATCATTCCCCTATTATATTTACCCCTCAGGATTTCGCGCATGTGATTCCCCATGACAACGATCCAATTGTGGTAACAATTAGGGTTAACAATTATGTGACAAAGAAAGTATTCTTAGACCAGGGATCTTCGGCGGATATCATCTATGGAGACGCCTTTGATCGCCTGGGACTAAAGGAATCAGATTTGAAACCATACAAGGGAACCTTGGTGGGATTCACAGGGGACCGTGTCAGTGTGCGGGGATACGTGGAAATTCCGACTGCCTTTGGGGAAGGAGAGTTTGTCAAGAAATTTCAAGTAAAGTACTTAGTATTGGCGTGTAGAGCCAATTACAATGTACTCTTGGGGCGAGACACCCTCAACAAGGTCTGCGCGGTCATCTCAACTGCTCATTTAACTGTTAAATATCCCGCCTGCAACGGGAAGGTCGGGATATTGCGTGTAGACCAGAATGCAGCAAGGGAATGCTATTTAAGAAGCGTGGCGCTCTATGGGCGAAAGGCCGCCAAGGAGAGCCATCGAATTACAGAAATCTTCCCACAAGAAGGATTTAGCTTGGACCCAAGGGACGAGGCTGATAATTTTCGCCCACAACCTCTGGAAGAAACCAAGCAGGTGCAAGTCAAGGACAAGTTTCTAAAGATTGGCAGTGGTTTGACAACAGAACAAGAGGACAGACTAATCACCCTTCTGGGTGATAATCTAGATCTCTTCGCATGGACCATCAATGATGTACCAGGGATTGACCCCAAGGTGATCACTCACAAACTAGCCATACGACCAGGGGCGACCCCAGTCATCCAACCAAGGCGAAGAATGAGTGAAGAAAAGCACAAGGCTGTACAATTAGAGACTGAAAAATTAATCAAGGCCCGCTTCATCCGTGAAGTACAGTACCCAACGTGGCTCGCCAATGTTGTGATGGTCAAGAAGGCCAATGGGAAATGGCGAATGTGCACGGACTACACAAGCTTGAACAAAGTGTGTCCCAAAGATTCGTACCCACTTCCCAATGTTGATAAGCTTGTGGATGGAGCTTCAGGGAATGAACTTTTAAGTCTCATGGACGCTTATTCGGGCTATAATCAGATTATGATGCATCCCTCGGATGAGGAAAGTACAGCATTTATGACCAATCAGGCGAACTATTGTTACAAGACAATGCCTTTTGGTTTGAAGAATGCAGGAGCTACGTACCAACGGCTCATGGACAAAATTTTTTCAAAACAAGTAGGCAGGAATATGGAGGTGTATGTGGACGACATGATTGTAAAGTCCGCCAGGGCTAGTGATCATGGTGGCGACCTCAAAGAAGCGTTTGATCAGTTAAGAACATATCAAATGAAGTTGAATCCTGAGAAGTGTTCTTTTGGGATCCAGGGAGGAAAGTTCTTGGGATTTATGTTAACATCAAGAGGAATAGAAGTGAACCCTGATAAGGGAAGGGCGATCTTGGAGATGAAAAGCCCAACAAGTGTAAAGGAGGTTCAGCGTTTGACAGGGCGAATGGCCGCCTTGTCACGTTTCTTGCCAATGGCGGGTGACAAAGCGGCCCCGTTCTTCACATGTTTAAAAAAGAATTCAAAGTTTCAGTGGACAGAGGAATGCGAACAAGCTTTTACCAAATTGAAAGAAACATTGGCCACATTACCGGTACTCTCCAAGCCAACACCAGGCGTTCCATTAGTGCTCTATTTAGCGGTTACTGACAAGGCGGTAAGTACGGTGTTGCTCCAGGAAGAAGGAAAAAAGCAGAAAGTTATATATTTCGTGAGCCATACTTTACAGGGGGCAGAGTTGCGGTACCAGAAAATTGAAAAGGCGGCTTTGGCGATTCTGAAAACTGCAAGGCGCCTCAGGCCTTACTTCCAAAGTTTCCAAGTCAAAGTCAAAACTGATGTTCCCTTGAGGCAAGTACTTCAGAAGCCTGATTTATCAGGGCGATTGGTTAGCTGGTCAGTTGAGTTATCAGAATATGACATACAATATGAGCCAAGGGGCCAAGTCACTGTCCAAAGTTTAATTGACTTCGTGGCGGAATTAACACCCACTGAAGGTGAGAAGACTCAAGGAGAATGGGTCCTGTCTGTGGATGAGTCCTCTAATAACACTGGAAGTGGGGCGGGAATAACAATTGAAAGTCCAGATAAAATGATCATTGAACAGTCTCTCAAGTTCGAGTTCAAGGCGAGCAATAATCAATCTGAGTACGAGGCTCTGATTGCCGGCTTAAGGTTGGCCATTGAGTTGGGAGTCCAGAAGTTATTTATCAAAGGAGATTCGCAGTTAGTGGTTAAACAAGTGAAAGGCGAGTACCAGGTGAAGGATCCGCAACTGTCCAAATATTTGGAAGTGGTGCGCAGATTGATGATGGAGGTCAAAGAAATCAAAATAGAACATGTCCCGAGGGGACAAAATGAGAGGGCTGATGTGTTGGCGAAGTTGGCAAGCACAGGGAGATTGGGCAACTACCAAACAGTCATTCAAGAAACCCTGCCTCGCCCGAGCATTGATTTGGTAGAAATAAAGTTGAAAGCTGTAAAGTCAGTCAGTGAGGGCGAGCTACCTTGGATGGAATCGATTAAGACCTTCTTAGAGAACCCACCAAAGGAGGATGATCTGAACACGAGAACAAAACGCAGGGAAGCCAGTTTCTACACACTGGTGGATGGTGAGTTGTATCGGCGGGGAATCATGTCTCCTATGCTCAAATGTGTCGATACCAAGGACGCTCTCGGAATAATGGCGGAAGTCCACGAAGGTGTGTGTTCTAGTCATATCGGCGGGCGATCCTTGGCAGTAAAAGTGATAAGAGCAGGATTCTATTGGCCAAAATGAAGAAGGATTGTTTGGAGTATGTTAAGAAATGTGAAAAATGTCAAGTCTTTTCTGACTTACACAAGGCTCCACCAGAAGAATTAACAACCATGATGGCGCCTTGGCCGTTCGCCATGTGGGGGACTGATATCTTAGGACCATTCCCTATAGCGAAGGCACAAATGAAGTACATCATCGTGGCGGTTGATTACTTCACTAAGTGGATAGAAGCCGAGGCGGTGGTGACTATCACAGCCGCCAAGGTCAGGAACTTCCTGTGGCGAAGGATTGTTTGTAGATTTGGGGTCCCCATGGTGTTAGTAATGGATAATGGAACCCAATTCACAAGTAGTGTTACCCGGGAATTTTGTGCAGAAATGGGAATCGAGATGCGATTTGCCTCTGTAGAACATCCACAAACCAATGGGCAGGATGAGTCGGCTAACAAGGTTATCCTGAAAGGTTTAAAAAAGAAACTGGATGAAGCAAAAGGGCTTTGGGCGGAGGAACTACCAGGCGTTCTTTGGGCATACAACACCACGGAACAGTCAAGCACAAAGGAAACCCCGTATCGTTTAACTTATGGAACTGACGCCATGCTCCCAGTGGAAATAGAAAACCAAAGTTGGCGAGTGGCTCGGTTTAATGAGAATGACAACGGGGAAAATCTGATAGCAAATCTGATTATGTTGCCAGAAGAACAACGGGAGGCACACATAAGAAACGAGGCGGGGAAAGTGAAGGTCGCAAGAAAATTCTCAACAAAAGTCGTGCCAAGAAAAATGAGGGTGGGAGATTTGGTGCTCCGAAAAAACACAATACCTGATAAGCACAACAAGCTTTCGCCCAATTGGGGTGGGCCTTACAGGATTATAGGCGACGTTGGAGGAGGAGCTTATAAGTTGGAACAACTAAGCGGTCAAAAGGTTCCACGAACATGGAACGCCTCTCATCTAAAGCAGTATTTTAGTTAAAAGAAACAACAAAGGTGAATGAAGCCGCACTCTTTTTTCCTTTCTTTGTAGAGGTTTTTAATGAGGCGACATGTGTAAAGAATGAAGGGACAATCATTCCCATGTATGAAAAAGTAATGAAAAGATTATTTCAACAAGATTGTTACTTTTTCATTTATATTACGAGTTATGCAAGGTAAATCGTATCAAGGTATACAATACCGCGAGTAAACCTTTCGGAATAAGAAAGTATCGCCATCAAATATTACAAGCCTTGGCAATTCTAGTGGCCACTAGAAACCAAGCCTCGTCGAAAAATCGACTAAGATATGTAAACCTACGTAACAACAAAAGTCAGTAACAACTCAAGGTAACAACGAATGAACTTAAAACGATCTTCATTAAAGGAAAGAAAAGGGGGCGATGCCCATACAGGACTTAGAAAGATAATGAACAACAGGGCAGTGCCCAAACAGGGCAGTGCCCAAAGCAAAATGTTAACTTCATAAAAATAAAAACAAATTCAAGCTTGGTTCTCATTGTTGGCGTCGTTTCCCTGGCTGGCCCCAACCTGAGGGTCTTCTTTCTCTTGATCTTCATCCTTGTTTTGATCATCTCCATTCCCGCCATCTTCTCCTTCTTCAGGCTCACTTTCATCATTAAATTGAGGAAGGAGGTCGAGGCTGATGTCATCATCGCCAACCACTTGACCATCCTTGATCTCCTTCATATAGCCAATGCGGGAAAGATCAAAGCCTGGCTCAACCACACTGATTTGCTCTTTGGCCGCCAGAAAGCCCTGAGCAAATTGGAGAGAAGCACGCCCCAAGATGGAAGCAGTCAGGCGTTCGTACTTCTTCTCCAGCCTTTGACACTTGGCCTGAACAGCAGTGTGTTTGTCGTTGATGGTTTCCTTTAGGGACTTGGTCTTCTGAAGGAGCAAGTCAGAAGCAGCCAAGTCATCAGCTAACTTAGCACACTTCTCCTCGGCGGCCTTCAGCTTCTTGTTGGCAGTTTCAGCATCAGCCTTCGCTCGTTCATAGGCAGTCTTATAATCAGCCGCCTTCTTTTCAAAACGATTCTTGGCTGATCCCAACTCCTTTACACACTGGGCCATTCCCGCCACAGTGCTGACAGCAGAGAGCGCGTGATAGATCGCCAGAGAAGCAATGTTGGGGGGGCCTTGACCGGAAACATCCTTGTGAATCCGGTTGTCAAAAGTACGGGTCATGAATTCCAGCCCATTAAAGTGAGGATCCGACAAGTTCAGCAAGGGGGGTGGAGCCTCGCCACCAATGGCTGAGCTAGGACCAGCTGGGTTAAAGGGAGTTGGTGGGCGGTTGATCAGCGCGCTTGGATCTTGTTGAGGGGGCGGGACATTGTCATGTCCCTTCTTTTTCTCAGCCGGATGACCTTTTGGGTCGAGAGTTGATTGGTGGAGAGGTTTACCAGCAGCGCCTGAAGTTCTTTGACGCTTAGGGTCCCTGACGTTGTCAGAACCCGAAGTACCTTCATTCTTCTTCTTTTGTTCAGTTTCGGCGGCCCTCTTCTTCGCCGCCGCAGCAGACTGGGCGAGGTATTCCTTCATCTTGATTGGGTTCGCATCAACCTTGCTTTTTCCCATCGTAGCTGCACAGAAAGCACCAATTAGACGAGACACATGACAACAAGGAAAACAAGTTATGAGCAAAGATTATAAACTTACTAAAAAATTGATTTAAAGTGCCGGATTTAGACGCCTCAATCAAGTCATGACCAGAGATTACTGGCAGTGTGCGAAGGTAATCGGCGATACCTTGTTCAGATTCATCCAAGGCGTCATATGAAACGGATATTTTTCGGCGAGGGTTTTTTGTCCAGTAAAAAGGGAAAAGAGGGTTATTGTCGGAGTCTCGGAACAAGTTCTTTATTTCGGGCGACTCCATAACTTTGAAATATTTTTTCTGCCATACTTTGTAATGACTTTTAAGGGCGGTGAACCGACTCATGTTTTTACGGGCTAAAAGGGGAACCCATTTCACAGAAGTAGGTTTAGTGGTGACTGACTTATAGAAAAGAAAGAACAAAGGATAGGTTGGAGTGAAACTCAAGTGTTCACAAAGAATTTCAAAGCAGCGGATAAAACCCCAGGCGTTGGGCTGGAGTTGACAAGGAGCCACATTCAGAAAAGAAAGAATGTGACATATAAACGGCGAGAAAGGAAGTTTGATGTTCAAGTCTAAGAAGAAATAGCCATAAACAAAGAAGAAATCGGGCGATTCATCGGCTGGTTCTTTACGCAACAGAACACAGTCATCTTCGCCACATGGGAGGACATTCAACAGATGATCTTCATTATTCGAGGTGGCGGGATTTATCTTCGTGAACCCTTGAGCAGATATTCGAAGCGAATTAATGCTCCCAACGCTGCTCCAGATAGAACGCAACAGACATTTATCTTCAACTAAATGCGCGTTAGAGCGCCATTCAGGTGAAGACAAATCTCCATTAGAGGAGAGAATTGAGTCTACAGAGCCGGCGGGACCGGAATCATCATGGGTAGAAGGCGAGGAGTGAATTTCAATTATAGTGGGGGCGACAACTTCCTCCTCCGTGGAGGGCGAAGAAAGTTCTAGGGAAGAAAGGCTAGCGTTTGGTAAAGACATGCGAGGCAGTTTCATAAAAAGAAGAAAGAAGATGAACAAACTAAAAGTAAAAAGAAGATGAACAGAGTCAAAAGAAGAAAGAAGATGAACAGAGTCAGAGAAAAAAGAAGTAAACGAAGAATCTCAAGAAAGAGAAAAACTAACCAGGGGAAGAACTGTGGATTTGAGAAAGGAGAACGTCGGCGATAGGGGAGCACCGCGCAATGACGACGGCCGGAGGAAGAAAAGGTTCACCGGAGTTCAAAGAAGAGAATGAAAGCTGCGGTGAAAAGGTTTTCAGAACAAAAGTTTTAAGAAAGTGAAAAATGAAAAGTGAAAAGGGGTTTTTATAGAGAGAAAGGAGGAGAGAGAATGAGTGGGGGAAGATCGTGGGATTGTGGGACTTGAAATTCGAAAAGGTAGGAAGCGAAAAGACATTACTCCTCGAGACGCACAACTGAAAATTGCATTTATAACAAATGATGACGAAATCCCGGAAAACAAGGATACGTGCGTCAGTTGAAAAGACGTGATTGACGGTTATGATTAATGGCGACATATCTTTGAAACGGCAACAAAGGTGGCGAAGCGTGAAAATGGCGATGTAACAACGAAAGTAAAATGGCGATGTAACAGCGAAAGTAAAAGGGCGATGTAACAATGAAAATAAAATGGCGATGTAACAAAAATGTGGCGAAAAATAGTGGTATTCCGACACGTCGCAAAGCAAACGATAAAAACGGGCGACAAAGTTGCATATTAAAGACATTTTGACTCAAGTTACTTGAACCTCATGTCTTGGGGGCATGTGGACTGGGCGGGGCATACACAATGCTCATGCCCGCCCAAGAGTGAAGACAACCACGGCGGGAATCATCGACGCAGCTAATATCTTTGCCTTCCCTTAGGGGGACCCACGAGCCAGCTGGAAGATTCTTCTTGATTTGTCTTATATGTATAGGAATTTGGGCCCTGGTTGTCAGGCCCAAATATAGGAAAGGTCCATATCATGACCACCCCCTCTATAAAAGGGGAGGTCATCCACTTGTACGAGACCAACTTTTCAGCATTAATGAGAATATTCCTTTTATGGTAGTTTTGCTATTTTAGTGCTCTGCTAGGGTTTATTTTTTGTCTTTCTCTTACGTAAGCTTGCCCTAGTACAGAACAGTTTCAATATTTGGATTGATTTGCTGCCTAGATTGTATATTATGTTTCATTTTAGATCACATTTTATATATATTATAGTTTGGGCAGTCCTTACTTGATCATGCAAATTTTTTGTTATAGTAGTTGGATTTGAGTATTGTTTAACTTGTTGTAAAGCTAGTACACAAAGTTTTAAGGTGATATTAGTTTCAGTTTCAATTTCCTGTAAATCAGAACCAGTTTGCTTTTCATTGAAAACTTTCTGCAAAATTTGCATGCTGATAGTTCTGACAATAGTGGTTTCTTTTTTGTTCATAACTCTTGTTACACTTACCGTATTTGAGTGTCAGTCATTTTGTTGGAAAGTGAAAGAACTAACCTTCAAAGTGGTACTAATTTATATACAGGTTTCCTCCGCCCCCCCAGCCAGTACCATTTATTATCCAAAGTCAATCTTGATTAATGGTTTTGCATAATTCACATGCTTATTGGTTTCTAGCAGCAGTAAAAATTTCATGCATAACTTGGGTTAGACACGTTGTAATTGAGTCCCTATATTTTTAGATTCCTATACATTTATCAACCCACAAAAATTCAGAATTTATCTCTGCCAATCAATGCAGTTTTTTCCCCTTTCAATTCAGTATATATTCTGCATGTTTTAGGTTTTAAAAGAATCCACTCATTTTATCATTGGTTTATTTGTGATTATTAAGGACAAACCTGTACAATCAGAAAGCTGACACATGCATATAAAGTTTTAAATTTTCCCCCCTTCCATTTATTATCAATCCTTATTCAAAGTCTCTGTACATTCTGCAACATTCATTTATTTTAATACAAATGGACTTGTGCATGATCATTGTATGCTAGATCATCTATTCATTATGACCATCGTCACTCGATTGATGATTTTTGGGTCTTTGTACAATGAAGAGTGAAATAAAATCATTTTTGAACACGATGTTCTTCTATCTGCTTGCTTTTCTTTCTATACACTTATTCTAGAGAAGTCTTCAATGTGTGGGCCTTGGATGTGAACCTTTAAGTCTACTTCATATGTCATGTGTTTTGTCCTTGTCTTGTATCTTTCTGAATAGTTGTTGTTACAGCTCACATGCTATTTTGAGGATGTTGAAAAAATAACAATACCTATAATAATGATATATTGTTTGGTAACTTTGATTGTTGTCATGAATGGGTAATGGAGTTAGATCTGCTACATATAAGACTTGTGATAGATTGGAGTCCTATCCTAGGGACATGGTAATAATATGATGCTTTTCTGTGATGATGTGTTGTATCTGGTGATTATATCATTTTGTCTACCACATGAAAAATTAAATAAAAAGACTATTGAATGAAATTGTTTAAATTTAATGTCATCTTTGACTTCCCTAACTAAGAGTCGATTGTGTGGTCGAATTGCTATCTTGATGTTTAGTTAGAAAAATCCACTTTAAATATATATTAAAAGTAAGCACTTACATAGGTCAACTTATAATCAATTTACTGTGAACTACGTAACTTTGAGTTCTCCATTGCAGTATATGAGACATAGGAGCAGGATTCACTCGTCACATTAAAATTAAACTTTACTTATTGGACATGGAAGTCTGGATCAAAAATACACTTGGAGGTGTTGTTGTCCAAAAGGCCTTAAGGCAATTAGACTCATAACACCCAACCTTATACACCATTGTTGTGCCTTACAACTATCCATTGTGGGATAGTTTGAACAATCTTTTTTGGTTTCAACAATCTTCCTAGCTTTTCTGAATTAAGACTCTTATTCTATTGCTTACAGTGACTGATTAAGATAAATCTTGACAAAACAAAGGAAGGATATAGGCATTGGTATGGACTTAAAGAATGCACAACTTCATTCTAACTTACATAGTTTAACATTTAGGTAGATCAGCAGGTGGTGGGAGAAGAGAAGTTGAAGGAGTTGGTCCATTCTCAACTAAAAAAACTGTGGTTAGTCCCCAAACGTTATGATCATCCACATGGCAATGCACAAACCATGCCCCTGCAAAACAATAAAATATATATAATGTGCTACCTCAGCTAGATACAGAGATTATTACCTAATCAAATTATCAAAACAAATGCTATGTGTTTATTATGATTTTATCATGAATCTTACCTGGATTGTTTGCTTGAAATCTGATTGCAGCCCATCCTCCAGGAGGTACAGGAACCGTGGTGCTTATTTGAGGATTCACTAAATTGTACTTGGCTTTGTCCAATATGGGATTGTAAATCCCAAAATCTTGAGCCAACACATGGAAATTGTAGCCGTGAATGTGCATTGGATGACTCTGAGCATTCAAAACTGCTGTGTTTTGAAACACGATTTCCACAGTTGAATTGTACTTGAACCTCTTCACCTTGGTTGATTTATGCGCAAATGTGACGTTCGGATCCAAAAAGATTTTGGGATTCACGAAATTAAAAGGATTCGGAGGGTAATCAGGGAAATCGTCAGTGTACACGCCACTCACATTGTGGTAGAATGCCTCCAGTATAGAGTACCCTCTCCCTTCTGGAAGCACAAAAGACTCATTGTTCAAGCTTGCAGAGAACTTTTGATTGAGTGGACCTGTACAATTTTCATTAACGGGGCACCTTAGCATGTTCATGTTAACAGTGATGAACATTTCCTCATCTACCTCAAGTGGGACAGGAATCCAGTATGGGGCCTTCACATTGCCCCGGATGCTAGTGAAGAACTTTGTAGCTATTGCTACGTCAGTATGCAGTGGCATTAGTGGCATCAAGGGCTCTGAATCTGATGATGCTTCGTAACCGTCATAAGAAACGATGGCATTAGTTGTCGTTTTATCGATGAGATTCTCTAGCTCACCAATGACAAAAGGATGCGCAGCCATGTAGTATGAGCCTCTAGGTTGGTCCGCGGTGAAAAGCACATCAGCACTTTGGCCGGCGGCGAGGATGACGATGTCGGTGACATAATGTTCGGTGTATGCGGCATCCATAGCAACAACTGTCAAGTTGTGATGGGCTATCTTGAAGAAAAGGTTGTTATTGAGCGCAGTGTTGACCATTCGCAGCAAGTAAGTCTCTCCATGTTTCACCTTAAGCTCATATATCTCTAAAATATGATCAAACTATCATATATTAACTATATGCACATATACAATCATACAAAGTAGTTAAGATTAATTTTCTAAAATGCATAAATAAAAAATAGTATTTATAGACTGAGGATTGCTTGCAACACTCACTTTTCAATACTTTCTTATTGATTGGCGAAATTTCATGTAGGTCCTACTAATTTGGAGCGAGGCTCCTAGTTTTAGTCAACCTTACATGAATTTCGATCAATTAATGAGTGTTGAAAAGAGACTATTACTTCTACAAGACCATGTTTTAAAATGCAATAACACTTTGAAGTTTCTGATCATATGTCAAGTTATATGGATGTTGGAGAAGGAAGCAACTTACGAATTTGTGAACAATTGAAGAGATCACCGGGTAAACCATTGATGGTGAAACCAGTAGATGGAATTTTATCTCCTGTGGCAAGTTCTTTGCTGAGAATATCCTCAACATCTCCCTCATACCAATCACCTATATTTAAATAAAAGTTCCTTATCATCATGCAATTTAATAATTTTGTGTACTAATTCTACAATTATAATGAGAAAAGGTGTGTGTGTGAGAGAGAGAGAGAGAGCAATAGTGAGAAAAGTACCTAGTATTATTGGTACTTGCTTGTAGGGTGTAGGAAATGGAAATCGACCCGAACGAGGGTGAATGATAAAAGCACCATGAACTGTGGCACGTAACAAATTAGCATGAGCATGCCACCATAGAGTTCCTTCTTGTTTTGTCACCTTGAATTTGTATGTATAATTTTTGCCAGGAATAATTGGGCATTGAGTTATATATTCCGGACCATCTGCCCATGCACTGTAGAGTTGGGTCACTCCATGCCTACATGAAAATGTTAGTCATTAATTAAAAAGGTTAAAGCAAATTTTTAGTGCATAGAATTTCCCTCAATAACAAATCAAATCAATATAGAAACTAACAGAAGTTCTATTCAAACTTCTAGTGCATAGAATTTCCCTCAATAACAAATCATTAAAGGAAAATTTTGTTGATGAGATCAAGAAAATCGAGAAATGAAAAGTGTAAATGTGTGTTATTGTTTGGGCTTAATTACACTTTGGTCTTTTTTGTTTCAGGAATACATGACGCCTTTAGTCTCTATAGTTTCAATTGTTCGAATTATATCCCTCAAGCTTTCAGAAAATGGTTCGAATGTAGATTTTTCTTCCAATAACTAACAAAAGAAGTTGATGTCAGTCAAAAGTTAATGTTAGCTGTTGAATGACAAATTAATATCTAGAAAAAAAATGGTTCAAATGTTGATTTGTCATGACTTTGGGTGATTTAGACAACTATAATTTGGTGTGCTTTTGACTTGAGTATGGCATACTAGATTGAAGTAAGCCAATTTTCACACCTTAATCTGACATTTGTAGAATCTTTTTAAAAACCTACATTTTATATGATATTTAATGAGTCATGTACTTATATCTAAATAAGCATATAGGATTAAATATTTCTATAGATGAAATATTTTATCATATTTTGATAAAAATATAATTTAATAACAGTAGTATATAATAATAAATATTATATTATTTGTATTTTTCTAAATCAGCCAGGCTCTAAATTTGTAAGACTTTTTAAATGATCTGCAAACCGACTATTTAGTTTAGTAAAATTTTAAAATACCTTTGACCTAATTTATTTGAAAAAAAAGATTCATGTAAATTAGGCCAGTAATAGCCATGCATGTGATGTGTGACATATATCTACCCCTAGGATGGAGATCAAGTGTTCTTTGATCTTATTTGGTGTCCTCCTCTCATCAATTAATCTTGGCTAAAAAGCATTTTTGCCCCCTGATGTTTCAAGTTTGTGCAAATTTTGCCCTTACTCTATATTTGTTGATGTTTCTACCCCTCATGTTTTCAAACAGTGCACCGTCTACTCCTCCGTCAGTCAGACGTTAAAAAACTAACAGGATGAGCTGATTTGGCTTTTTTTTTATATATTTTTTGGACTTGCCACGTGGAAATTACAAGTGAAATTGGAAAAAAGGGGCATGAGAGATTCAAATTCAAGACCTGTAAGTAGCAAAACATGCATTTAATCAGTTCAGTTACATACATAATCGATATATACATCAAGCAAATTTAATTTATATCATTTCCTTGAACATCATCAACTTCATATGCTCCTCTTCATCTCTCCAATCCACTCAGGAACCTCTCATGAGAAAGCCTGAACCTCTCATGAGAAAGCCTGACTGACGGAGGGGTAGACGGTGCACTGTTTGAAAACATGAGGGGTAGAAACGTCGACAAAAATATAGTAGGGGCAAAATTTGCACAAACTTAAAACATCAAGGGCCAAAAGTGCTTTTTAGCCATTAATCTTTTAAAACTCTAAACCGCCATAGTGTGCTACAAACCAAATTCAGTGATTAAAAAATTGTGATCTTCTGACACATTCAAAAGTTTATTGAGAGATAAAAAAGTATTATTAATTCAAGAGATGAGATAAAACTATGAGATAACATGAAAGCTTTGATAAAAAGACAAAGGAAAAATAGAAAAATATTAGGACTCTATGAGATAATGTTTTGATCGGAAAAAAAAAAAACTATATGCATGTATGAAATAAATAACTATTAACGTATCAAATAACTAAGTTAACATTATCCAAAATGATTACCAATGAATGGTGATATTGTAAGGTGACTTGTTGACTACGTGAACAATGACGGTGTCACCGTCGATGACATTTATGGTTGGTCCAGGGTATTGGCCATTAACCGTGACAATCACTTGCTCATTGCACAAGCGTATGACACTCTTGTTTTGAACCTGCATCACATTGAATTTCCAATAATAACATAAATGTCAATTAATCCATATGAAATTAAATATATATGAAGAGAAAGTAGAGAGACGTGTACTTGACAAATTTATGACACAACACAATACACATGGTGTGAAAAATTGCTGACTCTAGCGAGTACATGTATTGCAAGTGGTTAACATAGGTGTTAAGGATATTTGTTACTTTTTTTTTATTACAAGAGGAAAATGTATATTAGTTTTAATTTTTAGGTTTTTATATTATGGGTCAAGTAAAATCTGATATATAAGTTAAAAAAATTATGTTCAAATTAATGTTAGCAACTAAGAAACATAATATAAATGACATATACAAAATATTAATAAGTTGTTTTGGATTTAATTTGCTAATTTCTCTTGTAAAAGAGTTGAAGAGCACCTCTTGTGCTTTTGATCAAATTCAATCTTGGCTTGGTAAAAAAAAATGCTAAATATAAACAGTAACGACATAGTTCATGCTTCTTTTCAATTGTCAAATTTGGCTTTTGACTTTATATCCCATTTGACTTTTTCTGATCATCTAACCATGTTTGGATTGGGTACGTGCTGGAGGGACTTGTTCCTCTCTTATCATCTAATTTATCTAATTAATGCATTTGAGAGTTATCGTAAAAAAAAAACATGACTCGTGAGTTGACTAATTTTTTTAACATGATCCAGATCCCACTATAGAATTGTCCATAACACTAAAAAGTAAAATTAGTATGTGAGTATTATTTGTTCTCTTATTCAGCCCTAATAATAGTCATTATCTTTATATTGTTCCTAAGAGAATCAGAGTTGTATCTTTTGGCGGGGGTTCTTTTCGGTTAGGTTGGGTGCCCACCTAAATTTTATCTGTGAGGGATGTTTTCAGATTTTTTGAGTGATGAATTTCTTTTGTTGCCGATACAATATTGGCAACAAAATATGACTTTTGAGAGACTGAAATATGACTATGACAAAAAGTCAAAAACACATAAACTTATAACCTTAACTCGAACAAATAAATATAATTCTAAATATTGTAGGAACAAAATATATATATATATATATATATATATATATATATATATATATATATTTAAGCCAAAACACTCTATAAATGTTTATCCTCATTTCCAAGGGTACTTTTGTAAATGATATTTTGTGCAAAATGCATGATGTTTATCATTATTGCACTCATATTTCAATGTATTATAATACTAACCACCTTTATTTTATTGAAAATATTGCACTAATTTCCCTAAGATTTATTATTGTAGCACCTAATATCAATATATTATTCTTATAAAAAAAATCCATCTATTACTCTAAATTGTGTATAAATGAGAGGAAGTCAGTGAATTTCACTATGCAATAATGATAAACGTGAGAAGGTGTTGGTGCAATTTGCCCTCAGATTAAAAAGACATTAATGAAGAAGCTCAAGTAGAGCAAAAGAAAGTCAAATGTATATATGCCATCCTTACAGTGAAAGTGTGCTCCACGATAGCAGCCGAAGCCATGGAAAAAGATAGAGGAGCATAAACACACACTAGCAACAGAACGAAAAGCTTCATGTTGAAGTAACTACCCCAGACAGATAGGAACTAGAAGCTTTTATCTGAAATCAACAGGTGGAAGTAATTAAGTACTATAGCTTCATGTTGCTGTGATACAATCATATCATATATATATGGAGATAGAGGTGCTCGCTGTTTCCATAATGCTACAGTACTCCATGATAAACCATTTATTAATTGGGTACATGTAGTGATCATATATGATTAAAATAATGCAACTGTCCGTCCCTGATAAGTCATTTATTAATTGGGCTCGCGTCATACTTTGGCAGATAGTCTTATAATAAGAAGGATTGATCACTTAGAAACCTTACAAAATATTTCTTAAAAAAGACAACATATAGAGTCAAAAACTTAGTAGTATACGCAAGGCAGCCGTTTTTGAATTTAGACTTTGTTAGACTTTTAATTAATATTTTATTTTTGGTGGAATAACTCAAAAGACAATAAGGGTCGTCTGGTACACCGTATTAGACATGATGATTGTATAAGCTTATGCAATACATTATGAGTTTAATTATTCATTGTTTGGTGCTAACTTTGTATTGTATAAACTTATCTATCAACCCACCCTTAACATCAAAATGATGTATTATTTAAGCCACACACCATGTAGGCGATGGATAAGGCCTGATAAGATTTAACGTATACGCCGCCATCACCACCACCCTCCACTGCTTCCACCACTCACCCTCCACCACCACTACCGCGACCGCAACCATCCTCCATTGTCGCCGCCACCACCCTACAACCACCACAACCACCGCCCTCCACCACCACCACCAACCACTGCCACTGCCACCACCACCCTAAATCCACCACAACCATTGTCCTCCTTTACCATCACCCTCCATTGTCGATACAACCACTATCCATCCTCCACCACCGTCACCATCACCACCACCGTCCATAGTCGCCGCCACCACCACCACCCTACTACCACCGACACAGCCACACCACAACCACTGTTCTCCTCCACCACCCTACCACCACCAACACCCTACTGCCACTACAACGACCGTCCTCCTCCACTACCATCACCACCACCACCCTACCGCTGCCCCCACCACCACGCCCTTGACACCATCACCGCCACAATCGACAACACTATCCAGGGATTGAAAATTCTGGACTAAATGCGTAAGGAGTCCAGCTACCAACTGTGCTATAATTTGTTGGTAATTAGAATAATGAGAAAAATAAGTGTAACATGAGGACTTCCTGACTTCCCAGGAAGTCACCCAACCTAAAACTTCTCTAGCCCAAGCACACTCAAAACTTATTTGATTAGCTTAAAAACTCTTTTAAAGTGACTAGTAATGAACTTATTTCAATAGCTAATAATTTTTTTTAAAAGACTTTTAATAAACTACTTGAAGTAGCTTTTAGCTTAAAGTTTATTAAATTTATTGTCATATTTATCCTTATTATTTCAATAAGATTTACCATTATATATATATATATATATATATATATATATGTATGTATGTAAAGGAGACTTAAGGTTTTGCATGTATTAAATGCATTAAACCATAAAGCTCCCATACATTTATATTAAATATATTAAAAAATATAAAATATATTAAAAAATGAAAAATATTTATATAATAAAAAACTATACAACTACTAAAATTAAATAACAACATTCATAAACTTAAAATTGACTTGGGCTTTGCATTTGACAAATATTAAAAATTAAAATTAAATATTAAATATTAAATATTTTTTAATAAATAATTTAGATAAAATACTTTTAAAATAAAAAATTCTATTTATCAATATCTATCTATCTATATCTTTATGTATTTGTGACTTTGCTTAAAGTGATTGTATGACTACTAAAAAAATTTCTTATTGCAAAATAAATGTTTAGCATGAAATAAGTTATGTGATATAAATAACAATAAGCTATGTGATATAAGATCATTGTCATGCTCATTTAAATACAATAAACTAAAACTCTTGGTTTCCAGTAACCACCATTTTAAAATAATCAATTTCTAAAAGGAATTTTGTAATTTTATAAATTTAATTGCTTTAAGAATAAATTTAAAAATGAAAAACTTCCATTCTCCATTATCCGTTAATGAATGACTCATTCTTAGAGGTGAGTCTTTTCTTCTTCCACTACTCTATGGCCATTGAGAATGCAATTGAAATTTCATATAATTGAAACTCCGCTTATAAAAAAAAAATTAATACGAAGTAATAATAATAATTGAAACTTCAACCAATCCTTTCGTCTTCAAAAATTCTTATTATTCTTACTCTCATGCTATTTAAGCTAATTATATCAATTACCAATTCTTCATGTTTTTATTCATCCCCTTCTCAACTTGCGTTGTCAATTATTTGTATAATATTCAAGCTTTTTTTCATATAATTAGAAAAACTTAAAAATAAGCCCGTGCAACGCACAGGTTTAATTTCTAGTATCCTTTTATATTTTAAAAAACACGAGACATTAATTATGGTATTTTTCATTTAGACTCATCTCCTATGTATTGTCATCGTTGTGCTCCCCTCTTAAAGTTTTGTAATGTATAGATATCAAAATCTTAATTTTTTTACCATGAATAAAAAAAATTCATGGTCATTATAATTATAATTATAATTATCGTATATAAATATAATAAAAGGGCAAGACAAAGTTAATTATATTATGTGCAATTTTTCTTGTTCTTCTACTATATCGTCATTATGTAGGTCATAGGAAACGATTTTTTTGATACCCCAACTTGGTAGATCAAGCCCCCCTAGTCGACAAGTTCTTTCATCATACACTCTTCAATAATCCTGATATGATCAATTTTTTTAGCCCCACCTAGTTTTATCCTCTTTTTAAATTTGTTTTCCATGAGTAAAAGAACTTATTCATCCATGTTAAAAATTCTGAGAACATCGTACTCTCACATTAATATACACGATTCCCCGAAATTGAATACAAATCAATCAAAACAAATGCTTATTCACTCACCTACCACATTCAAAGGTCAAAATCTCTCAAGAGATCAAGAGAGTTCAACACCAATACACTTAAATTAAAGAACCAAAGGAAGGAAAGAAAAACTAAATTTCATTCAAACTCAAAGTGTAACTGAAGGGGAGAAAAGAAGAAAAAAAGAGAAATTAAGAGAGATAGAAAATAAAAATAAAAAGAATATATGAATAAATCAAATAGCTCAGGTAAAAGATACTCCTTGATACGCTTTTACCTAACCCACCATTTGTCTCCGAATGATAGCTCAAGTGGTAAGAGCTAAGGACATAAGGGTTGGGTGGGGTAAAAGGTGAAGGATCCCGGGTTCGAACCCGGAAGATTAATTTACTAACATTTCTAACAACTAACATTTGCTATAAAAAAAACCTAACCCACCATTTTCAACTTAATACGCCCAATAGACCAGGCAACATTCCAAAAGAGCATCCTTGAAAACATAAACACCCACTAGCAAACAAATTAAAGATAACCTCATTCGAATCCATCCATCTCTCTGTAATGAACAGGCCTAAGATTAATCTAAAAGCACCACCTCACCCTTTGTGTAACAGATCCAAAACATTCAAACTAATCCCCAAGAACCAATCTCCAAGCAGCTGTCACTCCTAAACCTCCAAAGGCTTCAAAACTAGCATAAAAGTAACAGTGTACCACAGCAAACAAAGGACCAATCTAAAATTATTATTACTAAAAATAAAAATAGAGAGAAGTAAAAACAAAGAAAAATTCTATCATACTCAAATTTCTAAGAGACTTGCATATAAAAATGAAAGACAATGACATTTGTTTTGAATAACAAAAGCGGCCGCGGCTTTTCCTGCATCATGCGAGATTGAATAAAAATATGTTTTGCTTCTTCATGTGGGCGATATATATATATATGTATGCATGCAAAAAGCCAAATGTCAACAACAATTTTAAAGTAACACTTGATAAAATATTGAAATGGAAATAGAGACGAAATAACTATTTAAATAAGCCAACCTCATTTGACTTACCACAAGATGAGTTGACTTAGCTTGGATTAGCTTACATATTGCTAGAGTCAAGAAGACGTAATCTTTTCTCGACTCACTTTAAGTTGGTGGGTTACATGAGTTGTCTCACGAGGGTTAGCTCAAGTGGTAAGAGTTATGAGACATAATTAAGGGTTGGGGAGGGGAAGGTCCAGAGTTCGAATCCTGGAAGGAAAATTTGAAGGAATTTTCTAACTTACTAACAACTAACTACTAACATTTGCCTATAAAAAAAACATGAGTTGTCTCACGTGGTTTAATAAATTAGAAAATGGTTATATATATATATATATATATATTTCTGGTCTCTTTCTAAATAAAATGAGTTTTAGGCCTCAGGAACGTCTTATGTGAAGTTGACAGCGCTGATCTGGTGAGGTTCCTATCGGATTCCATTAGCTGCCACTTCCACGTCCATGGGCTGTTGCTGCATGAGATTCATGAACTCTTAAACAGAGGTTGGGGAACGAGACTTGCCGGGATAAGCAGAGACCAGAACAAGGCAGTTGATTGCCTTGCGAAACATGCTTCTTCCTTGCATTCGCTTGGGGTTTCTGCTGTAGACATCCCCTTCCCGGAGCTAGAGGTCCTCTTGTTGAGTGATTCTCTAGCAATCCCTTAGTCTTGTTTTTGTCTTGTTACTTTTCCGATGCACCAAAAAAAAATTCTATTGAAGATTTCATCGCTATGTTTATAAGAAATATTTTTTTAAGATCCTCACTTTAATTTGACCTCAAGCCACTTGTTTGCGTGTCTAGCGAACTTTCTAGCGACACCACCTATCTTAATGAAGCTTTTTTTTTGAAACATAACTTCAATACTATTAAGAACCAAACAGTATCGAGGTCAAAATGTCTGCAGAAACAAGAGAGCTAGCAGCTAGAGGAACCTCCTTAATCCACACTAAACCGACGAATGAGGAGGCATTCCGCGTTAGAAAATTCGCAACGGAATCACCCGAACGACGAACAAACAAAAAACGAACAACATCAAAATAACGACAAAAGCAACACACTCTCTAATAAGAACAACAAAATATGATCCTCCATTCGGAGGCTTCTTCCAACGCTGGAATAACCGAAGGCAATCAGTTTCAAGGTATAAAGACTAGAAACCCAACTGAACCGCGAGCACCATAGCCCATCGTAAGGCCAACACCTTAGCCAATGCAGGGGCAGAATCCATGACGGGGTACTTTGTCGCCGCTGCAAGCACCGTGCCTTCCTCATCCCGGACAACCATCCCCACGCCTGCGTCTGCATATGATCTGAAGGAAGCATCGAAATTCAGCTTAAAAACACCCGCATCAGGCCGCTTCCAAGTGGAGTTGCTGACCACCGCCGCGGGAGGAACATGGTGTGCGGGCGGCTACAACCAGCCAAGGGCCTGGACACGTTGCAGCGCCGCTTCACAAGAAAACCGGTGACCCACAAACACCGCATGATTGCGGGCTTCCCACAGTACATAACAACCTGTTTGCCACTGTGCAATCCCCTCTAACTTTGCACTATGCATAAAATTCTACAGAAAATCACCCACAGCTTGAAACCTGTCCATCCTCAGAGAAAGTGAGAGCCATAACCAGAGTCTTCTTCTGGCTGGGAAATGGAACATCAAGTGGTTCACGGTTTCTGCTTCCAGCTCGCACAAGCCACACACGACATCAACATCCATGCCCCTCCGCTGAAGCACATCACGCACGGGGAGATAATTCAAGCACCACCGCCACGCCACTTCCTTGCAGCGAGGAAGCATGGGGCTTTTCCAGAAATTCTCCCAAAGCTTTAGAGGCAGCAAGGTCCCAGAATCTGAAGAAGAAGCTGTTCCAGTTACTACCACGCTCCTAACAAACGCATACCCAAGCTTAGTGGTGTAATTAGCATCCAAGGAAGAAGGCCAGTAGAGTGAATCAGACCCACCATATAAAGGCAAAGAAATTGCCAATATTTGCTTTGCTGTGTTAGGATAGAAAGCAAACTAAATCAAGTTCCTATTCCACTGGTGACTTTCAATTAAATTTGCCACATGGACAACACCCACATTTGAGAGAATATCTCACGGTAATTAACCGGGCACCTCATTGGAAGCCAATTATCACTGCGAACAAGCACACTACGACCATCTCCAATTCGCCAACGGCTACCCCTTTCAAAGATCCACCTGGTGCTCAGAATACTGGACCAAACATAGCTAGGACGATACCCTTTTTCGCACCCTAAATAGAGCCATTAGGGAAATAAACACCCCGAAAAACATGAGCCAAAAGAGATTCTGGCTGAGAAAAAATCCTCCACCAATTCTTTGCAACCAATGCTGAATTAAAAGCCGTAAAATCGCAGAAGCAAAGTCTGCCCTCCATTTTTTATTTGCATAGCTTATCCCATACGAGCCCAATGCATACCCCTCCTGGATACATCACCGCCCCAATAAAACCTGGAGACCATACGCTCAATATCTGCACAAATACCATTAGGTAGCATAAAACGAGACATAACATAAGATGGAATAGCTTGAGCCACCGCTTTATCAAAACTTCCCTTCCCACCCAAGAAAGAGATCTCTCTTTTCACCCCTTTAATTTTTTTCCAGACACGATATTTTACAAAGTTAAAAATTTGAGACTTAGACTTACCAATAATGGTAGGTAAACCTAAATATTTATCAAAGCTTTCAACCGCCTTAACTCGCAAAAGCTGTTTCAGCTCATCCAAATGATTCTGAGGCACATTTCGGCTAACAGAAAGCATTGACTTATCATAATTGATCGTCTGGCCTGAAGCACGCTCATAGACCGCCCGGATGTTTTTCACATCCATGGTCTTCTGATCCGTTGCTCGGGAAAACAAGATACTATCACCTGCAAACAACAAATGAGAAATAACAGGCGCATTCTGCGCAATTTTAATGCCACTCAAAGTAGATGAAACAATAGATTTTTGTATCATTGCAGAAAAAACTTCCCCACACAAAATAAAAATATAAGTAGAAAGAGAATCTCCTTGCCTCAAAACCCTCCCAGGAATAAATCCAAATTCATGATTGTCATTAAGCATAACAGAAAACTCAACCGTAGTAACACAACTCATGATTAAAGTAACCCATGAAGGTGGGAAACCCATCTTATGAAGCACAGATGCTAAGAAAGACCATTCAACTCGGTCATAGGCTTTGGACATATCAAGTTTCAAAGCCATAATGTAATTCCGGCCAGAAATTTTCTTCTTCATATAAGGAAAGCACTCATGTGCAACAAGAGCATTATCCGTAACCAACCTGCCTGGAACAATAGCACTTTGAGATTTGCACATTAAGTTAGGAAAAATAAGTATCAACCTATTTTCAATGGTCTTAGTGATAATTTTGAAAATAACATTACAAAGGCCGATGGGCCTAAATTGATTCGCATGCACAAGATCCTTAATTTTCGGAATTAATACAATAAGAGTTTTATTAACGCACCTGGAAAAACCGAACCCTGCAAAACCTGCAAACAGAACTGAGACACCTCATTCCCAATGATGCTCCAATATTTCTGATAAAATAACGCCGAAAAGCCATCCAAACCCGGAGCCTTTGTCGGGTGCATCTGGAAAATTGCCTCCTCTACATCCTCTTTCGTAAACGACTCAGATAGGATACCAAAATGATTAGCGGTGATCCTCCCGGCCACAAGATTAGTCACCTCCTCAATACCCGAGGGATTAGAGGAAGTAAATAAGTTGGTAAAATATGAGGAAAACACCCTAGAGATATCCACATCCTCCACAAATGTAAGTCCCACATCATCCTTAATAAACTCAATCAGATTCCTCTTCCTCCTCTGACTCTCTTATGGTGGAAAAACCTAGTGTTTTTGTCCCCACTTTTAACCATGAAGCTCTACCTCTGGCTCCACCACACTTCATCCTGCTCAAGCAACACATCAAGGGCACCCTCCACCTCTTTGATCTCACTAAGGACTTGTTCATATTGCACCTGTCGTTGAAGATCTTGGAGAGCTACCTTCTTCTCCGAGATCTTTTTGGGAAGATCCCCAAACTTTTCCTTTCCCCACCTCTAAAGAGAGCCTCCAACCTCAGAAAATTTAGACAGCAAAGATGAGCTAGGCCTACACCAAGCCTCTGTCACGACCTCCATGCATTGCTCCCCACTTTCAAGCAACAACTCCTCAAACCGAAACATATGTGTCAGCTTCATCTATTTTCTACCCTTGCGAGAAACACAACTAAACAAAATTGGGTTATGATCAGAACAAAACTGCGCAAAGGTGTTTCAAACTCATAACCGGCCACATAGAGTCCCAAACATCATTAACAAGTGCATAGTCCAATCGCTCCTCCACCGTGTTTGGTGTACTCTGCTTAATGGACCACGTAAACCTATAACCAGAAAAACCAACATCCTGAATGTCACATTCATTGCAAGTTTGATTGATCAAGTGTAACCGTCCCATATTGGGAAAATCGCCCCCAAGATTATCCATTGGGGAAAGTATGTCATTAAAATCACCAATGCAAAGTCATGGAGTATGCTCCACTGGTTTAAAACGGGAAATCAGTTCCCTAGTTTTGCTTTTATTCCTCGTCTCCGAAAGCCATAAACTGCCAAAACCTGCATAGCTAATATATGATCAGGATGGATTAGATTGAATAAAATGGTATTCAAAGGAACTTGTTTCACTTCCACTTTCACATCATCCCTCCAAAGGAGGCATAACCCACCAGCTCAAGACCGACCTTGGCTCGCACATGTAATAGGAAAAATATTAGAAAGGCCACCCATGCCTCGGTGGCGCAACATCTCAAAAGAAAACAACGTTGTTTCCATGACGAAAACCACATCGGGAGATTCAGAATGAATGAGCCTCTGCAAGGCTCGAACTTCCTTCAGGTTCCCAAGCCCTCGGCAGTTCCAAGATAAGATCCTCATTGAGGAGGGCGGGACTGCTCCGCAGTCTCCGCCGATCCCAATCCAATATCAGAATTAACTTTCTTCAAAGGAGGTAAAAACCCCATTCCACCCGTACAAAAAGCGGAAGAAGACACAATTGGATGCTTTCTCTGTTGAGAACTAAACTGGTTATTCCCACTGTTTCATTTGTCAACACCAACTCAGTTTTTTTGAGCGAAATCCGAGAGCACAGTCCCTCCATTATCACCCACCTCCTTACCACCTTGAATGGGAGGAACATTTTCAGCAGTAACTTTGCCTTGATCACGAACCTGCTCATCATGTTCCTGCCCCTCGTTACGCACCCCCTCATGTATAGGCACTCCACCTTGCTCTCGCCTAGAGCCACCATGTTCTATCCTCTGTTTCTCACCCCATAGCTTCGTCATTCATCAGCCCGAAGCCATTCGCCATAAGGGAGTGGTGGCTCCTTCTCAGCCTTATCACAAAAACGAATACCATGGTTGAGCAGCCCACACATATAGCAAAAATTCATCTATTTCTCATACTTGAAAAAGACTTTGAAGGGATGTCCCCTCCTACCGCAAGAATTTGTGCTCTCTGTAAGATCAAGTTTTGATCTAGTAGTACAACTCTATGTTTTGATGATTACAAGTTAACCTTTTGAGTATGAACAATTATGGTACTCTAACGTGTTTTTCTGAGTGTGCTATTTACAGGCTCTGACCTTGATTCAATCTCACACAAATCAGAAGCACTGTGCATAAAGAGTGACCCAAGCAACGCTTTCGCAACATCTATGTTCACTCTGAACAGTAGAAACGCTTCAGAAGATCTGAAGTTATACAAGCTCTGATATGGACTCAGCCACCAGAAGTTCTGAAGATCCAGAAGTTTTGACAACCAAGAAACTCTGAAGGTTTAGATGTTCTGATGGTGTAGAAGACTCTGAAGATCCAGAAGCTGAACAGTGGAAACTCTGATGTCCAGAAGCAAGAAACTATGAAGACCATGTACTTCCCTCTGAGTTCAGAATCAGAAGATACAACGGTCAGAGGATCTGTGCTTTCCCTCTGACTCTGATCAACCGGCTTCACAAGTTCCAACATGAAGCATTCCCCTGATCAGAAGTCTCCTAGGTTTAAAGGTCAAGTCGCTATCCAAGTACAAAAGCGAATGTACTTTCCTGACGACCTACCTAACGTTCTCAGCCACAGTAGAAGCTGGAATTTCCAGAACTGCCCTCCAACGGTAGCATTTCCATGCAACGTTCAACCCTAATCCTTGGAGTATAAATAGTGACTGAAGATTGAAAGAAGCGGCTAGAAGCATTTACACACGCGCAAGAAATATTCAAATCCTTCTAAGCTTTCTTTCATCCTGAATTTCATTGTGTTTACTATAAGCTTTTTAGAAGCACTTTCCTTGTAAACAAGAACTTCATATACAGTTGTATAGTTTTCCTTTAGGAGATCAAGGTTGATCGGATCCTAGAGAAGACTAAGAGAGTGAATCTTAGTGTGAGCTAAGTCAGTGTATTGTTAGTCACTTGTAGGTTTCAAGTGCAGTTGTAACACATACCTGATTAGTGGATTGCCTTCATTCTAAGAAGGAAGAAATCACCTTAACGGGTGGACTGGAGTAGCTTGAGTGATTTATCAAGTGAACCAGAATAAAATCCTTGTGTGCTTTTCTATCTCTCATCTTTAGCACTTAGTTCTCGAAAAGATTTGTTAAAATCTTTAAGGTGTAAGTTTTATCTTGAAAACGTTATTCAAACCCCCCCCCTTTCTACCGTTTTTCATACCTTCAATTGGTATCAGAGCGTAAGTTCTGATTACCAAACCTAACAGTGTTCAGTGATCCGGGCCGGTGTGAAAAACAATGGCTACCACCAGTGAAACACAGAAAGATGGATACAACGCAAAGCCTCCTATGTTCGACGGTCAAAGGTTCGAGTATTGGAAAGATAGACTCGAAAGTTTCTTTCTGGGTTTTGATGCAGATCTCTGGGATATTATTGTGGATGGCTATGAGCGTCCAGTCGATGCAGATAGCAAGAAGATTCCAAGGTCAGAGATGACTGCAGATCAAAAGAAGCTGTACTCACAACATCACAAAGCAAGAGCAATTCTTCTAAGTGCTATTTCTTATGAAGAGTACCAGAAGATTACAGATCGTGAGTTTGCAAAAGGCATTTTTGAATCTCTGAAGATGTCTCATGAAGGAAACAAGAAAGTTAAAGAATCAAAGGCATTATCTTTGATCCAAAAGTATGAATCCTTCATCATGGAGCCAAATGAGACCATTGAAGAAATGTTCTCCAGATTTCAGTTGCTTGTAGCTGGAATACGACCTCTCAACAAGAGCTACACAACAAAAGATCATGTCATAAGGGTCATCAGGTGTCTTCCTAAAAGCTGGATGCCTTTAGTGACATCAATTGAGCTCACAAGAGATGTTGAGCATATGAGTTTAGAAGAACTCATTAGCATTCTAAAATGCCATGAGCTGAAGCGTTCTGAGATGCAAGATCTGAGGAAAAAGTCTATAGCCTTGAAATCCAAATCTGAAAAGGCTAAGGCTGAGAAGTCAAAGGCTCTCCAAGCTGAAGCAGAAGAATCTGAAGAAGCATCAGAAGATTCTGATGAAGATGAGCTGACTCTGATCTCCAAGAGACTTAACCGCATCTGGAAGCACAGGCAGAGCAAGTACAAAGGCTCTGGAAAGGCAAAAGGAAAATCTGAATCCTCAGGCCAGAAGAAGTCATCAATTAAAGAAGTCACATGCTTTGAGTGCAAAGAATCAGGGCACTACAAAAGTGATTGTCCAAAGTTGAAGAAGGACAAGAAGCCAAAGAAGCACTTCAAGACAAAGAAGAGTCTGATGGTGACATTTGATGAATCAGAGTCAGAGGATGTTGACTCTGATGGTGAAGTCCAAGGACTCATGGCTATTGTCAAAGACAAAGGAGCAGAGTCAAAGGAAGCTGTTGACTCTGACTCAGAATCAGAAGGAGATCCTAACTCAGACGATGAAAATGAGGTATTCGCTTCTTTCTCTACCTCTGAACTGAAACATGCTTTGTCTGATATCATGGATAAGTATAACTCTTTATTGTCTAAGCATAAGAAGTTGAAAGAGAACTTATCTGCTGTTTCTAAGACTCCTTCTGAACATGAGAAAATTATTTCTGATTTGAAAAATGATAATCATGCCTTGATCAATTCTAACTCTGTGCTTAAGAACCAGATCGCTAAGTTAGAAGAAATAGTTGCTTGTGATGCCTCTGATTGTAGAAATGAATCTAAGTATGAAAAGTCTTTTCAAAGATTCCTGGCTAAGAGCGTAGATAGAAGCTTAATGGCTTCAATGATCTATGGCGTAAGCAGAAATGGAATGCATGGCATTGGCTATTCTAAACCAATTAGAAATGAGCCCTCTGTGTCTAAAGCTAAATCTTTGTATGAATGCTTTGTTCCCTCTGGTACCATATTGCCTGATCCTTTACCTGCTAAAGTTGCTAAAACCCCTCTTAAAAAGGGATCCTTCTCCATGTCTAAATATCATGCAAAAATTCATTTACATTATCATGTTGAGAATGTAGGATCACGCGCTTACCACTACGCCAAAACCAATTGGTGTTAGTGAGGGCGCAACGTTATTTCTTATAGCGTAGCAGACAGCGCCCCGTTTCGAATGCTACCTGCAGGCAGGATGCTGGCCCACCTGGACCCAACAATCCCCCCCCAGCACCTGCCAGCCAAACTAGCTGCACAGCATGCCTTCCGTGGGATTCGAACACGGGACTTAGCTCTGATACCACTTGTAGGATCACGCGCTTACCACTACGCCAAAACCAATTGGTGTTAGTGAGGGCGCAACGTTATTTCTTATAGCGTAGCAGACAGCGCCCCGTTTCGAATGCTACCTGCAGGCAGGATGCTGGCCCACCTGGACCCAACAGAGAAACCCAAGGTGATCAGAACCTCTGGGGTAACTAACAAGAAAGGACCCAAAAAGTGGGTACCTAAGGACAAGATTATCTATGTTGCAGATATCCTTGATAGCTCCACTGAAACTCCAGTCATGGTATCTGGACAGTGGATGCTCGCGTCACATGACGGGAGAAAGGCGTATGTTCCAAGAGCTAAAACTTAAGCCTGGAGGCGAAGTTGGCTTTGGAGGAAATGAAAAGGGTAAAATTGTTGGTACCGGTACTATTTGTGTAGATAGTAGTCCATGCATTGATAATGTGTTATTGGTAGATGGCTTAACTCATAACTTATTGTCTATAAGTCAATTAGCTGACAAGGGTTATGATGTTATTTTCAATCAAAAGTCTTGCAGGGCTGTAAGTCAGATCGATGGCTTTGTTCTTTTTAACAGCAAGAGGAAGAACAACATTTATAAGATCAGATTATCTGAGTTGGAGGCTCAGAATGTGAAGTGCCTTCTTTCTGTTAATGAAGAGCAGTGGGTATGGCATAGACGGTTAGGGCATGCCAGTATGAGAAAGATTTCTCAACTGAGCAAGCTAAACCTTGTCAGGGGCTTACCCAATCTGAAGTTCGCTTCAGACGCTCTTTGTGAAGCATGTCAGAAAGGCAAATTCACTAAAGTCCCTTTCAAGGCAAAGAATGTTGTCTCAACCTCAAGGTCGTTAGAACTTCTGCATATCGACCTTTTTGGACCAGTGAAAACTAGGTCTATAGGTGGCAAGAGATATGGGATGGTCATTGTTGACGACTATAGCCGCTGGACATGGGTAAAGTTTCTAACCCGCAAGGATGAGTCTCATGCTGTGTTCTCTACCTTCATTGCCCAAGTGCAAAACGAGAAGGCTTGTAGGATTGTGCGTGTCAGAAGTGACCATGGTGGAGAGTTTGAGAATGACAAGTTTGAGAGTCTGTCTGATTCCTATGGAATTGCACATGATTTCTCTTGTCCCAGAACTCCTCAACAAAATGGTGTTGTTGAAAGGAAGAACATAACTCTTCAGGAGATGGCTAGAACCATGCTCCAAGAAACTGGCATGGCTAAGCACTTTTGGGCAGAGGCAGTAAATACAGCATGTTACATTCAGAACAGAATCTCTGTGAGACCAATTCTGAATAAGACTCCCTATGAATTGTGGAAGAACATAAAACCCAACATTTCTTATTTTCATCCTTTTGGTTGTGTTTGTTATGTTCTTAATACTAAGGATAGATTGCATAAATTTGATGCTAAGTCTTCTAAATGTCTATTACTTGGTTACTCTGATAGATCTAAAGGTTTTAGATTTTATAATACTGAAGCTAAAACTATTGAAGAATCTATTCATGTTAGATTTGACGATAAGCTTGACTCTGACCAGTCAAAGCTAGTTGAGAAATTTGCAGATTTAAGTATAAATGTTTCTGACAAAGGCAAAGCTCCAGAGGAAGCTGAGCCAGAGGAAGATGAACCAGAAGAAGAAACTGGTCCCTCTGATTCACAAACTCTGAAGAAGAGCAGAATCACTGCAGCTCACCCTAAAGAATTGATTCTGGGCAACAAAGATGAACCAGTCAGAACCAGATCAGCCTTCAGACCATCTGAAGAAACTCTGCTCAGTCTGAAAGGATTGGTGTCCTTAATTGAACCCAAGTCCATAGATGAAGCTCTTCAGGACAAGGATTGGATTCTGGCCATGGAAGAAGAATTGAATCAATTCTCCAAGAACGACGTTTGGAGCTTAGTGAAGAAGCTTGAGAGTGTCCATGTAATTGGAACAAAATGGGTGTTCAGAAACAAACTGAATGAGAAAGGAGATGTAGTCAGAAACAAGGCAAGGCTAGTTGCTCAAGGCTACAGCCAGCAGGAAGGAATAGACTACACAGAAACATTTGCTCCAGTAGCAAGACTAGAAGCAATTAGACTGTTGATCTCTTTCTCAGTGAATCACAACATAGTTCTTCATCAGATGGATGTGAAGAGTGCTTTCCTAAATGGTTATATTTCAGAGGAAGTCTATGTTCATCAACCCCCAGGTTTTGAAGATGAGAAGAAACCAAACCATGTGTTCAAATTGAAGAAATCACTCTATGGTCTGAAGCAAGCTCCCAGAGCATGGTATGAGAGACTCAGCTCATTCCTTCTGGAGAATGAGTTTGTAAGGGGTAAAGTAGATACAACTCTCTTTTGCAAAACTTATAAAGATGATATCTTAATTGTGCAAATCTATGTTGATGATATAATATTTGGCTCTGCTAATCAATCTCTATGCAAAGAATTTTCTAAGATGATGCAGGCTGAATTTGAGATGAGTATGATGGGAGAACTAAAGTACTTTCTGGGAATACAAGTTGATTAAACACCAGAAGGAACATATATCCATCAGAGCAAGTACACTAAAGAACTTCTGAAGAAGTTCAACATGCTGGAATCTACAGTGGCCAAGACTCCAATGCATCCTACATGCATTCTGGAGAAAGAAGATGCAAGTGGTAAAGTTTGTCAGAAGCTTTATCGTGGTATGATAGGATCTCTTCTATATTTAACTGCATCTAGGCCAGATATATTATTTAGTGTTCACTTATGTGCTCGTTTCCAATCAGATCCAAGGGAAACCCACTTAACTGCTGTTAAGAGGATCCTAAGGTATCTGAAAGGCACCACTAACCTTGGCTTGATGTATAAGAAAACATCAGAGTATAAGCTTTCAGGTTATTGTGATGTGTTGGTCAATTCGCAAGCGTATGAATACCTCCGGGTTTTAAAATATCGAACCACAAGGATTGTGAGTGAGAATTGTTGATTTAAGTCTAAAGTTTGCAAGTTCTTAAAGCAGTAAAATTCAGAAATTGGTTTTGGTTGATTGTGACAAAAGTTTCGCAAAAGAGCAATGTTGAAAATGATGTAAAAAAACAATTGATGGAAAATTGCCTTGGGTTTTTGATCATCTAATCCATTTTAGTCCACCTATCCTATGCATGTGATATCTTGATTTATCCCTTGTTGTTATAGCCTATGTACTTACTAGTTGATTCCTCACAAAAGTAATTCTCTCAAACTGAGAGATAAGCCCAATTCCTTGTGTACTTAAACATTCATACGAGGTAAATAAGCATGTATGTTCAGGCCAACAAAACCCTACTCTCACTCTATGCCTAGAAGCAAGTATAGAAGGATCTATTCCAATTCATGTCCCTAAATCATAACAAATTTCCTTTTGATTATAATCTAGCCTCTAGCAAAGGTGCACCAAAGCTAAGCATGCAATAAGGAATTGAAATACAAGATTAAATCAAGACTCATGCATAGAGATAGGATTTAACAAACTAAAATCTCATAGAATCTCTTAACCCAAAGCAAAAAGTAAACTAGCCACTCATGGCTAGTGGATTCATGAAGAAAGTATAAAGAAAACCTGAGAAAAATACAAGTTGGAAGCCTCCCTTAGCCCCAAAGTTCTCCTCAGCTCTCAAACTTGATCAAAAATGAGTAAAATGTCCAAAATGTATCAAAGAAATTGGCCTAAGCCTTATTTATAGGCAGAATAAACGAAACTGGGCGCTCAGGCGCCAATTCAGAGCGCCTGAGCGCCAATTGCATGTTGAAAAACATGCTTCTGGACCCAATTGGCGCCTAGGCGCCCACTCCCTGCGCCTAGGCGCTTAAGCTCGCCTGAAAAAGACTTTTTGGCTTCTGAAACTCCTCTTTTCAATTCTCTTTAAGTTCTTCATCAATTCCATGCTTCTTGGCCTTCTTTCTCCTTCAGTTTCTGCTCTCCAAACCTAACCACCAAGTCAAGGAAGATTCTAGAAGCTCCAAGAGCTCATTAGCACAAGAAGTCCTTCATAAAACACAACAAAACCATGCAAGTCCTAAACTTTACTTAAAATGCAAGAAAACTACCTATAAAACTACTAAATTACCAAAACGAAATAAAGACTAAAGAAAAGAATAAAAATGCATGAGAATGCATGAAACACTACATGAGACTCATCAAAAAGACTCAAAACAAACAAAGAAACGACCCTAAAAACACTACTAAAATAGGGTCATCACACCACTATACTCAACGACAGCTCGTCCTCGAGCGTAAATAACACTCGCTTGCCCTCAAGCGCAAGAAATGCTCTCACACAAGTGCTCTCAACAAGGAATACTTCACAAAAACAGGGGGACAAAGAAATCACAGCTAGTTCCAAGAGAAAGACCCAACAACCTACTTCATGCATCTTTTCAAAAGAGAAGAGTGTAGAGTCCGTTCATGGGAAGCATATAGAACTAAAAATCCTAAGATGAGATGTTCATTTAGTGCACTGAGCACACAAACAAGTTCATAGGTCCTGAATGTCATTCACTCCATAGCAGCAAAGATTAATCATGCAAATATTCAAAGAGACTTCAAAAAGGGTTGAAACATTGGCTAGGTGAAACATGATGGTGGTTGGTCCCTAAGGGAAAACTAGGCTTTCAAGCACATTGAGTGCGGTCCTCTTCTAATAACCCCGGAGCTTTACAACATTTTTTTTTTGCACAATTCTCTTGCACCCACCTTTTCAAACCCATTTTTTTCTTTTTTCAACTCCAACTTTTGGTTAGGAGTTCTTTTTCTTTCTTTTTTTTTCACTTTTTTTTCTTCCTTTGGGGCAAGAGACTATTTCTCATTTTTCCAGCTCCATACAACACAACAAGGACCAACACTCCCCAATATTCCAACCAAAACTTCCATCCCAAACTTGGCTACAACAAGATTCTCCAATTAAGCTCAAATGGGACAACTAAGGGCAATGTTCAACCACAAACTCAGAATCTCAAGAAATCCTATAAGTCTCAAGAATAAAACAGAAATCACTAAGCATGCTATGAGCGAAATTAACGCAGAACCAAGAATTGCAAGTGAGTCAGGATCCTCCAGAGAATTTTTATGGTGAAGGGTCAAAGATAGACCCTTAATGGACTCACACCGACTCCTTTCTCAAGAGACACTCGGAAGACCGAAGTCTCCTCCTCTCTTCCCCAACATGCAATCACTCAACCCCAAAAACAACAACAAGTATTCACAAAAGCATTTTCAAAAACAGCACTAATAGGGAAGCAAAACTATAGCTAAAAGCATGTGAGTATAGGGAAGTAAAAGACCCAAAAACAAAAAGCTAAATAACAATGCATGACAAAAAGAAAAAGAAAAACTACAAATTGAAAAATATGCCAAAGATGCATGACCTAAACTAAGGGTAGAAATACCTCAATTAACTCACTCCATGGGGTCATGGTCACCCCTTCCATCGCCATAATCCGGATGAACACCGGCATCATGCATCAAGCTCAAGTCTATCATCCCCTGCTCCAAGGTATTAAAATCCAAGGGCCCATTGTACCTGGGGTCTGATGTGCTACCTCCCCTCCAATGGAGGTCAAGATCCCTGTGTAAGCGATCTTGCCTCAAAAACATCCGCCCGAAAGCGGCCTCCATCCAAGCAGGAGAAGGGTCAGCACGTGGTGGAGTAACCACCTCATTCACCACCTCAACATTTTCTTCTTCCTCTTCTTCTTCTTCCTCTTCTTCCGCTGGCTCCTCAGGATCCTCTTCCTCTTCCTCCTCTTGAGGCATCCTTGCTGTCCATTCCTTATAAAGTTGAGCGATCCTCTCCTTACTGAGCAGAGGTGCCACAGGCAACCTCTTCTCAATAACATGGACTGGCCTCCTAGCTCGGTCCCTCACCGCATGAATCAAAGAGCAAATCAAGTGAGGAAAGATGGGCCGATGCTTGTCTTTACTCCTGTTGTAGAGGGAATAAATCCGACCAGCAATGATGGTGGCCACGTCCATAGGATGACCTCTCACGATGCAATAGATAGCAACCAATGTAACCTCTCTAACTTCAGATTTGTTAGAGCTAGGAATGAGGGAATCCTGCAAAAATTCAGCCCAAACTCTAGCCAGTGGTGTCATATCCTTCCTTCTCACAAAAATGATCTCATCTTCAACTGCTTCCCAGTCCCGCCCAGGCCTAACAATCACTGCCTTCATGTCTTCCAAGATCTCCGGTGACTTCTCCTCTAAGAGCTCATGATAAGTGGACTTCTCGGGGAAAAACTCCTTCTCTTGGTCCTCCGTGAGGAGACCAAGATGCCTGCGAATGACTGCTGGATTGTAATCAATCACATCTCCCCTGAACCAAGATGAATTCACCGGTGGCCTGGACCTGTCATCTTGATTGTCACAGTAGGTGTTCGCGTAGAACTCCCTAACCATGACTTCACAAGCAAACGGAATGGGGTTGACCCAATTCTTCCACCTCCTAATCTCCATGGCTTCTTGCATGCCCAAGAGGTCTCTCCTTCCCTCCCGATACAAAACTCCCCGCTCCTTCACACACTCCTTGTGTGCTAGGTGAGCTCGGTAAAACTCTTCCTTAATCGCAGATAGGAAGCGGGAGCGATCAAAACTCCGGGAGGTGGAGGAAGAAGCTGCAGCTCTTGTGTTGGTTCTTGCTCTTTTTACAGGCATCTGCAAAGTTGTTAGCCCATACACAAGCCACAAATGTTAGAAATGTTAGTTCAAAAATAAAAAGAAAAGAAAGAAGAAACTTTGTACAAAAACAAAAATAGAACAACCTAAGAGCACCCAACAAGTTTCTTAGTGATTTTGGCAAAGAGAGAAAAATTACCACAAGCACTTGCCAAAAATCGACTAAGAGAACCCATTGAGGCATTCTATCAAACACCTTATAAGCAAAAGCAAAACTAAACTAATCCACAAAATCCTAACTACCCATTCCTCACAAACTCACAACCCCTTCCTAATTAAGCACAAATTCAACCCAAATATGAACATACACAACCCAAACCCAACTTGCAATGGCACAAATTCACTCACCCTTACCCAAAAGAAGCATGCATTGCAAAACTCATGAACTATGGTGAAGGAAAGTGGAAAATGGAACTTACCTTGACTTGAGAGTGAGTGGGTGCAAGTGGACTGGACTTGATGCAATGCAGAACTTTGAAGTAAAAGGAAGAGCCAATGTGTGTGCAAGTGAGAAATGAGAAGTGGAAATGGGGTATGGAGAGAGTGGGGTGCGTTTTTTATGGGAGAATGGGAGTTAAGAGTGGGAAAATGAAAGGTTGGGGTTTTAAAACCCAAAATCTGGCAGAAACAACGTAAAGGAGCGCTCGAGCGCTCATGGGGAACGCTCAGGCGCTCGTGCCAGATACAGAGGCAGTGCCTCTGCCACTAATTGGCGCCTAGGCGCCCATGAATTGGCGCCTAGGCGCTCAACCCAGTTTTTTCACAAAAAATTTTATTTTTTCCTTTTTTTTTTTTTGAAATTAAACACCTAAAATACTACAAAATTAAAAGATAGAAAATAACAAAATTAAAAGAATGGGTTGTCTCCTATTTAGCCCTAGGTTATAGTCCTAGGTGGACTCTCCTTCCGATGGTGTTAGGAAGGAAATTCCTTTCCATTGATTAGCTTACCACAAGTGCAAGGAAGAAACCTTGCACAAAACCTCTGGAGTAAATCCTCCCATGAGGCTATGTCCTCTTGCTCATCAAACCAAGCTCTAGCCTCCCTCGTCAAAGAATGAGGGAAGAGTTTAATCTTCACTTCATCACTTGAAACACCCTCAATCTTAGCAAGGGTGCTAGCTTGGGTAAACTTCACCATATGAGCATGCAAGTTCTCGTACTTAGACCCCCCATACTTGTTACCATTAACAAGCTTGATGAGAGCCGGATGGAACTCATCAATTTGGACATTAACTTTGGGGATCTCTTCCAAAACCTTCGACCTGCTTCTAATCACATCACAGACAAAGTCATTGTCATGGTTAGTCTCAATCATAGGATTAAAAACAGAAAACCGTACCTTTTCCTTACCAACACGGAGAATGAGGTGATCCTTGTCAACATCAATCTTAGCTCTACCAGTAGCTAAGAAAGGTCGACCAAGAATGAGAGGAATCTTCTCATCCTCCTCCATATCAAGCACAACAAAGTCCACGGGGAACACATACTTGTCCACCCGCACCATTACATCCTCCACAATCCCATATGGAGTCTTGAGGGATCGATCCGCCATTTGCAAGGAGAGCATGGTTGGAGTAACCTCTCCTTGGTTAAGCCTCTCAAACATGGTGAGTGGCATCAAATTTATGCTCGCTCCAAGATCACACAAGGCTTCCACATCCGCCATGCCTTCAATTTCTACCGGAATAGTGAAACTTCCGGGGCCCCTTCTTTTCTTAGGCATCTTCCGCTGCAAAATGGCACTACATTCCTCCGTCATCAACACCGTCTCATCTACTCCCTTCAATCTTCTTCTCTTATGCAAAATATCCTTCATAAACTTAGCATATATAGGCATTTGTTCCAAAGCATCAGCAAAAGGAATACTAATGTGGAGCTTTTTGAAAACATCAACAAATTTTGAAAACTTTTTATCTAAGCTCTTCTTAGCCAATGCTTTAGGAAACGGAACCTTGCTAGTTTCAGGAGTAAGATCAACTTCCTCTCTCACCTTAATAGGCACAACTACTTCTCCTCCCACTATCTCCTCTCTCTTTTCTCCCTCTGTTTTTTTCTTCAATTCACTCATCACTCTCCCACTTCTAGTGGCTACAACAGAGGCATTTTCTTGCTTAGGATTGGGGATAGTATCGGAAGGAAATTTACCTTGAGGTCTCTCGGCTATTTGCTTGGCCAGCTGGCCAAATTGATTCTCAAGATTCTTGATAACCGCCTCTTGATTCTTGTAATTGTTTTCCGTCCGGTTGATGAAAGTTTCCACCAACTCTTCTAAGCTCTTCTTGGAACCACTACTTTCACCTTCTCCTCGCTCTTGAGGTTGTCTTGAGCTTTGGCCTTGGAATCCTTGGCTAGGAAATTGTCTTTGAAAGCCATTTCCTTGCCCACTACTACCTTGCCTCCACGAGAAATTAGGGTGATTCCTCCATCCTGGATTGTAAGTATTTGAAAATGGGTCATTCCGAGCTTGACCCATAGCCTTCACTTCCTCCTCCGGTCTAGTCTCTGTGCATTCTTCGCTGTCATGCGGCCCTCCACAAGTCACACACTCCACCTTGGCAACTCGACCACCAATCTTGGTAGTCTTCATTTGATTTTGAATCTCATTCATTTGCTTGGAGAGTTGCTTGTTGGAGGCCATAAGTTGATCATAAGCTTCAACCTCAAGGACTCCTCTTCGGGCTTGGCGATCATTATTAGAGTTCATGGCTCTTATAGCCATCTTTTCAATCAACTCATACCCCACTTGTGGAAGTAAGGCATCGAACTCTCCACTTGAAGCCGCATCCAAACCAAACCTCGAAGAATATTGGAGACCATCATAGAACTTTGCTACTTGCTCAGCTTGAGTAAGGTTATGTTGAGGACACCTCCTCAAGAGCTTCTTGAACCTCTCCCAAGCTTCATAGAGATTCTCATCGGTGGATTGAGTAAAAGTCATGATGTCATTCTTGAGCTTTCTCAAGAGGGCTCTTGGAACAAACCTTGTGGTGAACTTCTCAGCCAAGTCTTCCCAAGATGTAATGCTACCTTGGGGCTGTGAATTCAACCACTCCTCAGCAGTATCCCTCAATGAAAAAGGGAATAAACTCAAGCGGATGGTGTCCGCTGAAACATTCTGAACTCTGTAGGTGTTGCAATTGCGGATAAACCGCTCCATGTGTGCATGAGGATCTTCGAGAGCACCTCCACCATACTGATTCTGGCTCACCAAATTAATGAATGCCGGCCTCAGCTCAAAATTTCCCGTGCCATCGGGGGAAACTATGCTGCCCGGATAATCGTAGCTCATGGCAGCCGAGGTGAGGTCTCTAAGAGAACGATTGGCATTCTCCAATTCTTGCTCTTGAAGTCTTTGAGCAAGAGCCTCATTCACTCTTTCTTCTATGTGGGCTTGCATCTCCTCTTCCGTCATATGAGCAGCCATGACTTCAAGCCTTTGTTGGGCTCGACGACGGCGAAGAGTACGTTCAGGCTCCGGATCAAACAGCAATGGATCCGTGCTAAGCCTACAGTGCATAAACTAAAATCACAAAAACAGAGAAAAGGTTAGTAACACCTATTCAATGCAATGCTTAGTAAAACAAACGAACAAACTCTTTAACTTAAACCGAAAACCACAAACAATCCCCGACAACGGCGCCAAAAACTTGTTGGTCAATTCGCAAGTGTACGAATACCTCCGGGTTTTAAAATATCGAACCACAGGGATTGTGAGTGAGAATTGTTGATTTAAGTCTAAAGTTTGCAAGTTCTTAAAGCAGTAAAATTCAGAAATTGGTTTTGGTTGATTGTGACAAAAGTTTCGCAAAAGAGCAATGTTGAAAATAATGTAAAAAAAACAATTGATGGAAAATTGCCTTGGGTTTTTGATCATCTAATCCATTTTAGTCTACCTATCCTATGCATGTGATATCTTGATTCATCCCTTGTTGTTATAGCCTATGTACTTACTAGTTGATTCCTCACAAAAGTAATTCTCTCAAACTGAAAGATAAGCCCAATTCCTTGTGTACTTAAACATTCATAAGAGGTAAATAAGCATGTATGTTCAGGCCAACAAAACCCTACCCTCACTCTATGCCTAGAAGCAAGTATAGAAGGATCTATTCCAATTCATGTCCCTAAATCATAACAAATTTCCATTTGATTATAATCTAGCCTCTAGCAAAGGTGCACCAAAGCTAAGCATGCAATAAGGAATTGAAATACAAGATTAAATCAAGACTCATGCATAGAGATAGGATTTAACAAACTAAAATCTCATAGAATCTCTTAACCCAAAGCAAAAAGTAAACTAGCCACTCATGGCTAGTGGATTCATGAAGAAAGTATAAAGAAAACCTGAGAAAAATACAAGTTGGAAGCCTCCCTTAGCCCCAAAGTTCTCCTCAGCTCTCAAACTTGATCAAAAATGAGTAAAATGTCCAAAATGTATCAAAGAAATTGGCCTAAGCCTTATTTATAGACAGAATAAACGAAACTGGGCGCTCAGGCGCCAATTCAGAGCGCCTGAGCGCCAATTGCATGTTGAAAAACATGCTTCTGGACCCAATTGGGAGTGGGCGCCTAGGCGCTTAAGCTCGCCTGAAAAAGACTTTTTGGCTTCTGAAACTCCTCTTTTCAATTCTCTTTAAGTTCTTCATCAATTCCATGCTTCTTGGCCTTCTTTCTCCTTCAGTTTCTGCTCTCCAAACCTAACCACGAAGTCAAGGAAGATTCTAGAAGCTCCAAGAGCTCATTAGCACAAGAAGTCCTTCATAAAACACAACAAAACCATGCAAGTCCTAAACTTTACTTAAAATGCAAGAAAACTACCTATAAAACTACTAAATTACCAAAACGAAATAAAGACTAAAGAAAAGAATAAAAATGCATGAGAATGCATGAAACACTACATGAGACTCATCAAAAAGACTCAAAACAAACAAAGAAACGACCCTAAAAACACTACTAAAATAGGGTCATCATGATGCTGATTATGCTGGAGATAGAACAGAGAGAAAAAGTACTTCTGGAAATTGTCAATTTCTGGGAAGTAATCTAGTCTCATGGGCATGCAAGAGGCAATCAACTATTGCACTATCCACTGCAGAGGCAGAATATATCTCAGCAGCAATATGCAGCACTCAGATGCTCTGGATGAAACATCAGCTGGAGGATTATTAGATCCTTGAGAGCAATATCCCAATTTATTGTGATAACACTGCTGCAATATCATTGAGTAAGAATCCTATCTTACATTCAAGAGCAAAGCACATTGAGGTAAAGTATCACTTTATTAGAGATTATGTACAGAAGGGCGTACTTCTTCTGAAGTTTGTTGATACTGACCATCAATGGGCAGATATCTTTACAAAGCCCTTAGCAGAGGATAGATTTAATTTTATTCTGAAAAATCTGAATATGGACTTTTGTCCAGAGTGAAGATGGATCAGAACCTCTGACTATGATACTTCTTGATCAGAAGATGTCTAGTCCAGAAGGTAACTCCATCAGAGTGTATGTACCCATTGGTGCTGACTCTGAAGCTGAGACAGTAACACGTGTGTCAGTATCTCTGATGCATAGTTCCTTGTGCCCGTGTGACAGTCTGTCATAATGAGTGTAGATGTGCTTCTCTCCTGTGTGTGATACGTGTATTTACTGTTACTATGATGTCTTTAATTTTTAACCGTTGATTTTAATTTGCTTTTTGAATCAACAACGGTTATTTGTCAAAACTCACTATACACACACGATCTCCTACACTCTCGGTTTTACTCTCTCTCTCTCTCTTCAGTTTTTCTAAACCTCTTACCCACGATCTCTCTCTCTCTCTATTCATCATCTTCATCTTCTGCCCAAAACCTTCAACCGCTCAAGATGGTGAGACAAACCAGAAACGAAGCTGCCGAAGCAACCAGGTTCCCTCACATGGTAGTGGGTCAAGCTACAGGCCAATTGGGTCCTGAAGCTCCTGATCAAGGTCAAGGTCAAGGGCAGATAATTCCGATTGCAGAACGGGGCTGTGCCATTCATTGTGTGTACGCTCCTGAAGAACTTCAAGTACTGGCAGAATGGAGATTCGACCTCGACAATCTTGCTGCAAATGGGTATGACCTTCGTCCTGAAGTCCGTGTTCAAGGCTGGGAAAATTACTTCAACAGGCTTCGAGGACCGGTGTATGACAAATTGGTCAAGGAATTCTGGAAACACGCTGACTGCGATGACACTCAGGTGGTCTCCCACATTGCTGGAAGGAGGATCATAATTACTGAGAAGTCATTCGTGAATCTGCTGGGTGCAGACACTGCACGTGGGTATCGATTCCAACTCACTGAATCGAAGCTGAAACCCAAAACGAAGGATGAGACCAACAAGGCCCTATACACCACATACAAACCGGGCAAGACTGATTACAAGGTGGTGGATCTTCATCCCAAGCTCAGAATCTGGCACAAGATTCTGCTGCACTGTATCAACCAGAGGCCAAAGGGCAGTTCCCCAGATTACATCAACTTCTGCCAGAAGGCGATGTTGTTTTTCATCCAAGACAAGAAGAAGATCTGCCTCCCCTTCTTCCTGTTCTCTTACTTGAAGGAGTGTATCAAGAAGTCCAGAACTACTGCCTCCGTCAAGTCAGCAATCAAGTATATCCCTTTTGGGAGATTGCTATCAGATCTCTTCATTGAGAGCAACCTTGTGCAAGATCTGATCAATGCTGGATGCATAGAGGATCTGACCACCATTGTCAGTGATGTCTTCACTGCCAATTCTCTGAAGAAGATGGGTTTGGTCCAGAAGAAAATTGCCCCAGCTCATGAAGATACATCTACTGAAATCAGACAGAGAAGGGTGCCTCTGAACGACTATCCTCTGTGGACACAGGCAGACAACCCAGAAGCCATTAGGTGCTATGTTGAAGACCTAAGGGCTCAAGGCCTTGAAATTGATTTAGATGAATTCTTCAGAAGACTTCCTCCGGCTCTAGAGTTTGACTCTCCTCCCAAGAGGAAAGCTCAGAGAAAGATGATCTTAGAAGAATCCTCTGAGGAATCTGATGTCCCTCTGACGAAGAGGAAGAAGGCTGACCAGCCAAAGAGGAAACATGATGAAACCACCAAGCCAGATGATGGTAATGATGGTGATAATGATGGTGGTCCCCCTCCACCAAAGAAGAAGAAGCAAGTCATAATAGTGGTGAAGCCTACCCGGGTGGAACCAGCTGCACAAGTGATCAGAAGGACTGGAACTCCTTCCAGAGTGACTAGGTCATCAGCGCAATCATCAAGTAAGTCTGTTGTTGGCTCTGATGCTGATTTGAATTCATTTGATGCACTCCCCATCTCTGCTATGCTCAAACGATCCTCAAATCCACTCACTCCTATTCCTGAGTCCCAACCAGCTACACAAGCCACTTCTCCACCCCACTCACCAAGGTCTTCATTTTTCCAACCTTCTCCAAATGAAGCACCTCTCTGGAACATGCTTCAGAACCAACCTTCTAGACAAGATACACCAACCTCTCCCATTACCATCCGATACAACCCATTAACTTCTGAACCCATCATTCTTGACCAACCAGTTCTTAACCAAACAGAACCTGAACCCAGAACGTCTGATCACTCTGTCCCCAGAGCTTCAGAACGTCTGGTTGCCAGAACCACTGATACAGATTCCTCCTCTGTCTATACCCCTGTATCATTCCCAATCAATGTTGTTGACTCCTCCCCTTCCAATAACTCTGAGTCCATTCGTAAATTCATGGAGGTGAGAAAAGAAAAGGTGTCTACCATGGAAGAGTATTACCTCACATGTCCAAGCCCTAGGAGATATCCTGGACCTAGACCTGAACGTCTAGTTGACCCAGATGAACCTATCTTGGCTAACCCCCTTCATGAGGCAGACCCCTTGGCTCAACCCGCTCGGTCTGACCCTGTCCATCAAGAGCCCGTTCAACCAGAACCAGAACACTCTGTGTCTAACCACTCTTCGGTTAGATCACCCCATCCTCTGGTTGACACTTCTGAACCACACCTTGGAGCCTCTGAACCACATGTTCAAAACCTTAACATTGGCTCTCCTCAAGGCGTTTCTGAGGCTCACAGTAGCAATCACCCAACCTCTCCAGAAACCAACCTCTCCATAGTTCCCTACACTCACCTCAGACCCACCTCTCTCTCTGAGTGCATCAATGTTTTCAATCATGAAGCTTCTTTGATGCTACGCAACGTGCAAGGTCACACTGACCTAAGTGAGAATGCTGAATCTGTTGCTGAAGAGTGGAATAGTCTGAGTACCTGGCTAGTAGCTCAGGTTCCTATTATGATGCAGCATCTGACTGCAGAAAGGTATCAGAGGATCAAGGCTGCAAAGCAGAGGTTTGCAAGAAGGGTGGCTCTTCATGAACAACAACAAAGACATAAGCTCCTTGAAGCTGTTGAAGAGGCCAGACGAAAGCAAGAGAAAGCAGAAGAAGCTGCACGTCAAGCCGCAGCTCAAGCTGAACAAGCAAGATTAGAGGCAGAGAGACTTGAAGCTGAAGCTGAAGCCCTTAGACTTGCACCAGTGGTTTTTACTCCTGCTGCTTCTGCTTCCACTCCAGCTCATCAAGCTGCTCAGAATGTTCCTTCCAGCTCCACACAGTCAAGCTCGTCCAGACTCGACCTCATGGAACGAAGTCTTGATACTCATGAGTCTATGCTACAGGACATGAAGCAAATGATGATGGAACTTCTGCGTCGCACTGATAAACCCTAGTCTTAGGATCTCTTCGTTTTCCCTCTTAACTTAGTTTTATTTTAACTTCTTTTTATTTTTTTTTAAGTTACTCTAGTTATTCTGCTTTGTTAGTTACTATTTATCTTTGCCCACATATATATATATATATATATATATATATATATATATATATTTGTCACATTGTGTTTGCAAAAATTTTTTCTTTATTCATAATCATTATGTTTACATCATACATTTTTTTTAAAGTCTAGAATGGAGGATCCTTCCTCATTCTTCTGCACTCTTTGCGCTGCTCTGACCTCTCTTTCTCCAGACGATCCAGTGAATACTGGATGTTGTTGAGATTGACGATCAGCTCTTTCCTCTCCAGAACCTCTTCTATTGTCTTGAGCTTCCTTTCTATCGTGTCCTTCTCTTCCAGTAGCCTCAGCTCAAGCTGGCTGAGTTCTTGAACTTCTTCCACGAAGGCAAGAAATTCCTTCAAGTCGTTCTTCAGCTCTGGACGAAGGTCCTCCTCAAGCAGTGTCCTCGTCAGCTCTGATATGGTCGTTGTACCCTCTGGATGCCTTATGTTTAGGAACAAGTCCTCCTCAAAGGCCTTCCTTCTGAGCTCTTCAAGTGCTTCCATGTATGATGCCATTTTTTTTGGAATTGATCGAGTTGTGAAGCTTACCCTCCTATAACTCGCTTTATATAAGTTTCCTTTGCTTCCTGGAAGTTATTGCTCCTACAGTTTCTCGAGGTTAAGTCCTTGGTAACTGAAGTTCTCTTTACTCCCGTGGCCGGTGGTAAACGATTCTTCTTTCGCATTAACTCCCTTCTTTAATTCGCTTAACTCTCTTTCCTGCATCGTTTATTTCTCCTTTTATTTTTTGAAACTTAGACCTTCTCTAAGGGGGAGTACCTTGTACTTCAAGCTAAGTTTTTCACACCCCATGCTTTTTGCTTATGACAAAAAGGGGGAGTACACCCAGTTTTTGATGTGTAAGCTGTGTTAGTGTGATTTATTTTTCTTTTGGAGAATTTAAGAGTTCCATCTTTATGACCATAGATGTGTCACTGGGCAAATACAAGGAATACATTTCACTTCTTCTGAAGTGATTTTAGTTTGACTCTGATATCCAAGACTCTGATACCTTGTCCATTGACTCTGATTACTTATGCGCTCTGATTATTCTATTTCATCTATGTCATAAGTTTTTCACTCTAAACTCTTATATTATTTAGCTCAAAATCTAGACTTTTCTAACGTTTTCATCAAGTATTAGATTCAGGGGGAGCTAAGCTCAGAATCAAGCGGTGACTTGAATTCAGAATGAGCAAGATAAACTATTCACATCAGGATAAGTCTAATTCTATATCCTTAAACTCTGAGTGAATTCAGTTTAATGTTTAAGAATTGTTCATCAAAAATCTTAGTTTTGTCATCATCAAAAAGGGGGAGATTGTAAGATCAAGTTTTGATCTAGTAGTACAACTCTATGTTTTGATGATTACAAGTTAACCTTTTGAGTATGAACAATTATGGTACTCTAACGTGTTTTTCTGAGTGTGCTATTTACAGGCTCTGACCTTGATTCAGTCTCACACAAATCAGAAGCACTGTGCATAAAGAGTGACCCAAGCAACGCTTTCGCAACATCTATGTTCACTCTGAACAGTAGAAACGCTTCAGAAGATCTGAAGTTATACAAGCTCTGATATGGACTCATCCACCAGAAGTTCTGAAGATCCAGAAGTTCTGACAACCAAGAAACTCTGAAGGTTCAGATGTTCTGATGGTGTAGAAGACTCTGAAGATCCAGAAGCTGAACAGTGGAAACTCTGATGTCCAGAAGCAAGAAACTCTGAAGACCATGTACTTCCCTCTGAGTTCAGAATCAGAAGATACAACGGTCAGAGGATCTGTGCTTTCCCTCTGACTCTGATCAACCGGCTTCACAAGTTCCAACATGAAGCATTCCCCTGATCAGAAGTCTCCTAGGTTTAAAGGTCAAGTCGCTATCCAAGTACAAAAGCGAATGTACTTTCCTGACGACCTACCTAACGTTCTCAGCCACAGCAGAAGCTGGAATTTCCAGAACTGCCCTCCAACGGTAGCATTTCCATGCAACGTTCAACCCTAATCCTTGGAGTATAAATAGTGACTGAAGATTGAAAGAAGCGGCTAGAAGCATTCACACACGCGCAAGAAATATTCAAATCCTTCTAAGCTTTCTTTCATCCTGAATTTCATTGTGTTTACTATAAGCTTTTTAGAAGCACTTTCCTTGTAAACAAGAACTTCATATACAGTTGTATAGTTTTCCTTTAGGAGATCAAGGTTGATCGGATCCTAGAGAAGACTAAGAGAGTGAATCTTAGTGTAAGCTAAGTCAGTGTATTGTTAGTCACTTGTAGGTTTCAAGTGCAGTTGTAACACATACCTGATTAGTGGATTGCCTTCATTCTAAGAAGGAAGAAATCACCTTAACGGGTGGACTGGAGTAGCTTGAGTGATTTATCAAGTGAACCAGGATAAAATCCTTGTGTGTTTTTCTATCTCTCATCTTTAGCACTTAGTTCTCGAAAAGATTTGTTAAAATCTTTAAGGTGGAAGTTTTATCTTGAAAACGTTATTCAAACCCCACCTTTCTACCGTTTTTCATACCTTCACTCTCCACAGTAGAACGTCCGCTCTTACCCAGGCTCTGATCCGAAAGAAACTGCCATATCGACTCGCCTCCGACTTGTCCCATCCAATAAAACCAGCAAAAGAGTCACCCAAAGTCTTAGCCAACACCTCTGTGCGTCCCGCACGCGGTAGCTTATGAACCTTGATCCAGAATGGAATCCTTGTCAAGGGCACCACTGCGGATCTTCCTTCGTATCATACGCACTCAAGTCAATCATGTGACGATCAAAAAAACAAGGCCCTGAGAGAAGCACCAGGTCCCTATCTTTGTGTGTTGTGAACTTGAATGTGAAGAGGTTTGACCCAGCGTGCCTAACCTCCACACAGTTTTGCGATCTCCAGAGTTCCTCCATCATAGACTTGAAAGTGATGATACTGAAAAAATGATGAGCCAAAACTTTGCCCACAACCCATATATCATCCCTTGCATCAAGGTCCTCAGGTAAAGGTCCTATATTTAAGACCTCAATCTCATTTCCTACCAGATCAAAATCCTGATCCATAGTCTTGACCAGAAAGCACTCCAAGAGCAGAAAATTCTTCGAGAAAGTAGGTAAAAGGAACCCTCAAAAATAGAAACCAAGACTGGAAACCAACCAACGAACATGTGAACATGTGCGTGCACAAGTTGTAATAGAACTCAAAAACGTGGCAAACATGCAGCAGCCACACGTAATTTGCACTGATTCACAGGTGTAGACCCTAGGTCAGACGAAAAAGTTGCTAAAGGTTGACTCAGACAGGCACCAGAAAACTAGGTGGCGGCGGCATGTCGACAAACCCTAGCAGAGACCCTCCTGCCTTTCATGTTTGAAATTAGTTTTAAATGATTTACTCGTTACGGGGTACATGAATATTACCCCTTATCCTTAATTTCTTAAATCCTAATGTAAAAATACCTTAAAATCCTCATCCCCCCTCATGCCACCTTCTAAATCAAAATATAGAAGTAAGTAATTGTTCCAATCCTCAACATCATTGACGTGTTCATCAAAGTCGATCAAAAGTTATTTTTGTTGCTGTGTTAATCGGACTCCTGAGTTCTTTTAGTTGTCTTAAACCCTAAACACTATGAAGTTGTGTTTTTAAGGTTATGGCGACCTTTAGTATGGGGATAAAAGAGTACAAAATTCAGATTTATTTTATGAGTTTTCTTGTTGTTCCTTTGTTCATGATTGTCTGCATTTTAGCTAAGATATTTTATCTGTCAAGATGTGCGACCAAATGTTCCAACATCTGGTGCAACATTTGTCCCTGCGTAGCTGCTATGTGTTGCACGATTTTGTAGAAGCTTTGGATTTTTCACGGGATCAACAAGCTAGGGTTGTTGAAGAAGCTTCCGTGTTTTATCTGGAAATATATCAAGTGTAATCAAATCTGCTGAAGAAGATTTGATTTGGTTTAAATTGTAGAAGATTAAATCTTCTTGTGTTCAAATCTTATTTGATAAGATTTGTTACTGGTTTAAAAGATTGACAACCATATTTTCTCCATATTAAATATGTGGTGATTGTTTTACTATGTGAACAAATCTGTGAAGGAAGATTTGCTTCGGATTTTAGTTTGTGGAGAAAATATGTATGTGTTCAAATCTTTGACAAAATATTTGTTCCACATCTGTTTTGTGGACTCTATTTTCGTGCAAGCACATTGAAGATTAGAGGCTGCTGAAGAATTGTTATTTAAGAAGACCTAACCCTAGCTTCTCAAGGGTGAATTGTGCATTGTCTTGCTTAAGCAAGAGCGTGTGTTTTAGGGTTTGTTTCTCTGTGAGTCCACTGTTATTTTGTACACCAGTCTACTGCCTCCATTGATGATCATATGGCATAAAGTTGGTTTGTTTTAGTTGAGTTGTAATCTCTTCAAACATGTGTTGCTTATTGTAAGTTCAATCACTGTGGCAGTGATTGTGAGAGAAAGTGAGATGGGGTTCATATACTTAGGGGGAGACCTAAGTAATAAGCCATTGATAGGAATATGTAGAAAGGCTGTGAACAGGGGATGTTCAATTAAGACCCTTTTGTACTTGATTCTCTATAATAGTGAATTATTTTTCTCGGTCTGAAACCTTCCAGATGTAGGTGATGTTGCACCGAAATGAGTTACCAATTCTCTGTGTTCTTCTTTATTGTTTTGTTGGTTTAATACTGTGTGGAATTTGTGATTTATCTGCTGTACGTTGTGGACGATGTAAGGCCCTAAGTTCAATTTGGAACAATTTTATGGAAGTTCGAATAAAATTGAAGTTTTAGTTAATGTTTGATAGCTGGCAGATTAGAACTGTCAACTTGTGCGAATTTTTGGAGGGTCTTAACGACTTCATTTGGGAAAACTTCCTTCATGAGAGTTGTATCCCTTTAAGTCTAGAAAATTCTCGAAGTGGAATCCGGTCATTCCGACCTCTGTAGCTCGAGATATCATCGGTTTAGTGACGATGGTCCTGGCTGTACAGTACCAGCGGATTTAATTGATGTGTTTCCTTTCAATTCCGAGTGTGATCGTGATATTACTAAAAAGGACTGAGGTTTTTGATTAGTTTCAGTTCTGAGTAAGTTCTTAAGTGATGGGGTCAAGGGTTTTGACTTGGGTTGGGCTTGAAAGAAAACAAACCCTAGCCCAAGAGAGGGGACGCAGGCTATGAAGGGTCTTGGGAGGGAAAGGGTTTCTTTTCACACTATTCTGAAGAAAGAAACCTTGAACACTTCTGAAACACGTAAAACAGAGGAGAAAGAGTGAGAGAAACTTTCCCCTTGCACCCTAGCCGTCACCGTCCCAAGCCCTACCACCGTCGACGTGTTCGCGCAAGAGAGAGGAGGAGTTTGCGAGCGAGAGGGAGAGAGGAAGGGTTACGCGTGGGAGAAGAGGAGAGAAACCAGAACCTTGCTCTTCAATTTCATCTTTTCTTCAAGCCTAAGGACAAAGGTAAGGGCTGGTTCTAGGAATGGGTAGGTTCTTTAGGGAATATGCCATGAATTGCCATGAGAAACAACTTGAGTTTTGGACTGTTTTTGCATGATTTCCTGTACATGCTTGCTTGCTGGAATTTTTCTCTTGAAAAGCCATGAATATGATCCTCAAACGTTGTTTATGATCTGAATCTATGATTTTATGCGAGTTGCCATGGTATTTGTTAAGTTTTGTGCTATTTTACACTTGTTATAACATGATCCTTGCTAAATGTTTGGTTCTGAAATTTTGAGTAGATATTTGGGTTGTTGGGGCTGTACCAAGATTGCCATGATCAAAGGGGAAGGAAGGAAAATTATTTTTGAAAACCATAGAGCCATGGGAGTTTCGCTGCCAGTTTCCTGTACTGGACAGCGGACTTCAGAGCCCCTTTTTACCTGTTTATGGTCATCAAATGAAAAAGTGATTAAAATGAAAGTTGTAGATTTTCGAAATATCTTTCCAGACATATAGAAATCATAATTTTTGGTTTAGTAATGTGATCTGGGGGTCGTGTTTAGTAACTGTCACACCTGCTGTCTTCCTGTTCCGGACAGTTAGCTTTAAGGCCTAATATCACCTAATTCTGGGACTCAAATGAACAAGTGTGTAACTAGAGAGTTGTAGATATTTAAAATAGCTTTCTAGAAAGGTATCATACGTGATTTTTGGTTGAAAGATGCATTCTGTGGCTCTATTTTTGTGAAAGTTGTTTCTGCTGTCAATATGTTGAAGTTGCGATGATATATTATGCATGAGTGAATGTTCTTGCGTTCCTTTACGTGGATTATATTTATTTTCTGAGTTAATGGTTCAAGGGTCGCTCACCTAGCCGTAATTCCCTTGTAACCCGTGAATGTTGTGTTGTGAAGGTTGTTGTATAAAGAGTATGATAAGACTCTAGGATTGATTTTAGAGACTTAACAAAGAGAAAAGTGTAATAAACTCGCTTGCAAGTAAATGTGAATAATTGGACATAGGTCTGGTGAGGACTATGGACCATGAGAGCGATGGTACCTTGCACGCGAGGGTGTTTTGTGGGTTGTACGGTGAGTCCCCACGTGATTGGCTGACTGCGGTCGCCTTGTGATTCTGTGGACGGACGGTGAGTCTGGCGGACGGTGAGTCCCCCCACATGATTGAGGGTTGTACGGTGAGTCCCCTCCGAGATTTGTTCATCTGCGGATGATCGTGATTATGGCTATGGAAGTTTTGGTGGGTTGTGTGAAGTGAGATTCCGTTAGTAACTGACTCTTTCCCATAAAAGACATATAATGTACTTATATTATATATGTTGTTGTTGATTTTGTCATTATCATTCTTTTGTTGGACCTGACCCTGCTTGTTTGCTATGTGTTTGTTTGGGGGGGGTAGATGGTCGTGAAGATAATGGCGATGACACATTCTTGGGAGTTGATGCTACGTGACGTGCCAATACCGGAGGACGACTACACTTTAGAGGAAGAGGAAGAGGCTAAGGAATAGGGTTTGGGTTGAGAGTCTTTTGTTTTCTGTTGGGGTTGAGAGTTTCCGAAGTGTTGGTATCGAACAATTTTATTGCTTAAATTCGAATGAACAAGTTTTGATGTAATCTTTATTTTCATTCAGGCCTTTGTTTCGTACTCTTTACAGTTGGTTATTTAAAAAGTTTTACGAAGTTGGTTACTTCCGCGTGTTTTTTGGAAAGGTTATGTTTCAAGAGTTTTTGTAAAATGAAAGGTTTGTCATTAATTGAAGATTAATAAGTGAATCGACGAAAACTCTTTACGAAAATTGGTTAATTAGTTACTGTGTAACACTCGAGAAATCGGGGCGTTACATTGTGGTATCAGAGCTCCGGTTGAGAAACCAGAGCACTAAGGGTTTTGGGCTTACGAGTTTCCGAACTCGTTGATGTTTTGTTTTTTTTTGATAAAGATGTTTTTGGAGCTTCATGGTGAGATTGGGTAGACTTGTTTGCTAAGATGTTTGCTTGGCTGTGAGATTGTCTGTAGTTAGTATCATTGCCGTGATACTTGAGACTAAGTGTTTGATTATATTAAGATGTTTGAACTCTGAGATCGATTGATGGAATGTCAATCGAAGGAAGAGTGGGCTTTGGAATCCCTTTTGCGCCCCAAGGTGTACGCCTGTGTGCGTTTGTGTGCACCAGTGCTGTTGGTGAAGCAGGAGGATGGAAGGTCCAGACTATGTGTGGACTACCGACAATTCAACAAAGTGATCGTGAAGAATCGTTATCCGATGCCTCGGATAGACGACTTAATGGATCAACTTAGAGGAGCGGTGATCTTCTCGAAGATAGATCTTAAGTCAGGATACCATCAGATCCGAGTCAAGGAATCGGACATCCAGAAGACCGCATTCAGGACCCGATAAGGGCATTATGAATATCTTGTGATGCCGTTTGGGGTTACTAATGCACCCGCAGTGTTTATGGACTACATGAACAGAGTGTTCAGGCCATTCCTGGACAAGTTCGTGGTGGTGTTTATTGATGATATTTTGATTTACTCGAAGAGTAAAGAAGAACACGAAGAGCATTTGCGTCAAGTGCTAGGAGTATTGCGGGAGAAAGAGCTATATGCTAATGGCTCGAAGTGTGAATTCTGGATGGAAGAGGTGAAGTTCCTAGGTCATGTCATATCAAGTCAGGGTGTGGCTGTTGACCCCAGCAAGATTGAATCGATCATGTCATGGGAACAACCTAAGACAGCAAGCGACATCAGAAGTTTTGTTGGACTTGCTGGCTACTATAGACGCTTCGTGAAGGATTATGCAAAGTTGACTTCACCGTTGACTCAGTTGACAAAGAAGAACCAACCTTTTGCATGGACGGAGAAATGTGAAGAGAGTTTCCAGGAAATGAAGAAGCGACTGACTACTGCACCGATACTAGCTTTACCCAAGGAAGGAGAACCATATGACGTTTATTGTGACGCTTCACACAATGGGTTGGGTTGTGTAATGATGCAGGAGAAGAAAGTGATTGCTTATGCCTCGCGACAGCTGAAGATTCATGAGAAGAATTATCCTACGCATGATTTGGAGTTGGCTGCTATAGTATACGCTCTCAAGATTTGGAGACATTACCTGTATGGCAGTACGTTCACGATCTACAGTGATCACAAGAGTCTGAAGTATTTGTTTGATCAGAAGGATCTGAACATGAGGCAACGAAGGTGGATGGAATTTCTTCAGGATTACGAGTTTGACCTACAGTATCATCCGGGGAAAACTAATGTGGTAGCAGACGCTCTTAGTCGAAAGGTTATACATGTATCCTCGTTGATGGTCAAGGAGTTAGAATTATTGGAGGCGTTCCGAGATCTGAGTTTGGATGTGAAGATAGCTCCCGGGAAACTTAGTTTCGGGATGGTGACGGTGTCGAGTGGGCTCTTGGATGAGATCAAATCGAAGCAAGAGACTGATGAAGGATTACTTGAGTGGCGCAAACTAGTTACTCAAGGGAAGGCACCGGAGTTCGCTATCGGAAACGATAACATACTGCGTTGCAAGGGACGGGTTTGTGTACCCAATGACGCAGCTATGCGAAGATTAATCTTGGATGAAGGTCACAAGAGCAGGTTGAGCATTCACCCGGGGATGAACAAGATGTATCAAGACCTGAAAGTTCATTTCTGGTGGCCTGGAATGAAGAAACAAGTAGCTGAGTATGTGTCGACATGCTTGACTTGTCAGAAGGCTAAGGTGGAACATCAGAAGCCAGCAGGAAAACTACAGTCGTTGGATGTTCCGGAGTGGAAATGGGATAGCATCTCTATGGACTTCGTGACGGCGTTACCCCTAACACGAAGAAGATTTGATGCAATTTGGGTAGTGGTTGATCGACTGACAAAGACCGCTCACTTCGTGCCGATCAATCTGAACTACAAGGTGGAGAGACTAGCAGAAATCTACATCGCGGAGATTGTTCGTCTGCATGGTGTACCGTCTAGCATTGTGTCGGACAGAGACCCGAGGTTTACCTCACGTTTCTGGGGGGCTTTGCAACAAGCTTTGGGAACCAAGCTGAGATTGAGTTCCGCTTATCACCCACAGACGGATGGGCAAACTGAAAGGACTATTCAATCCTTGGAGGATTTGCTAAGAGCTTGTGTGCTAGATAATAAAGGAAGCTGGGATGAGTTGTTGCCGCTGATTGAGTTCACCTACAACAACAGCTTTCATGCGAGCATCGGGATGGCACCTTATGAAGCTTTGTATGGTCGGAGGTGTCGGACGCCTTTGTGCTGGCATCAAGATGGGGAGAACTTAGTGATTGGACCCGAGCTGGTTCAGCAAACCACCAAAGAAGTAAAGCGAATTCAAGAAAAGATGAGGATCTCGCAGAGTCGTCAGAAGAGTTACGCTGACAATCGAAGGAAAGAGCTGGAATTCCAAGCTGGAGATCATGTCTTCTTACGGGTTACCCCGATGACAGGTGTCGGAAGGGCGATCAAGTCTAAGAAGCTTACTCCAAAATTCATTGGACCGTACCAGATAACAGAACGAGTTGGGTCAGTGGCGTATAGGATTGCGTTGCCGCCTTTTCTATCCAACATCCATGACGTTCTTCATGTGTCGCAGTTGCGGAAGTACATGGCAGATGATTCGCATGTGATTACGCCAGACGATATACAGCTGAAGGATGATCTAACGATGGTGATGCCACCCATCAAGATCGTCGATCGAAGTGTAAAGCGCTTAAGAAACAACGAGGTACCTTTAGTGAAGGTCGTGTGGAACCAAGAGACTGGCGACGCGACCTGGGAGTTAGAAGATAAGATGCGGGAGTCACACCCCGATTTATTTGTAAACCCTTAAGTTTCGAGGGCGAAACTATTTTAAGGGGGGTGGTATTGTAAGGCCCTAAGTTCAATTTGGAACAATTTTATGGAAGTTCGAATAAAATTGAAGTTTTAGTTAATGTTTGATAGCTGGCAGATTAGAACTGTCAACTTGTGCGAATTTTTAGAGGGTCTTAACGACTTCATTTGGGAAAACTTCCTTCATGAGAGTTGTAGCCCTTTAAGTCTAGAAAATTCTCGAAGTGGAATCAGGTCATTCCGACCTCTGTAGCTCGAGATATCATCGGTTTAGTGACGATGGTCCTGGCTGTACAGTACCAGCGGATTTAATTGATGTGTTTCCTTTCAATTCCGAGTGTGATCGTGATATTACTAAAAAGGACTGAGGTTTTTGATTAGTTTCAGTTCTGAGTAAGTTCTTAAGTGATGGGGTCAAGGGTTTTGACTTGGGTTGGGCTTGAAAGAAAACAAACCCTAGCCCAAGAGAGGGGACGCAGGCTATGAAGGGTCTTGGGAGGGAAAGGGTTTCTTTTCACACTATTCTGAAGAAAGAAATCTTGAACACTTCTGAAACACGTAAAACAGAGGAGAAAGAGTGAGAGAAACTTTCCCCTTGCACCCTAGCCGTCACCGTCCCAAGCCCTACCACCGTCGACGTGTTCGCGCAAGAGAGAGGAGGAGTTTGCGAGCGAGAGGGAGAGAGGAAGGGTTACGCGTGGGAGAAGAGGAGAGAAACCAGAACCTTGCTCTTCAATTTCATCTTTTCTTCAAGCCTAAGGACAAAGGTAAGGGCTGGTTCTAGGAATGGGTAGGTTCTTTAGGGAATATGCCATGAATTGCCATGAGAAACAACTTGAGTTTTGGACTGTTTTTGCATGATTTCCTGTACATGCTTGCTTGCTGGAATTTTTCTCTTGAAAAGCCATGAATATGATCCTCAAACGTTGTTTATGATCTGAATCTATGATTTTATGCGAGTTGCCATGGTATTTGTTAAGTTTTGTGCTATTTTACACTTGTTATAACATGATCCTTGCTAAATGTTTGGTTCTGAAATTTTGAGTAGATATTTGGGTTGTTGGGGCTGTACCAAGATTGTCATGATCAAAGGGGAAGGAAGGAAAATTATTTTTGAAAACCATAGAGCCATGGGAGTTTCGCTGCCAGTTTCCTGTACTGGACAGCGGACTTCAGAGCCCCTTTTTACCTGTTTATGGTCATCAAATGAAAAAGTGATTTAAATGAAAGTTGTAGATTTTCGAAATATCTTTCCAGACATATAAAAATCATAATTTTTGGTTTAGTAATGTGATCTGGGGGTCGTGTTTAGTAACTGTCACACCTGCTGTCTTCCTGTTCCGGACAGTTAGCTTTAAGGCCTAATATCACCTAATTCTGGGACTCAAATGAACAAGTGTGTAACTAGAGAGTTGTAGATATTTAAAATAGCTTTCTAGAAAGGTATCATACGTGATTTTTGGTTGAAAGATGCATTCTGTGGCTCTATTTTTGTGAAAGTTGTTTCTGCTGTCAATATGTTGAAGTTGCGATGATATATTATGCATGAGTGAATGTTCTTGCGTTCCTTTACGTGGATTATATTTATTTTCTGAGTTAATGGTTCAAGGGTCGCTCACCTAGCCGTAATTCCCTTGTAACCCGTGAATGTTGTGTTGTGAAGGTTGTTGTATAAAGAGTATGATAAGACTCTAGGATTGATTTTAGAGACTTAACAAAGAGAAAAGTGTAATAAACTCGCTTGCAAGTAAATGTGAATAATTGGACATAGGTCTGGTGAGGACTATGGACCATGAGAACGGTGGTACCTTGCACGCGAGGGTGTTTTGTGGGTTGTACGGTGAGTCCCCACGTGATTGGGCTGACTGCGGTCGCCTTGTGATTCTGTGGACGGACGGTGAGTCTGGCGGACGGTGAGTCCCCCCACATGATTGAGGGTTGTACGGTGAGTCCCCTCCGAGATTTGTTCATCTGCGGATGATCGTGATTATGGCCATGGAAGTTTTGGTGGGTTGTGTGAAGTGAGATTCCGTTAGTAACTGACTCTTTCCCATAAAAGACATATAATGTACTTATATTATATATGTTGTTGTTGATTTTGTCATTATCATTCTTTTGTTGGACCTGACCCTGCTTGTTTGCTATGTGTTTGTTTGGGGGGGTAGATGGTCGTGAAGATAATGGCGATGACACATTCTTGGGAGTTGATGCTACGTGACGTGTCAATACCGGAGGACGACTACACTTTAGAGGAAGAGGAAGAGGCTAAGGAATAGGGTTTGGGTTGAGAGTCTTTTGTTTTCTGTTGGGGTTGAGAGTTTCCGAAGTGTTGGTATCGAACAATTTTATTGCTTAAATTCGAATGAACAAGTTTTGATGTAATCTTTATTTTCATTCAGGCCTTTGTTTCGTACTCTTTACAGTTGGTTATTTAAAAAGTTTTACGAAGTTGGTTACTTCCGCGTGTTTTTTGGAAAGGTTATGTTTCAAGAGTTTTTGTAAAATGAAAGGTTTGTCATTAATTGAAGATTAATAAGTGAATCGACGAAAACTCTTTACGAAAATTGGTTAATTAGTTACTGTGTAACACTCGAGAAATCGGGGCGTTACAGACGATGTCCTAGACATTTGGTATAATATATGTCCTGCAGTTGCCAGCATTTCATTTCTAATTAAATAGTTAGTTTGTAAGAGAATAAAATTGTTATAAAATAAACTATTATAACTGAGATGGTAAAGTAACAATTTCACCCTGTACAAATGTAATTTACCTCTGATCAAATAGGAGAGTTTCCATTTCAATTCATGTCACTTAGTTTTAATTCCATATGGTATCAGTTGGTTCACATTTTCTTTTCGCGCTTTGAAAAGTATTCTCTTCTGCTTCTTCTTAAAGCTTCTTCAAGATCTTCCTCTGGAAGATCCTGCAAAACGTTTTATCCTTCATCATTCGAATCGTCCTGGACTTGTTCTTGTCTCTCAGCTTCTCACTGACGATAGTTACAATTCTTGGAATCGGGCTCTCACAATTTCTCTTAGTGTAAAGAACAAGCTTGGCTTCATCATTGACATTTTCCTCAATCCCGCATATGGTGATCCAAATCATCAAGCTTGGATCCGCAATGACGATGTGGGTATGTCATGGCATCTGAGTTATGTGTCCAATGACATTGTATCTAGCATCATATATTGTCAATCTGTGAGGGAAATTTGGTAAGATCTCCATGATCGGTTCCATCAACCAAATGACACTCAAATTTTTCAGCTAAAGAAGGAATTGGTGACACTCAACCACAGATTTCTTTCCATCAGTTAATTCTATATGAGACTCAAATCAATTTGGGATGAGATTTATGACTATCTCCCTCCACAAAATTGCACTTGTGGTGGAAACCAGGCTCTTCTTGATTATTTGCATCATGAACATGTGATGCAACTTCTCACGAGATTGAATGATTCTTATAAGCACTTTAAGAGTCATATTTCACTCGTGATTCTATTTCCCCCAATTATTAGGGTGATCTCTATATTATTGCAAAAGGAGAAACATAGGGAAATTATTACTCCATCTTCTTACTCTTAAATAACATTCGTTGCTCAAGCATTGAACAAGGCAAAACATGTAAAGAAAAATCGCAATGAGTCTATTTGCAGCCGGTGCATTCGACTTGGGTACAATGTAAATCGTTGCTTCAAAAAAACACAATTATCCACCTCGTCTTAATTCCAAACCGAAATCTCAATTGGTTCATCATGTGGCTTCTAATGAATCATCTTGAAATCTAGTGGATCCCCCAATTTATTCGAGCCCATACCAGCAATTATAAGCCTTGTTGACTTCTCAAGTTTCCAATGCATTTTTTTCTGCTTCAGACGATCAACTTATTACTACTGAATAGTACTGATGTTACATGTCTCGTTCTATGTTCCTCAAAATCTTTTCTTGTTGACTATTCTTTTTGGATTGTTGATTCTGAAGGTATGAAAAACGATAGAAAGGGGGGTTTGAATAGCGTTTTCAGAATAAAAACTTCCCACTAAAATTTTATCAAATCTTTCAAAACACAAGTAAGGTGCTTAAGATAAGAGATGAGAAAAGCACACCAGGATTTTATCCTGGTTCACTTGATGAATCACTCAAGCTAGTCCAGTCCACCCGTGAAGGTGATTTCTTCCTTCTTAGAATGAAGGCAATTCACTAATCAGATATTTGTTACAACTGCACTTGAAACCTACAAGTGACTAACAATACACTGACTTAGCTCACACTAAGATTCACTCTCTTAGTCTTCTCTAGGATCCGATCAACCTTGATCTCCTAAAGGTAAACTAAACAACTGTTTAAATGATATTGTTTACAAACAAATTGCTTCTTAAAAGGTTGTAGTAAACACAATGAATTCGATGAAGAAAGATTGCTTAGAAGATTTGAATATAGCTTGCGCGTCTTGGTTTCTTCCAACCGCATCTTTCAGTCTTCAGCCTCTATATATATTCCAAGGATTAGAGTTTAAACATTGCATGGGAATGCTACCGTTGGAGGGCAGATCTGGGATTTCCAGCTTCTGCTGTGGCTGAGAATGTTAGGTTAGGTCGTCAGGATAGTACACTTGCTTTTGTACTTTGGATAGTGACGTGACCTTTAACCTTGTTGACTTCTGATCAGAGGAATGCTTTGTGTTGAAACTTGTGAAGCTTGTTGATCAGAGTCAGAGGGAAGCATGGATCCTCTGACCGTTGTACTTTCTGATTCTGAACTCAGAGGAGAAGTACTTGGTCTTTAGAGCCGTTTTGCTTCTGGACTTCAGAGTCTCCACTTTTCAGCTTCTAGATCTTCAGAGTCTTCTACACCATCAGAACTTCTGAGCCTTCAGAGTGTCTGGGTTATCAGAACGTCTGGATCTTCAGAACTTCAAGTGAGCTGAGTCCATATCAGAGCTTGATTAACTTCAGATCTTCTGAAGCTTTTCTACTGTTCAGATTGAACATAGAGATTACGAAAGCGTTGCTAGGGTCACTCTTTAAGCAAAATGCTTCTGATTTGTGTGAGATTATATTAAGGTCAGAGCCTGTTAAGAGCACACTCAGAAAACACGGTAGAGTACCATAATTGTTCATACTAAAATGTTAACTTATAATCATCAAAACATAGAGTTGTACTACACGATCAAAACTTAATCTTACAGATTCAAGTTCTAGTTTTCATGTATGCTATGATATGATTATCCATGTTTCATACTTACTCACTTGTGAAATCCTTTTCAATGTCATTTCCAGATTCAACTAAATTGAATGTTCTTTTTGTTGGCACTGTTATTTTAGCGAAATCCCCCACACTTTGTATTGTTTTCTATGTGTCATCTTTCAAAGTCAATCTTCTTTATGCTAGTTCCCTTCTTCATGACACTAATCTTTTTGTTATTTTATTTCCTCAATCATTTAAGAAAGCAATTTTATGATGATGGGTAGGCGTAATTTCCATAATGGTCTCTATTTCTTGAAAGGGCTTTCAAATTCTACTTGTTGTAATCTTGTTTCTGCTTTGTATGTAAATAAATTTCTTTTTAATGCTTGCACTACCTCTCTTCGGCATGCTGGGCTTGTGTAAAATACTCAATTTGTAGAGCTTTGCACTTAATTGTAAATTTTTATTTCTTAGTTCTGTTGAACCTTTTTGCCCCTTGGCTAAGCAAAAAAAAACTATCTGTTGTTTCCTCTCATCATTTTGGTTTTCATTCTTTTGATTTAATTAATTGTGATGTATGGAGGAGACCCTTTCATGTCCCTTCAGGCCACAAACATTTCTTAAACATTGTTAATGATCATTCGAGGTTCACATGGACATATTTGATCAAAACTAAAGTTGATGTACTGTAGTTATGACATTTTCTACTAAGGTACAAGCACAATTTGGGAAGGTTATAAAGGTCTTCATAACAGATAATTCTAAGGAAATCAATTTGGTAGATTTTCTTACCAAACTTAGTGTTTTAGATCAATTCTCATGTGTTGAGAGACCTTAGCAGAACTCTGTCGTTAAGATACACCATCAACATCTCTCGAATGTGGCCGGACCCTATATTTTCAGCCCAAGGTCCCTCTTTGCTTTTTGGGGAGATTACATGTCCACTGCCACTCGTTTAATAAACCTCACTCTTACACCAAACTTGCAAAATCAAGCGCTTTACACCATGTTATACAACAAAGAGCCAATGTATGATCATTTAAAAGTTTTTGGTTGTCTTTGTTTTCCTTCCACTTTGCCTTTATACCAGACACAAATTATCCATTTGAGTTATTCCTTGTATCTTTGTGGGCTATAAACAAGGATATAAGGGCTACAAATTGTACAAGAGCTTGCAGAACATTTTTTACTTCTAGGGATTATATTACCTTCCATGAAACTATGTTTCCTTTTCACCATAAAAATTTAGAAACTATTATTCTTGATCCTTTTTCTTATACTCCATTACCACTTTATACTATCACTCTACCTTCTTATGAAACTCTACTTCCTAACCCAAATCTAGAAACACTATTTGTTCCCCACTTTAGTTAAATCTAGTGCCCATGAGATTTACTAGAATTAGAAGACCACCTAGGAACCTGGTTGATACATGCGCCATACAAGGATCTCCTTATCCCGTCACAGTTTTTTCTCATTCAATAGGTTGACACCCGAGTATAAGGCTTTTGCAGTACAGTTGGGAAGTACTTATAAACCTACATTTTACAGTATAGAGTAGTAGAATTCTATGAAGGAAGAATTATCAACTATGGAGTTAAACAATACCTGAGATGTTGCCTAACGAGAAATATAAGATTGGATATGAGTCGGTTTACAAATAGAAACTTAAAGTTGATGGCATTATAGATAAGTATACAGTTAGGTTGAATGAGATTGAATATCTTAATACCTTCTCTCTAGTTGCAAATTAAGATCACAACCGTGAGGTTGTTACTTGCAAGATGCTATGTCTAATTGGGAAATTTTCCAATTAGATGTCAACAATGATTTTCTTGATCGATCAATGTTAGGATTTTCTTAGGAGGTTTGCATGATGGTTCCACATGGGTATACAGTCCAAGGGGTGAATTTGACTTTCAAGCTTAATAGGTCAACTTATGTTATGAAGAAAGCTTAACACCAATGGTTTGCTAAATTCTCCACAGTATTGTTAATCCATGGTTTTAAGCAATCTTTACATGATTGTTCATTGTTTACTAAAGGCAAGGGTATTAGCTTTATTGCTTTGCTTGAATATGCCAATGACAAAATTGTGACTTTGATGTCAAGGACATTGAGTATGTTAACCCTTTCGAAATCAGTTTTTAAGCTCAAGGATCTAGGAAAATTAAAAAAACTTATAGGTTTAGAAATAGCACATTCAGCCTAAGGTATTTCTTTGTTACAAATAGCTTCTACGATGACTTTCTTGTCAAATACAGGTTTCATGGATTGCAAGCCTACCACCTTACATATGGATCTTGATTTGAAGTTATCTTCTATTTTGAAGTTTTATTAGAAGATGATTATGAGTATCTGATGGAAAAGTTACTATGCCTCACAATTTTCAAGCCTGATATTACGTATATTGTAAAAAAATTCAACCAATTTGTGTAAAGCCTACTATTTCTCATCTAGGTGCCTTGCATCATCTTTTTCAATATCGTAAGTCTACTTTAGGCCGATGTTTACTATTTTCCATATCCTCAACACCTTCAATGTCGGCTTATTGCGATTTCGATTACGGTAATTATATAGATACTAGGAATAAGCACATTGACATTGATTTTCATTTCGTGAAAGAATTGGTTCAATTTGGCACACTAAAATTGATCAATGTTTGTTCCAGGTAGCAACTGATTATTTTGTTGACTAAATTCCTTCATGTTTCCTTATTTCAACCACTCTTGTTGATGATGAGTATAATTAACATCTACAATCCATCTTGAGGGAGAGTTTGGGATAATATAGAAGGAAATTCATTAGGAGAGAAGGTTATTTCCACAAGAAGACAAAGTACTGGAACTTATTATCCTTTAGAAAAAGGCTCTAAAAGATAAAAGTTTTCTTTGGTACAAATAATAAAGAAGAAAGTAGTTCATGTGCCACTATTCAAATATTAACGAATAGAGCAATGTAGAGACAAGAGCTTTTCAACCCTTTCATACAAGTCTACATCAATTTATGAGGATTACCAAAAATGCCCAAGCCAACTGGTTCATATCAATGAGAAGGAGTTTTTCAATAAGAAGATTTGTGCGAGTAGCAAAATTTTATGGGTATTTAAACCAACCTTTGAAGAATGAATAAACACACACGAGACTAAGATTCTTTTATTCATTTTTTTGTTTTTTTTTTTTGAAAGCATATTCATTTTTTTGTTGTGTACATATTTTAAAAAGTCTTAAGCTCATTCTTTTATTTTGTTGTTGCTGAAAGTTTTCAAGTGCTTATCTTACACATTATGATTAAGGAAACTTCGTAAAATTGTTCAGTGCTAAGTTTCAAAAAGAATTCTCATTTTTTGAGTAGTAAGCTTGAGTTGGTTCAAAACTTGTAGAAGTTCGTAGCTACACCACTTTTGATAAAGCCTTGGAGAAGCTATTAAAAAAATCACTCAAGCTTTGAAATGTAGCTCAAGGACCACTTAGACGACTTACAATGGGCTTGTTGAAAAAAACATTAAATAGTTGAAGTGTTGCAATTGAGTGTTGAAGGGGGTGTTGAAAGTGAGGTGGATTGTTGGAGGTTAAAAAAATTAAACCCGTTGAATGAGGAGGGAGTGAGACCACTTAAAACACTTAGCAAAATCTTATTGGTTGTTGTGATTTTCATATTTTTATCTCATCCTAACTATTTGGGGCCAATTATTTCATAATAAATTTATTTTATTTCATTTTTTTCACCAAAATTTATCTTCTTTTTTTTTTGTCTATAAATAGAGACTTGGTTAATTTGATTTGGACACAGAAAAAAAAAACGAATTTTTTTCCCTCTAGTTTTTCTATTTAGCTTCCAATAAACTCTTGTTTGTATCTCTGAAAAATAACCATTTTAACACCCAAAATTCTACTAATTACCCTTTCAACTACCCAAATCCCACAACTATAGAATTCAAAATGAATCTTCCAACCAACGAGGTTCCCAAAATATACCAAATTATGGATTTCCTCTAAATTTTATCATGTCGTCATCTAATCCAAATTGCAGTTCATATTATGGTTCAATGATGTCTTATTCATCTCAAGCACCCCCTTATTATTCTTTTACTCCAACGGAAAATGAAAATGTTTTGAATGTTGGACTTGATGAATTTCCTGAATTTTCTACACAAATGGCTCTTGGTGGCATGAGCGGTCGTCATGAAGAGACTCCAAATGCAAGGGATTCAACTCCTACTCGCCGGAAAAGCCCCAATTGGACCACTTATCAAAATTTGGTTCTAATTAGTGGGTGGATTAAATATGGAACAGACAGTGTTGTTGGGAGAAACCAAAAAAGTGAGGCATATTGGGGTAAAATTGTTGATTACTGTAATGAGCATTGCTCATTTGATCCTCCTCGTGATGGAGTTGTGTGCAGAAATCATTACAACTACATGAACAAAATACTTAATAAATGGATTGACGCTTATGATAACGCTAAGCTTATGCAACAAAGCGGGTGGTCGGATAATGATGTATTGGCAAAAGCGCATGGATTATATTCAAGTCATAAGAGTGGACATTTCAATTTAATGTCAGAATGGCTCGCTGTCCGTGATCAACCATGTTATGGTAGTCAAGTAGGAGAAAATATTGGCTTTGGAAGTAGTGGATCTAAGAGAGCCCACGGGAATGATGCAAGTGATTCCAACTCTGTATTATCTAGTGCTCGCCTAATGGGGAGGGATGCAGCTAAGAAAAAGGGTAAAAAGAAAAGCAAGGGCGCAGCCTTGGAATCGGTCAATGAAGAGTGGAATGAATTTAAAAAATATAAGGAGAAAGAGTTGGAACGATTGGACAAAATAGCCATGAGGCAAGAGGAGGCTAACCAATTGTTGAAAGAAAGTACTAGGGCTAAGAAGATGAAGATGTTTATGAAGCTAAGTTCAAAGGAGCATCTCGATGATCGGAGAAAAGAGTTGTTGAAAAAGTCTGACTGCGAGCTGTTTGGAAATTAAATGTTGTCAAGTCATTGTTTGTATTTCGACACTTTGTGCCTTATCTACTATTTAACTACATTGCATTATTTGTTTGGAGTTCATCCATTTCAACCAACTCAATTTCTTATTTAAATGGGGGGGTTAATTTTTCTATTGTTGTACCAATACTAAAAATCTCATATTACTAACAAAATATCAATGGATCCTTCAGAATTTCCTTTTGATATCGAAGCATACAAAAAGCAGTATGAAATCGAAGAGAGGTATATCGTCAACCGGTTCAGGGAGTAACGAAACCAAATAGAGGAAGGATATACACCTCGTGTCAAGAGAAAATATCCCAATTGAGATCATGCAGTGGCAAACCAAAGACTGATTGACAACTACTTTGCAGATCAACCTACATATGACGATGCAATGTTTCATCGGCGATTCCGGATGCGGAGACATGTGTTCCTTCGAATCATTGGGAACCTCTAGCAGTGACAAATACTTCACCCAAAGAGTTGACGCAGCCAAAAAAGAAGGTATATCTCCATTAGCAAAATGTACCACGACCATGCGAATGTTAGCATATGGTGTGGCGGCTGATGTGGTCGATAAATACATCAAAATAGGAGGTACTACAGCATTGGAGTGCTTGCGTAGATTATGTAAAGGAATCATGCAATTGTATGAGCCAGTGTATCACAGAGCCCCAACTCAAGATAACCTGTAAAGAATACTGCATGTGAAATGCGGGGGTTCCCGAGGATGATTGGGGGTATTGATTGCATGCATTGGAAATGAAAAAATTGTCCTACAGCATGGGAAGGTCAATTCACTCGGGAAGATAAGGGAACCACCACTGTTATTCTTGAAGCAGTTGCAACTTATGATTTATAGATTTCGCATGTTTTTTTGGATGTCCGGGTACATTGAATGATATAATTGTTCTAGACTGTTCACCCGTGTTCGATGATGTTGAACAGGGAAATACTCCAAGAGTGAACTTCTTTGTGAATCAACGTTCGTATAATATGACATACTATATCTTGTTGACTGTATCTACCCTTCTCATCCGACTTTCGTCAAATCAATTAGACTTCCTCAAAGTGAACTAGATGAGTTATTTGCAAAATATCAGGAGGGATGTCGGAAGGACATCGAACGTGCATTTGGGGTGTTTCATGCTCGATTTAAAATCATTCGCGAACCATCCCGTTTGTGGGACATAGCCGATTTGGCTCTCATCATGAGGTCATGTTTCATATTGCATAATATGATTGTTGAGGATGAACGAGATACATATGCTCAACATTGGACATATTATGATCAATCTATGGCAAGTGAGTCTAGTACACCAGCGCCATTTTCGACTGAGGTGCTACCTGCATTTTCGAATCATGTGCGTGCTAGATTAGTGATACGTGATTCAAATGTACATCACGAATTGCAAGCAGATCTAGTCAAACACATATGGGCAAAGTTCGGAATGTTTCGTGATTAAATAGTTTGCTTAGTGTATTGTATTGCATTTTAAATTTTTTGTAATTTTACTTGTTTTAACAATGACTATCCCTATATCTCGTCTTTATTACTTGCAAGAAAAACTTTAATTAAGAATATAAAATTAAAAAAATAAATTTCAAATAAATCATTAAATTAGAACAAAAATATTTAACTCTTAATTATTTTAATTTAATTTTAATCGATAATTGTTATTAATATATAATCACAAAAACAAAAACATAAAAGAAAATATGAATATGAAATAAAAGTGGTGGGGTAGCGTGTTGAATTTTATTAAACAAAATCATTATAGTGAGTAAAAGTTGAATGAATGTTGAATTATTAGATGGAAGAAAGAGAAGATGATGTGGAGTGTAAAAAATGAAAAATAAGAGTGTTGAGAAAGAGAATCATTGTACAATCTTATTGGTAAGGTTGTAGTGACAGAGTCAATACTTATATCTTTGCAAAGATAATGGAAGATCTCTTAAGGTGTAATGGTATTGGATGTAGCTCAGAATTAGGGTGAATAAGTATAAAATGCAATACAATACAGTATATGCAGTAGTTTGGGTTAATTCCTTTTTGCTCTTGTTCTTGTTGTTCTATAAGCTTTGGGCACTTACAGTTTGGTGTTAATTCCCAGCCTCTATGTAGTGACTATTTTTGGTTGTCGGCTTATGTTTGAGTACTCTTTTTTCCCCTTAGGGTTTTTCCCACTAGGTTTTTCTTAAGGAGGTTTTAATGAAGTTTTTCATAAGTTATCTTAAGCACCAAAATAGTACAAGGATTGGTATGGCTTATAGTTACTTTGGCTTGGGGTGTATGATTTTTCTTGTCATGCATTTGATCACTCAATTTATATGAGAATATTGTTCTCATGATTTTTTTTTGGGTTAATGGTCAAATTGGTCCCTGTGTTTGTAGTGAATTTTGATTTTAGTCCCTCTCCGGAAAAAACTAGCCGATATCTCCCTGTAGTTGCAAGCATTTTGGTTCTAGTCCTAACCGGAGGTCGGAGCTCCGGTGAGAGTGCTGAGTGGCAGGCCAGAGATGACATGGCATTATCCACATCATTTTCAATTTATTTATATTTCCACGTAAATAATTAATAACTAAATTAAATAAAATTATTAATTCATTCAAAAATAAAATCTAGAAAATATTGGGAAAAATTAAAATCAAAATTTTATAAACCCTAATCCCCCTGCATCTTCTCAATCAAGCCTCTCTTTCTCTTCCCCAACCGGTTCCCAATCTGAGCAGCAAAAATCACCACCATTCCATTCCAGGAATCAAAACCAACTCAAACCTCAGAACGGTGGTTTGACCTTCTCGCCTCACAACTCTCTTTCTCACCTTTGACCTTCCATAATCTTTTACGCGCTGGTGGTTTCAATGGAGGTGCCACCTAGAACGGTGGTCGTGGCTTGGTGCGGTGGGTCGTTCATCGTTGGAATGAGAGCTTAGGTCGACGGAAATAAAGGTTGTGGCAGACTAGCGGTGAAGGAGCAGAACCAGATCGAGACCCCACTCACCCAGATCGCGAATCCGGTTTCTTGCGAACTCAAAAAGCGAATCGCCCCTGGAATCGCCTTCACCACCCCATGTCGCCGCCGTTGTCGTCCTAAACAACCGAAGAGCCTTGATGGGGATACGTTCCAGTTGCTCAGTCATGTCGGTTTTCTGGGTTTTGATATGTGTGGGTTATGAATCTGGATTTTGTGGATTACATGGATCTGGGTTGTGTCATTGTGTGGGTTTTGAATTTGGGTTTTGAAAACGATTCAATTGATCTGGGTTATGTGGATTCTACGGATTTGGCCATTGAGTTTCTAACTAGAATTTGTGTTGTTTTCTGGGTTTTCAATGTTTGGCCATTTTGGACTTTTTTCGTTTTCTGGGTTTGATGATGAGTTTGAAGATGGAGATGATTAAAGAAGGATGAAGGGGAAGGGGAAGAAGATGAAGATGATTAAGACATTTGAGCTTTTGTATTTTTCACTTTAGTCAGGTCTGAAGTGTGGGCGTGGATGGTATTATGTCATGAAATATATGATGAGGAAATAACTGATATGTTGGGTGCTGCAGAAATTTTGTTAGGCGCACATAAGGTGGTCATGGTTGCTGAAATCGTGGATGTGGTTCTAAATCTACCTTGTTAGGCGTGGATATGGTTCTTAGTACTTTGAACAATTTTTGAATTAATTAATAATTTTATTTCATTTAGTTATTAATTATTTACGTGGAAATATAAATAAATAAAAAATGACGTGGATAATGCCATGTCATCTCTGGCCTGCCACTCAGCACTGGTGAGGACTAGAACCAAAATGCTTGTAACTGCAGGGAGATATCGGCTAGTTTTTTTCGGGGAGGGACTAAAATCAAAATTCACTACAAACACAGGGACCAATTTGACCATTATCCCTTTTTTTTTTTGGTTAATATAATCATTTTATTCTCAAAAAAGGTATAAAATTTGTTTTTCTAATGAGTTTTATCTCTTATCTCAGTCATTTAAAGAGTTTAATTTCTATGCACTGACAGTGTAAAGTTTTTTTACACCGTCAATCAACTAGATTTCAAGAATGTGAGAAAATATCTCTTTTTATTTGATCTCATTAATTGATATGACACATCCTTAAAATCTTATTGGTTAATGGTGTAAAAAAAAATTACACCGTCGGTGCACCATCCTTTTTCTCTTATCTAAAATTTGATAAGCCAGTTGGATGATGTATAGCTAAATAGTAAATACATTTTTTTGGGTACATATATAGCTAAAGACATTGATAGTTAATAACATAAAGCGAAATAATTTTAAAAATAAAATAGTAATGAATGATACAAAATAAACATTAAATTGTATAAATATAAAAATTAAACCTGAAAAAATCCTAGAATCAATCAGTTTGGTTCAGATTTGACGTAAAGAGAACCAATTAAGAAGATAAATTCGAATTTATTATATTGGTTTGGTTTCAATCGTGGGATTTATCTGTAAAAATGTTTTAATGACACCTCACACACATCCATCTTTAGAGAGAGAAAGAAATAAAAGAGAAGTGAGAGATATAATTAATGATGTGATGAGAAAATAAGAGAGAGAGATAAAGAGAGGAAGAAGGTGGAAATGAGATGAGAGAAGAAGGGGTGTGAGCATATCACAACTCATTGATCCAAACCAAAATTAACACTTCAACTCCAGTTGCTCCTCACAAACATTTCAGCAATGGGATGCTTTTTTCATACCCAAAAATATTAGTTATACATCCGATCTGTTTTTTTTTTTTAAATTGCTCTTTAAATAATAAAAGTATACACCGTAAAAACACTATTTACACACTATACCGGCATTTTTTTTTCCTAATTTTATCTTTTCAGAAGTCAACTGTTGGTGTAAGTGTGGAACACATACATTTCCGGAATACCCTTGTTTGGAAATGGAGTCTTAATTTTAAACATTAGCATATTTTGGATAAAAAAAAATTAGGATGTTGTCCTTCATCCGGTAACCAACCACAACTTTACTTAAAAATTGCCAGGAACCAGAGCTATTGGAACTGATAAAAGTTATAGAGTTAATAACACCTAAAATTAATTCATATAGCAGGAGAAAGTTGCCAACAAAAATGAAGCTAAAAATGTAAAAGCCAAAACCCTGCTCTACCATAACCTAAGTTTTAAGATCATAACATCAACTCGATGATGATCTCAAGAGAGTCCCGTCTTTTTCAGGAGAAGTAAAAGTGTGACTCGGAGAAGCTAAGCCAAGACTAATAGACTATGACTTATGAACCATAAAATATGTGACATGACATCTACATTAACTCTACATGTAAACAAATAATCATATGCCTACTGAGACACAAGACAATCTCATGACCCAAGCTTCTTACTCAGCCGAAAATACCATGAATCCAAATCACAAGGAGAATCATTTTGTCAACGGTCATTTTGGAACTATTCTTCCATTCAAATATTGCTTTTGGGCCATCATCACTCTGAGCTTGTGGAGTTATCACCTGCAACCCAGTACTGCTTGACAGCAAACAACACCTTCTCTGTAATCAGTGGACCATCCTCATGGTCCACCATTTTTGTATTCCATCTCATACCTTTTACAATTCTTTTCACCTGCATTAGCACATCTGCTTGTTCCCGAAATATTACTGCTCCTTCAGGTCGTAGGATCCGGTCCATCTCCAATAAAATGTCTTCTGCACTACACCTGTATTCATAATTTGAGTTAGGAAAAACCTTAACTAGTTTGCTTTACCAATTTGTAATCATCTTTCAGCTACGGAACTTTCATTTAGTCTATCCAAGTTCTTATGAAAAACTACAGTTCATCTGGGGTATAGGTACAAAAAAACAAAGGAAATGAAAAAGAAATGACTCACTTATCCTTGTATAGGCTGAAAACACCATTTGCATGGATAAGGTCATAGGTCCTTGGATATGTGGAGAAGGCTTCACACCTGGTAGTAAATAGATAGTTATTAAACAGAAGGCTATCTTCTACCAATTCCTTTTCTGTGTTTAACAGTATGAGTATGAGAAGATAACTACTGATAAACTAAACTCAAACATTGACAATCTATATCTTACTAAACAATGCTGCACTATTTTCAGATAAAAATATTTGTGAAGTAGATAAATGGAAGTCTACTGAAAGCAAATTTCACAGAATTTATTTCTTAAAAGAAGAATTTCAGAATGTGATAGTAGTAAAGAAAGATCAGCAGTACATATAATCTAAGACGAACTCCCAAGACTGGTTTCAACATTTCATTATTTTGTTTTCTTGTTTTTTAAGATTCAGAGTCTAGTATGCTACACAGAGGTGTTGTTGTTTTCTATTTTGTAACACATCAATTACCACATATCAATCAATATTATATTCCAGAGTTTGTTCTCCATTTTCTCCTCTGCCTCAATTAACAATTATTTCAGCAAAATTTTTCCTCTTTATCAAAATGGATGGATGATTCAAAATCCTGAAAAAACCACCAAAACCTTCCTATTTGATTGGTTTTTAAAATTTCAAAACATAAAATGCTATGTTATTTACACTTTTCTTCATCAAGTGGAAGGTCTAGGCTACCCGAATCATAATTTGACATCTTAATTTGTATATATAAGGACAAATTCAGAAAAATAGTATGAACTCAGTGACAAATTATTTGCAGCGGATATACCAGAAGATAAAAGAAAAAAAGGGAAACCATGTTTTAGAAGTTACCAGTCGTGGTAAATGCCAATCAATCCTCGCTCAAATATAACACCCAGGCTAGCTTTCTCCGCAATTGTAGGCACAACATTCATAACCCATAATTTGGGAGAATCCAAGGCAGCAGCAAAACCTCCTAGGCCAGCATTCATGTCCATTATGTTGCGATATCTACCTGAGTCAATGATTTTGTTGATCCGTTTGTATGCATTCACATGCTTCTTCCATAATCGGCTGTCGTTCTCAAATACCTCAGCGGAAACACCAGGAACGGATCCACTGGTAATTCTGGAAGGAACAGCATAGAGTCTCTCTGGGAATGGCTTCCATGAACCACTATGTTTAGAAGGAGAAACACAATTTTCCATCTTCTTGTACCTAGAAATTGTCAGACCTTCCAGATAAGTATTGAAAACCAGCAGTCCATAATCCAAAGATTAGGGACAACTCTAGGAAGTTTGCATCATAAAGGATAGAAAAAATCTGACCCCTAGAAAAATCATGTTTCTTAAGTACGCAATATCAAGCAAGACACCATTTTACCAAAGCCCTGAGTAATACTTACATAATGCATATAGAATACAATTCAAAGTTCTCGTATCCTTACAATTACAAAGGTTAGGGAAGAGTTAAGGATAAACCACTAGGAGTAGCTACTAAAGGCAAAAGGATTCTCAGTTTGAAGAAATTAAAGCAGTTACTTGAATAATAGGTATCTAACTACCTGAAAATAAATTTTTATTTAATAATTTAAACATTGATGGAAAGGGGAAAAAGAAGTGAAGCAATTTACCAAACATCATCCGAATTTGCGGATTCACATATTGTAGGTTGAGTATCTTGTTCATTGCACTCATCATTATTTAAACTTTTTCTCCAGATTGCAGTTTCACCTTTCTCATGTTTCTTTTCCCAACAAAGAAGTTTAGCAGTATCTTCAATCTGCCTCTGCTCCTCCTCAAGCTCTTCTTCAGGACGTTGCCATGCTTGGTAGCTAGTCTTCCAGTTGATGGGGGGGCCAGAAAGTATCCAGTAACCACCAGGTCTAAGAACTCGGTCAACTTCCTTCATGTACATTCCACCTGACAAACAATTACAGTTTAAAAATATTTCTTACAACCTAAAACCCAAAGTTCTGCTTTTGTTAACAAATCATCAAACAGTAAATAAAAAACAAGAAACACACTGAATTAAGAAAAAAAATCAGGTATTTTACAAGCAAGTGAGACTTTGGAAATCATTATAAATCAAGAGGCCATAGTTTTAGTACTTGAAATGAATCCAGGTTCTACAGCCAGTGTGAACTGTGAACAGATATAAGTAGTTAACAAGCTAAGGTTTAAAACTTATATTCAATAGAAGCCTTCAAGCTTAATAAGGCTTGGAATCATTATAATGCACGAATATATCATGGTCCTTTCTTTTTCATACATAGAAGCCCTACTGACCTAAATAGTTACGAATAAATTTTGTAGTTGATCCAAAAGATGTTTTTCTAATTGTCCTAGGCCAGAAATATCAGTTATTCTCACCATTTACGCCCCATGGAATCAAGCAGCGAGAACAATGTGCCATGTCAAAAGATCCAGAAGGAAAAGGTAGCATTATTGTTCCAAGAACACCAATGATTGCTGGAACACCTCTTTCCAAAGCAAATTGAACTTGTGCTTCATGAGAGTCTCTTGGTGCAATTGACATGGTAACGACATTTTTCTTAAATAGGTATGCACCCCAACTGGCAACCTAGCACCATCAATAATCAGAAAATGAGCTAGAATATAGAATAAACAGAAGATACACACAAATACAGGCTCAAAGTTTGATTAAAAAAACAGGAAAGAAACAATTATATTTCAATAAATGTGAACTTTTTGCAAGGATGAAGCATTAAGAAGTGGAAGATCCACTAGTAAAGCTTACAATCATTAGCCAGGATTGGAGTGTGTTATAAAGGACAATAATTTCTTCATGCACATATTATGTAGATTACCAGCAAAATAGATTACACCAAAACAAGGATGTTATTCTCTTTGGATTTGACTTACCCCACAGCCAGTATCTAATGCGGTTCTAACCATCCCATTGTCAAAGGGAATAACAGCTGCAAGTCCATCAATGTAAGCATCAGCACCATGGGGAAACTGCGTTCCTCCACCGGGAAACCTGAAGACACTTCCTTCGTACTGTATCCAATTCTGCACAGCCTTCTCAACCGTCAAACTCTTGTAAGGCGCGTTTGCGAAAGGCACATAATCGCGACTCTTGGGCCAAGGAAACGGCGTCGAGTACCCTCTAGGCGCAGGTATGAGACATGACAACTTCTCCTCCTCAGGAGGACAATGCCTCTCTCTATAATTCATACTCTCTCTGGGAAACGTCATCGCCCTCACTTGATCATGACAAGGCGTGTAATCAATGTAGCGATCCTCACACGGCTTGAACTCCTTGACCGGTTCATCAGAATCATCCGGCGTCCCCGCATCGCCGTCGCGGTGAGTCTCGTAATTAAGATCAGAGAGAACACTGCAATCTGTCTGTTTAGTAATCTCAACAGCTATGCTATCACCTTTTCCAAAACCACTCCTTTGCCACAAACCCAATATGTAGAAGAAACCACAAAAACCAACCACAATGAAAACAGACATTGTACTCCTATTGTTTCTATTGTCTCCTGGGTTCCCTTTGGTGGCCATGATGATGAATCTAAATCTTTATACAATTTCTACAAACCCTATACAATCAATCCTACATGGTTGAAATTAAATTAATACAATAAAGCATAATTTAGGGATTTTGATTAAATAAAACAGTTGCTTACTTGGTATATATGATGAAAATGATGGAAATCTTGGGAACTGGTGCATAGAATGAAGAAGAGGTTTGAAATTGAAAGAAAAGAAAGGAGTGGAATTGTGTTTCGCGTGGCCGTGTCTCGCTGCGAAAACACCGAGGGAATGGAAATGTGTCACTGCGAGTGGTTTCTTTGTTTCTTTTCTTCACACTTTCTTTGATTGGTTGGTTGGTTAGTTAACAACAACGAACGAACTTTACACTTGAAATTCGATCTATGGAATCCACCGGTTATTCTGTTACGGAGAAACCAAATCCATATGCACAACGTTATTATTGTCATTATGCTTTTGTAGTTACCATCAATTCACATGATTAGGATTATAATTATAATTATGTACAAATTTGTCGTGCACGTCGGTTATTCCGAGGCGATAAACAACTTCATTTTGGAGCTATCATTTCATCATTTCATTAACACTAAAAATCTAAAATAGTCCTCAACTATCTAGTCCAATGTTTGATTTTTTGCGGTAGGTATATATAGAGTGTGATTTGTTGGGAAAACCAACTCACTTAACGTAATATGTACTTCAAGAGATTAATCTCATTGCTGCCGGCGATTAGAGTACATTTTAAGAGTTTTTTTTCCAAAAATATAAGTTATTTATAATACCAATGAAACATTTATTTTTTTTTTCAAACTTACCCTCATTATATAATATTTATATAATGAAAGAAATAGTGTAATTTTGAAAAATTCTTAAATTGGATAGAGAAATTCATAGGTAATTTAGGAAAATTATGAAAACTTTTTACAAATTTATTGCAAATAAATATATTTTTTAATCTTAGAAAATTATGTAAAAGTGACTTATAATATAGGTGACGAAGGGATTATAAGTCATTTTATCTAATTCTCTTATATTAAGAAAAGTAGTTACTATCAATAAATTTGTAAAAAAAAAAATTATTAACTTTCATAGTTTACCCTTATCTAATTTCCTATAAATTTCTCCTTCCAAGTTCATATTCCAAAATCTTGCAATCTCTTTCATATTAAACATCAAGATGAATTTGGGAAAAAATTATTTAATGTTTCCAATATTTTAGAAAGGGACTTATATTTACTAACTTTTTCACAAAAAGGGACTATATATAATAAAGAACGGGGGGTAGTACATACACCACATTTTTATTTGGGTAAGCTATGTTTTCGGTCCATGTAAAATAGAGATTTGATTTTAGTCTCTCACGACGTTAGTCTAGAAAGCATCCATTCATTTTAAGAAAGAACTCAGTTTTAATCCTTGTCAGAAAATAACCTCCGACGACATTGCCATGTATACGCGACACCAGTGTTATTAATGACGGATAGCGGTCCATGGCGGAAAGCCAAAAAACTGTCATATAATTATGGCGGATGCCATGGCGGTGCCATGGCGGCCTTAATAAAATTTTTTATAAATATATATATCTATAATATATATATACAATTATACATAAACACATTAAAAAACCTGCATAATGCAATTATACAATACAACAAATAGAAATTATGCTTACTAATAACAACTTATATCATCAAATAGCATAAATATAATAGCAAAATGCAAATATCATAACAAAGGTTCAATATATATTAGATACTAGATAGGTATTAAGTCTCACACTCTCATTGAGAGCATATTACATACCAAATTACCAATTACCAAAACATCATGACAAATTCAAGACTCCAAGTTTTAATTGACATGAAAAAATAAAGTCTAAAGAGTAGAATTTAATCTAACTAACTAGTAACTAATCATCCAATCCTAATGTAGTGTAGTGAACTTGAGTGTCAATGCCATCTAGTGCAGCATATCCCTCTTCCTCTTCTCCTTCTGAATCTGAATCCTCATCCTCAAATCCATCTTCTTCAGCTTGCTCTTCCGCCACTTCAGCAAGAATCTCTTGCCATTCATTTTCATCATCTTCTTGACCAACATGCCTCTTTCCTCTTGCGGTTGCAGCCCTTGCGGATTGAGATGATGAAGTTGAAGATGTGCCACCTTTTTTAGAAGCTTTTGCTGCACTTGAATCACTTTTCTTTTTTTGCATACTTGTTCTCCGCCTAGTATATGTCATAGGTTCTCCAAGCCCCGAAGCCTCATAGACAGTTTTCCAAGATAGAGTATCATCTCCATCATGAACCATATCATCATCCATCATGTCTCCCACAAGCCACTCATTACAGTCATCAATATTGTTGAGAGTGATGGGGTCAATCTCATCTCTATAGTTATGTCTTTGCTTGAGCTTTTGGTTATATTTAACATAAACCAAATCATGCATTTTCTTATGCTCAAGCCTATTTCTCTTCTTGAAATGAATCTACAACACAAAAAATTTCAATTACTAGCTTACTCCTTAGGGACTACTATTTCAATTACTAGCTTACCATTTAAAATGTAAAAAATGGTGATAGGTAGTTAGGTACCTGCTCAAACACACTCCAATTGCGCTCACACCCGGATGCACTACATGTCAAACTCAATACTTTCATGGCAAGGCGCTGCAAATTTGGTGCTGAATGACCAAAGCTTCTCCACCATGTAGCTACAAAACCAAAGATTTTACTAAGAAACTGTAAATTTGAATTTCAATGTTAATTAAAAGGATCTCTCACTTTTTCTTACCTGGAGTAATGGTCTTCCTTTGGTCTATTGCTAATTTATGTCCAAACATACCATCTGCAGTCTTATAAATATGCATCTCTTCAGTGATCTTGTTATGAAGACTTTCATCTTTCACCAACCTCCCAACAACTTGATACACTCCCAACATAACGTCTCTCTCGAACTCCATACCAGGATTGTCATAGTAATATTCTGGATTGAAGAAGCGTCCAGCAATATGCAATGGCCTATTGAGTTGGCAAGACCACCTCTCATCAATGATCTTCATCACATCTTCGTATTTGCTTTCATCTTTGTCGAAGCTGTTTGCAATGGTTTCTTTAGCCCTACACATTGCCTCATAAATATACCCCATGGCAGGTTTCTTCTCACCATCAACCAAACGCAGCACTTCAACAAGAGGAGACATCACCTTAATAGTGTAAATCACATGTTTCCAGAAAGAAGGCTTAACCACAGTTTTTGTTGCTGCCTTCCCTTTAGCACTCTTAGACAACTTGTTCTCGTACCACTCTTCGGAAGCAAACATGATCTTAAGTCTTGGTCTCTCTTGCAAAATCCTTTCTAATGATAGGAAGGATGTAGCTAATCTTGTTACCCCATGCCTTACCAACTCCCTTTTGTTGGTGCAATGCCTCAACAAGCTCAAAGTGCTTGAATGACTATAAATAAACCCAACAAGAGATATGGCACTCCGAATTGTCTTCTTAACCGAAGGAATCTTCCCAATGTCTTCAAGAATTAAGTCCACGCAATGAGCAGCACAAGGAGTCCAGTAAAGGTTCTTCCTCTTCTCTTCCAACAACTTACCAGCCAAGACATAGTTGCTTTCGTTATCGGTAACAACTTGAACAACATTTTCCTCTCCTATCTCCTCCACAAGAGTATCAAGCATCTCAAACAACTTCTGCCCAGTCTTCACAAAATCAGATCCATCAATGGATTTCACAAACATAGTCCCAGCAGGAGAGTTAACCAAGAAGTTGATCAAGCATCTTTGCTTCCGATCGGTCCATGCATTTGACATAATAGAGCACCCATTCATGGCCCATTCCTCCTTGTGACCTTTCATAAGATTTTCAGTATAATCCACTTCCTTTTGCAAGAGTGGAACTCTGATTTCATGATAGCTAGGAACTCGCAAGTTTTTACCAAAGCAACCAATTGCTTGAACCATTTCGTCAAAGCTGCTCAACTTGATAACATTGAAGGACAAACCAGCTTGATACCAAAAGCGAGCTATGTATTGATGGACCCTAGCAGTGGCTTCTTTATCACATGAAGCCCTGATATTTTCTTGCCTCAAATTCTCCTTTTTTCTTTTTTTGATTGCATCTTCAGGATTTCTCACAAACAAGTCCATTGGCCCCTTTTTAGACTTAGTAATATTCTTTGTTCCAATATTAGTCTTCCTCCTAGCTTGTGCGGTTGAGGCCACAAGTTCATCTTCACTTTCACTTTCACCATATCCTAGGCTTGCAAGATCAAGATCAGTAGGAACTCGGGTTCGATCAACTACCTTCTTTTCTTTCTGACGATTGAAGTATTCCCATAGCTCCTTACTAACAGCCTCAGAAACCAAGGGGCATTTTTTCACATTACCAGTCCTTCCCATTAGGTGTTCTTTTGCCCTAGTAATCCCTCCTTGCATTTCTTTGGAACAAAGAGACAAATTGTTGTATTTGTATCATGATCATGCTTGGGTACCACATACTTCCAACCAGGATCAGGTCTATTAGTAGGAGGAGCTATACCAACAAGAGGAGCAGGAGCAGTTGGACCAGGTGGAGGAGGTTGTTCACTTCCACTTGCCATTTCAAAACAGAGGAATACCCACCAGCACTAAAAAAGGGAAGAAAACAGAGACTTAAGCAAACAGTAACAGGAGAAAGGAGAAGGAAATGAACAGAAGGTTGTAACAGAGGAGAAGAAACAAGCCTTTGGGAGATGAGATGAGAGAAAGGGAAGCTAAGAAAAAAGACGCAGAAACAGAGCAGAAAAATGTAAAAGTTGCAGAGATAACTCACATGAGAGCTTGGACGGAGGGTGGCCGGAGACCGGAGACCGGAGTGGTCGCCGGTGGCCGCGAGAGTGGTCGCCGGTGGTCGCGGCCGCAGGTGGTCGGGAATGGGCAGAGCAGGGTCGGAGGTGATTGGGGGGCAACATCTATGGGAAAGGGGAATATAGGGTTTCTATTCTGAATTAGGGGGTTTAGAAGCTGAAATTAGGGTTTTTATTCTGAATATGGGACTTGGGCCATTAAAATCCATGGGCCCTTTGCAAAGTTTTTATTTTTCCCAAACAAATTTGGGAATTCCCGATATTTCCCGTTATGCCCGCCATAGCGCCATGGACGTCACGGTCGCCATGTTCCCGCCACACCAAACCGCAACGCCACACACTTTATGTGGCGGCTTGTTAAAATCCCGATATGTAAAGACGCCATGGTGCCGCCATGGCCGATATTTAATAACACTACGCGACACTAACATGGCACGCCAAGTGTTTTAACGAGGGACCAAATTCAAATATTTTTTTCCACATAAATTTTATTATTTCATTAACAAACTAATTAAAACCAAAGTTAAATTCTAATTAAACACCCTCAAATCAGATTCATTATGTTCTTCATGTTCTTGGTGCATTTCCATAAAATCAATTTCAGTTTCTTTTCTGTAAAAAAATGAAATTTCAATTTTGAATCAAGACATAATTTAACCATAAATTAAAATTTCTTGGATCCAGAAAGACAACAACTATGGCAACCTCAACCCCCACCATGATTGCTTGAACATTTGGTTCAATTGAACAAACATAAAGAAAGCTTGGACAAAGAATAAAAAATAGCCTTTGCAGAATCACGATCGGTAATTTTCTCATATTCTTCATATGAGATAGTATTGAGTAAAATGGTTCTTGCTCTGTGATGATCTTTGTACATCTTCTTTTGATCTACATTCATCTTATCTCTTGGAATCTTCACACCATCTGCATCAACTGGACGTGTGTAGCCATCAACAACATGATCCTAGAGATCTTCATCAAAGCCAAGAAAGAAAATTTCAATTCTATCTTTCCAGTAATCAAATTTTTCTCCATCAAAGATAGGTGGTTTAGCACTGTAGTGGTCTTTCTGAGTTTCATTGGTGGAGGTTGTCATTTGAGATTATCACACCAGCCCGGATCTCTTAACACAAAGTGTGGTAATCAAAACTTACGCTCTGATACCAATTGAAGGTATGAAAACCACTAGAAAGGGGAGGGGAGGTTTGAATATGGTTTTACGTTTAAGAACTTTCCCTTAAGATTTTAGCAAATCTTCTCGGTTTTAAGAACACAAAGTGCAAGAGATAAAGAGAGAGAGAGAGAGAGAGAAAAGCACACAAGTATTTTATCCTGGTTCACTTGATAAATTCCTCAAGCTAATTCAGTCTATCCATTAAGGTGATTTCTTCCTTCGTAGAATGAAGGTAATCCACTATTCAAAGATTGTTACAACTACACTAGCACACCTTGCTCAGTGACTAACAAATCTAAGAACTAGCAACACTAAGACAAACACGTCTTAGTCCTCTCAAGAAATCTGACCTCCCTAGTCTCTCAAGGAACTACAAACAGATTGTAGAAGGTTTAGGTTTACAATGAGTTGCTTCTAAACAAGCAGGAGTAAACACAATAAGAATAATGAAGAAATATTGCTAAGGTATTCCCTTGTAGGTTTTCACTTGTATTGCACAATAGTTTCTTAGTCAATTTCTTCTCTCTTAAGCCTTTTTATACTCCAAGGTGAGGTGTTGTATTCGTTGAAAGAATCTATCTGTTGGAGGGCAATTCTGGAAATTCCAGAACCTGCTGTGGCTGAACCTCGTAGGTGAGGCGGTCAGAATAGTACACTGCTTTTGTACTATTGACAATGACATTGCCTTAGCCTAGTTGACTTCAGAACTTCTGCTTCTGGACCGTTCACTCTGAACATATGGTCTTCAGAATTAGAAGCGCTTTGGTCTTGAGAGCAAGCTTACTCTTGGACTTCAGAATCTTCAAGTCTCAGCTTCTGGACCGTTCACTCATAACTTCTGGTCTTCAACACTTGAATCTTCAGAGCCCACATCAGAGCTTTAAACTTCAGAACATCTGAAGCGTTTGCTACCGTTCAGAAGAACGTAGTGATTGCAGAAGCATTTCATTGGTCCTTAACTTTTGATGGATATTACTTTGGGTCAGAGTCATAACCTGTTAGTCAAACACTTAAAAGACAAACGTTAGAGTACCCTAATTGTTCATACACAAATATAAACTTGTTATCATCAAAACATAGAGTTGTACCACATGACCAAATCTTGGTCTTACAATATGTCTCAATTGATGAAGGCAACGGGCACATAATGGTAATTGCAATAGAGGACCATAAAGTTTACCACTTTGACTCGTATATGGAAGAAAAATGTTTATTCTATAGGCAATTGCATATGGAGAAAACGGTATGTCATGACCAACTAACATAATCGTGGAGCCCTTTATGCCAAAAAGGCAGCTGCCTAAGGCCCCAAAAAAATTTAGGCCCAATTTTTTTTTTTGTTAAAAAGGACCAACCGTATGAAATGCAAACAAATAAGGAATTGTCCAATGTTTTCCTCTTTCATCTTTGTAAACCTAGATCTGATTGTTTTAGATAGAAATAGAGTGGTTCAGAGGCTTTATCTTACCATTTATTGTTTCCATCTGCCACTCCTACCCGTGAATCTAGGAAAATGTCCCTTTACTTTATGTCTCATCGTGTTTAAGTGTCTTTCAACACTGTACCTGCAGGTAGGCCTATTGCGTTTGTTTTTTTTTTTTTGTTCTAATGAAGATCTTTCATTCATTTTTTTTTTTTGACATTAAAGATCTTTCGTTCATAAAAGATCAGTTGTATTGTTTTCTTTGGGCTTGGCCCTATTATCAATGAACTCAAACCTTTGTCCAAAAAATATACAAATTGCAAACTAATATATTATATATATTACTATAAATAGTAGTGAATCAAAGTATGAGTAGATTCATTGGAAATACCTACCAAAAATAAAGAAAGTATAAATCACATTATGAAAATTGAAGAAAAAAAAGAAAAGTTGAAAGGTTAATATAAAATTATATTTTATATAATATACTAATTATTTTTAATATTTATGTTAAAAAAATCCCCTAACACTTTTCGCCTGAGGCCCCAAAATGTTTGTACACGGCCCTGTTTGGTACTTGAACTAACACATAGTGCATTTGGGTAGTGCGAGATGATCCACAAAATTTTGAGAGACTCAAAATTTACCAATATGCTATGCCATGGGAATTGGATGCTCATAAATGGAATGTGGTAAAAGTTGAAGAAATTGTAGATCCTGGAGATATGTACATGTACAACTCACCTATTTGAGTAATTGACTGGCTTATCATGGGTGCTTCATTTAAGCCTATTGTAAAACCAGAAGTGAGTGCACTTACCTTTTTAATCATATTACTTAATTATGTTGTAATTCTTGACCAAAAGTGATAGCACTTACAATTTTTTCCACAATGCAGCTCCATGAAAACGTCTTGAGGATGAAGATTGGTGTAGAGTTAGTTGCAGGTCAACACAATGATTGTTTGATCTTAATGTAAAAGTGGAGAAATTCTAGGACATGATCAAGTCATGTGATGTGCAAAGATGAAAGAAAATGTACTTACCTACATCATGACATTGTCTATTTTGTTCTGGGTTTATTGGTGGTCACTATACAACCCTTTATGGTCTTCCTTTTTTGAAGGGCGGAAAACAATGAGTATACAATCCCTTATGATGTTTCTTTTTTGAAGGGATGTAATTATTTTGGTACTCTTAAACAACTCATATTGTATGCTTAATTTTTATCGTACTACATGTCTTATCATACAATTTTATGCATTTTTTCAAAAATCAGCAAGTCATATAAATGGACCTCTAAACTGGACACATAGCTTTCTAAAATTAATTGCAAGCGGCAACAATGTTTGTTTGTTAATAGAACAAATACCCATTTATGTTTTTCTAATAATCATAGCTTATCAAAAAAAAATTCTAATAAGCAATATATATTAATGCTCCAACCTAATATTAAATTTAAATAACATAATTACTTGTTCAGTCTTACTAATATATACAAAAGCATTTTTCTAAATTCAACAAGACATGTGGCAGCCAAGAAAGAGTTCTACGAACAAACATGCAACAAGCCGCTAAACACTTTCTAAGACACAAACACCCATTTATGTAATTAAATTTCACGTGTCTTAATTAAAACAAACACCCATTTACTTGCTAGCCAACCACAAATTGGTCTCATCTATGGCTTATAATTCAAGCCCTTTTACTACACAAATTAGTAACCACAAACAATTACAAATAAATACAAGCCCTTCAACTTCACAAATAGTATGTGCCTACATGTAGGGTACATGGTTTGCAGGGATTGATAACAAGGTGAAATTAACCATTACAACAATAACAATATTGTATCATCACAATAGCATAGAAGACATAATACTAGAGATAATGTCAAAGAGGTTACAAACTAGTCCACATATAAATATTAGTCTAAAACAACAAATACTACATAGGACCTTCAAATTCATACTTCATGTTCCAACTTCACTGCGAATTGCTCAATCACTACAAAAAGAAATACGAAACTTATCATTATACATATAACCATTAACATTGTTAACCAACTAAAAAAGGAAGTTTACTTACCTCGTCAACAACAAGGTCAACAGTAAATAAGTTAATCTCATCTTCACCACCTTCAAAGTCGCTCATTGTATGCCCTTGTTGAGAACAATAAGTACCAGTTAACTTGTTATGACCAGGTGTCTTAAATATCAAACAATTTATGACGTGTTTGACTGTCAACCCCAAAGATGATTTGTTCTTGGTACCACGACCTTTCCTTCTTAAACGTATAGGATCCTTCAAATTTAATATATTAGTTTGGCTCAAAGAGAGACTACCTTCCCTTTGACATGATTTCTTTGCCTTACTTTGTTCAATTAGTTCACTGGCCTTTTGTGTTGCATCATTGAAATCAGCCGCAGTATTAGAATTCAAATAACCAAGTGCCCTATATAGATCCATCAATGCACTACATCTACTACTCTTTTGAAAATCCCAAAAATCATTCTCAATATTCTTACCACTGTAAACACCATCCTTTGCTCCCTTGCTCCATCTTTTGAAGATGAAGCATTCAGATAGTTCTTCTATCCTTAAATGAGCTAACACATCAACTATGTGCTCACATGCTAAGCCACGCGACTCCATTTTCATACAAGAATATTTGAAGTCTTTGTTATCCGAAGAAACAGAAACATGCCACTCTTTGGCCAAAAAACTTAGCTTTGCCACAGTATAATTTAAGCATGTGACTGCATCTGTGCAGTCTAGAACTTTCATCAAAGGAGCATGTTGTAAAACAGGACGAAAAAGTAAGAAGACATTATTAGTGAAATGCTTTGTAGCTGACATTTCCAAGGATTCTAAATTGGTTTTCATCGCAGGCACACCATGTATAGAATGACAATCATCCTCAATTTCTCTAAAACGCATATGCTTCACACAATTTTGTAACTGTTGTAAAAAGTCTGTCAAGTTGTATCTTGAATGAACATGCTTGCCTAACTCAGACTGGAACCCCTCACATCTAGATGTCGTCCTACATCCTGCAAAAAATTTCCCCCGCAAATGAGCGGCAACCCATATGCTTCTCTTCTCATATGTTTCTTTTACCCAACAGTTGTCTTGCAAACCAAGGTTCAAAACCAATTCATCCCACTTTTTTCTAAACATGCAATTCTTAAATCCTTTAGTGAGCAATGGGTTACCAAGATTCTGGTTTGCATTCCGAAGTAGATGCCAAGCACACAAGTACTTTTCCCTTCATTGCAGCCGAAGTAGATGCCAGGCATTTGGAAAGACAATCTTAATTGCATTCCTCATCGACGGATGACCATCCGTGACTACAGCAACAAGTACTTTTCCCTTCATTGCAGCTGAAAATTGTTCCAACAACCAAAAATAGGTCTCCTCATTTTCATTGTAACCACACCAGTAGCAAAAATAGTTGTTCGGTTATGGTTATTTACTCCTGAAAAAACAACTACATGTAACAAGCACTTGTTTTTCCATACGTCACATCGAAAGCCAGCACATCACCGTATACTTGGTAACTCAACCGACCAACACCATCTCTCCAAAACAAATGCTGCAGACTATTGATTTGATCTGCAATGTGCTCACAAAAGTAATTATCATCCTTCGATGCCAACTCAACCATGAATTGCATTGTCATAACTGAATCATTTTTAAGCATTCGCCTCTGCCTATAAAATGCTTTTACTAATGTGTAATTACATGGTAAGCTAAAGAGAAACACAGGAAATGAACATTTAACATGAAAATCATTTCATATTTAAAATAATGTAGCAATATATTTTTTGTTGTTTGTATCATTAAGTTAAGTAGGTTGTTATTTTTTATCATTTAATAGGACTGTTTAAATATTTCTTAGGGTTAAATATGTTCGGGGTCCCTGAACTTTAGCGAGAAATTGGTTTTCGCCTTTGAACTAAATTTTCGTTTCTTTTCATCCCTTAACTTGTAAAACTGTTTGATCTTCATCATTTTACCGTTTTGACCAGTGATGTGTCATGCCAGCATGTAGGTAAAAGGTGACATGTTTTTTTCCCGGTTTTGAATGATTTTAATTACACGCGGAATATACAGAGGGACTAAAACAAAAAAAATTAAAATTCCATCCTAACTATCATCTTCATCTTCATAATGTTCATTATCTTCACATTGTTCTTCGGAAATCCATAAAATCAAACCATAAAACCTAAAAACAATAACTAAAACACACAAAATCAAGCTCCCTTATCATATTAATAAATATTAGCTACTGTACTTACAACGACAACAATAAACCCCCAATCTCCAACATTCTTCAGACTCAAATTCTCAATGGATTTTGTCCTCAAACTCATTGGATCAACCCAATACAAAATCTATAAAAAAAAGAACAAGAAGATAACTAACATTAGTCTATAATACTAAACCAGTATACCCTGTCATAAATAAGAACCAAGGGAAGCCATATTCACAACCACAACACTAGATCCACAAGCTCTTCACACGGCTGGCAAAGGAAGCATATCCAGACCCATGAATCACTCCTAGCCTCCTTGCATAATCAATCAACTTTGGCCACTTGAACAAGAACTCACCATTAGCCAGCATAACTAGAGCATTGGAGAGCCAAGCCCTAAGACCACTGCAACTAAACCCACACAGGAACCTCTCTGTCGTCATTGTGAACTTTGTCGTCGTTGTCGATCTGGTCTCCGAAGGCCCAATCGAACTAATGCTTAGGCATCAGAGGGCACCGTCGCACCGCTATTTGGATCACCTCGACCACCACGCTGCGCCGAACCACATCTGCGACAAACCTCCACAGCCACCATGGAACCCTCCTTGAGCGAGCCCAATCAATTGCTTCTTCGATCTACTCTGATTTGCTTCCATTTTCCCCGATTTGCACAATGGTTGTGTGAGAAGGAAGTGTGGTGGTGTGAGTGGTAGTAGTGGTGTTGCATGATTCTAGAAGGAGGTTGTGTTGAAGAGAGAGGAATAATGAATTTGATGATAGAAAAGAAAGAAACATGGGGGTGGTGAAATCATGAGTTTCAATTGAAGACACGATCTACCATTCAAACTACAATTCACCTTGTTGCTTGCATAGAAAAGAAGGGGCACAAACTTGAGATTGTTCTTCGTTAGAGATTGCAAAAATTTGAGATAGAAAGGGTGTAACACCCTCTAACCCCCGCATAAATATTATAGCTTAAATCAGAATAAAATGCATAACACAGAGGGTGTCACATTTATTCTCCAGAAACATAAATCAAAACACATGTCATGCTCATAATAAATATATAAATAAATTTTCAACTTTGTTGTCTCAACATTATATGCATAGCACACCAGATTTATTTTCAACTCTAAAATTAAACATAATCCAAGAATAAATAAAGAGAGTTCATAAAATATCTTCTAACATCCAAGTACAATACTAAACGTTGCCCCGGTGTTACATAACAGAGCATGACTCCCTTCACTAAAAGCATATCTAAATACTAGCTCCTCCGACTACTCGCGAGAAGCTCCACTATCCTCAGTACCTGAGCGATGTCGCATAGAACATCATTCAAACAGAAGGGTGAGAACTCATATCATATGGATAAGCATAATAATAAATAATGTAAAAGCTTATCTATGTTCTACATAAATTCTTCACACTTCACTAACAAATAATAAATTATGTAATTTAATATAATCAATCAATCTCACAGTTATGACAATACTCCATAATTCATAGTATCAAGTAAGAAAATATTATTGTCTCCAATTACCACAACATCAAATCTCAAAAAATATCACAATTATCATTAATTAGCATCAACAACTTCCTAACACATATGACTCAAGTGTGACTCCGTGCAAATGCCTTTGGTACCAAAGTTGTTATCCTTAGCGGTATCAGCGCGTCCACTCCAGACATATAACCATCAATAAAGCCCTTGCTCTAGGCTTTCAAAACCACTCTAGTTTTGGGACAAGTCACTAGCCTCCACGAGCTCTAGCAAACATTGCCTCTTGACAACTATGCAGTTTATTGTGCAAAACTCAACTAACATATGCATATTCAGACCATCTCCAAGTCTTAATTATTTTAGCATATTCATCACCAGCTCAACAATTCAAATCATCTCCAATTTCACAAAACACACACTTACATGTTATCAATCACGCAACTTGCAATCACATTATATTATCAACTTAACACATAACATCAATTTAGAAATAACATCATATAATGAACTATTAAACAGATGTAAATTAAATATAGTTCATATATAACAGGTTCTGCAACTATCATACAAAAACTGGATTCTTCCTAATTTTCCCCCAAAACTCGTCATCTCCCTGCACCATCCCCCTCATGGGCGCGCTACCGCGCGCACCACTACCTACATGCGCCACCTCCCTCGCGCGCAACCCTTGCCATGGTCGCGCGCCACCGCGCCTTGCGCATCACTACGCGCGCCACAACTTTTTTCGAAAACAACATTTGCACCTAAAATGACTCATTTTATTCAAAACGGTTATAAACTGTACAACAACCTAGGTGAATTTTTAAATACCTCAAATACACTTAGAAAAATCTAATATTTTTATCATGGTTCCCGATACAAGTTTTGTAAATCCCTGTAAAGTTTCAAGTCAAAATTCAAAGTAAAGAATTCAGGAAAAATCTAACACTAACAGTAGTTCGTGAGAAACGAGACAACTTAACCTATCCTCACTAAAACGCATATAACTCAAGCTACAGATGTCGGAATGACGTGAAACCAGCGGCAAAAGTTTTATAACAGAAAGGGTTACAACTGTTATGAAGACTACTTCTTCAAATTCAGTCATTAAACACAGCTCGAAACAGGGTTCAAGAGCTCGTAAATTTATGCAGCCTCATGCGTGGCGCGCTACCCCCTTTCTTCCACCCACAATTCATAACCCTAAATTCAATTATCCACCTTCAGTTTAGAAAAAAATTGCATCCTAGGGTTCCTAAATCAGACTTTCTATCATTATCCACTATCATACCAATCCAGAGAACATGAATTCAAACCCTTACCTCTTGAAGATCAAATTCTAGGTTTTCTTCTCTTTTCTCCCTTCTCTCTTTCACGCTTTTTTTCTTCTCCTCTGCTAACTTCTCCAATTCTCAAATTCTGATTTCTCTCTTTCTATTTCACCCCTAACCCTAAAATAGTCTTATAATGGGCCCTACTCCCAACTACTCACTTAATTATCTAATAAAATCACTTAATCACTTTATTATATAATAAAATCTCATAATCACCTTATTGTATAGTAAAATCACCTATTTTTTCAAATCACTATATAACCTAATAATAATTAAAATAAATTAATAAATATTCTACTAATCGGAAAATGAGGTGTTACAAAGGGAAAAATAAAAAAAGGAAAATGTTTTTTTGAAAATGTTATATGGAAAAAAATAAATGTAAAATGGAAAAACTGACATGTCATCAATTGACCTGCAAGTTGGCATGCCAAGTAAGTAGGAAACCGGTAAAGGGATGAAAGCCAAACGATTTTACAACTTAAATGATGAAAATCAACGAAAATTTAGTTGAGGGACGGAAATCAATTTCTCGCTATAGTTCAGGGACCTCTAAAATATTTAACCCTATTTCTTAATTATTCATTATTATTGAGAGTGATTTTAAGAGTTTATATATATAAAAGTATGAAAGTCTGATACTAAAATTATGTTGTGTGGGGTTTAAAAAATATTGATATTTATATATAACATACTTTTATTTGTATATATATAGTGAAAAGAGGAATGGTTACCTAAAAGTAACTCGACTCAAGTAGCCCGAAAAACCATATAACATATTACATGTTACTTTTACTTTTTTTCCTTTTATATTATTATTTAATTCATTCGTGTAGGGGACGGGTAGGAATACTAATGATTCAAGGATGGGCACGAATGTAAAAAAATCCGACACGTATATGATACATGATGGTGAATTTTATGTATCAGACACCCATATGATTGTTTAAATATTGTTGGTTGTTTTGCATGGATTCAGAATTCAGATACAAGAGTAAATTGATTGATTTTTTTTAAAAATGGGATTCCCTTTTCTTGTTTTTTTAAGGTGGAAGATGATTCTGGAAATTAGTGGTTGTTGCTGAGGTTAAGGAGGAGGAGGAGTGATGGTTGAGGGTTAGAGACTAAAATTGCAACGAGCGAAAGCCTCGTTCAATTAAAACAAATCAACTTTTTAATTAAAATATCATTAAGAAATACCTCGTCAGCAAACATAGATTTTCGTCAGGTACGCGAAGTGCAATTAATTTTTGTCGGAGATCAAACTCATGAAAATAGTATAAATGAAGACTAAATGTGCAATTAAACCCATTTTAATTTTATTTTCGTAAAAGCTTATAAATCCCTCCGATTAAAAGCCCTAGTCCCCCTCTCCCTCCCAATAACCAAAACAGAAGCCCTAGTTCGAAACTCATCACCCGCACCACACGTCCATTTTCATCGCCCACTCCCACCGCTGCAGGGAAGAATCGTCGCCGTCGTAATATTGCAGGGACCGTCGCCTTCGCCGCCGCACTGCTGGAACCACCACTCTGTCCCACTGCTGCTACCACCCTTTTCGGCGCCGCACTGCTTGATTTCGATCAACAGGTAAATCTTCTTCATTGCCGTTTAGGGTTTCTCAGCTTTTAAGCATTGATCTGTGAATTCCTCCATTTTCAAACCCGAAATCACTTCGGGTTTCTCTTCAATTAGTTGAAGCTTGATGACGAACAATGTGAGTTAGTAATGAGTTATAGTTATATGCATTCAGGGTTTGATTGGTTTTTCTTGTTGTTGTTTTCCCAGGCGCAGTCACCCATTTCAAAGAAAAAATGGGGTTCAATATGCAGTCATACGGGATCCAATCGATGCTGAAGGAAGGCCACAAACATCTCTCTGGTCTTGATGAAGCCGTTATAAAAAACATCGATGCCTGCAAACAACTTTCCACTATCACCCGAACCTCGCTCGGTCCTAATGGTAACCCTCAACATTCTCATTTTAATATTTATTCAATGATGAAAACTGATTTCTAACTGAAAATAGACTTTGTGACTAACACATCAACTAATGTGACTAATCTGTTAAATGCTGTAACAGAAGTGTAAAGGAAATAAATTGTTGAGAGTCGGTGAAGTGAACCGGTTTCAATAGATTTAGAAATTTGTTATTGTTTGTATGATGTGTTGTTTTGTGAACTTCAGGCATGAATAAGATGGTTATTAATCATTTGGACAAGCTTTTTGTCACGAATGACGCCGCTACAATTGTGAATGAGCTTGAAGTTCAGCATCCTGCTGCCAAGATTTTGGTTTTGGCTGGGAAGGCTCAACAGGAGGAAATTGGGGACGGGGCGAATTTGACTATTTCATTTGCCGGGGAGTTGCTGCAGGGCGCTGAGGAGCTTATCAGGATGGGTTTGCACCCGAGCGAGATCATCAGTGGATATACCAAAGCTATCGCTAAGGTTTGTTCGTTCCTTAGCAAGAGCCTTAGGTTACGTTTGGATTGGTAGAAAAGCATGAACGACATTAGGTTTCATCTTTTGGATTGTTTAAAATAGGATAGAGAATAAAACATTAATTCATTTCATTCCATCCAATACTTTTCTTTTCTGTCCCATCTAATTGGGGATATGGGATGGACCTAGCTTTCTTCAATTCCATCATTGATATATTCAAACAAGAAACCATATCTTCAGTTCAGTTTTTCTCATTTTGTTCCGTCTGATTTCATTTTATGACACTCACCGTTAGATATCTAAACATTTTGGATAGTGAGGTTTGGAGGGGAAAAGACGATGAATTTTCCGGTTTTAGATTGAGAGTATTATAAAACGCTAATAAAACTATGGGATTATCAAGAGTTTATATGATAATCTCTGTCTCTTGAAATGCCATAATGTTTCTCTAAGTCTTTATCATATTTCAGACTATTGAAATATTGGACGAGCTTGTGGAGAAAGGTTCAGAGAGTATGGATGTCCGTGATAAGGTTCAAGTTATTTCTCGAATGAGAGCTGCTGTTGCTAGCAAACAATTTGGTCAAGAAGATACCATATGCTCCCTTGTTGCTGATGTGAGTAGTTCTCCATTGCCCAGTTTTACTATGGTAATAACACTTTGTTAGTGTAACACTGAATTCACTGACTTTTGTTTGCAAAATATAGGCATGCATCCAAGTGTGCCCAAAAAACCCTGCAAACTTTAATGTGGACAATGTTCGTGTTGCGAAGCTCTTGGGAGGAGGATTGCATAACAGCACAGTTGTTAGGGGAATGGTTTTGAAAAGTGATGCTGTTGGTTCTATAAAGAGAATAGAAAAGGCAAAGGTTAGCTTTCCATATATTTGGGACTTTCAGGGTTTCATTGGAGACTGCTATTTTATTTATTTTTGAGATTCTTCACTACTTTTCATTTTTCTTTAATGCTAGATTACTACAAGTTATGTGATCTCAGGACTTCTTGTGCTTTTCAGATCATTTTTATGATTAGAATGAAGGCTAGACTTTTAGTTTTTGGCTTTTTGCCTGATGTTTTTGAGTAATAACAAGGATGTACTCCTAGTTTTGATATTTTATTTGCTTAACACATTCTCTCTTCTAATGATGCATGGCTATAAACAAATAATTAATAAATGGCCTATAATAAGCAACTGATATAAATAGCCAATCTTAGAAGATGGAACAACTGATGGATTGAGTTACACTTCAATGTTTATTGCTTTATTAAAAAACAGAATCAGGATGTGTGATATACTGACATTTTCTAAAATTGATTTGATGGGTGTTTTCAGCTCACTATTGTATGTGATTGTTTCCAATATAGATGGACTATCTCACCCTAAATTTTTTAAAATGTTTGTTTTTCGTTGAGTGTTGGGTCCTGTAGGAGAAATTGCGATAACTATGCATTATCATAATCATCATCATCATCATTGTTGTCATCATTATTATTATACCCGACATGATTTATCACAGACTTTAATTAGATTATGATTTCGTCTTGGTTCATTATTTCCAAGGGGTACATACCCCCTCTGCAAGGGTTGAATAACAAAACTAAGGAATGATTTGTTTCGACTTGCATCCAGCTCACGTTTGCCTACTGATTCTACCTAGCTGATTGTTTCCTTGCATGTTGACATATTGTAATTCAACTTTGAAGCTGAGTTAACTTCTTGTTTCTCTCAGTTTTGGTTGAAAATCGTATAATTTCCTATCATCAAGGAGTATGATCTGTTGCTAATTGCTTATTTCTTTTAATATGATACTACCTCCATACCTCATTAACTGTCCAGTTAGAGAGATTTTAAGTCTGTTTATTTATATTTGTTCACTTAGAATTTCAAGAGAGCATTAATTGACGTTTTTCCAAATAATGCCCTTGAGAGAAGAGTAAATGAGAAGAGAAAAAATATGTTTTAAGGGGTTAAATAGGAAAATAAATAATAGTTTTCTGATAGTTAACAACATTTATTGCATTTCTTAATAAGTGTGCTTCTCTTTCTGGATAGTTAAATAGGAACGGAGGTAGTAAGAAACTTAATCCTTTAGTTTTTCCTCACTATGATCCACTATTATCATATCTTTTTACTAACTACTACTAATGTCTTTTGTCAATGGCAATGGTGTTTTAGGTTGCTGTTTTTGTTAGTGGTGTTGATACATCTGCAACTGATACTAAAGGAACTGTCCTCATTCACTCAGCTGAGCAGGTATATCAAAATGACTGATTTTGTTACAATCGTTTATCTTCTCTGTTTTATATAATGGGATTGTATTGTAATATTTATTCATTGATTAAATGTAGAGGTCTATTCATTTGTGTATAGAATATTCTGTACTAATGGAGATTTTATGATCTGATGGACCAAGATTTTCTTTTCATAGTTTATGGAGTATGTTATATTTACATACATGCCTAGCATACATACATGTTTGTGTGTTTACACACACACACACTTATACTTGTTTGTACGATGTGCTTGATGTTTTTGCTTTTAACTTTATTTTATTTTATTTCCTTTCAGCTAGAAAATTATTCAAAAACTGAAGAGGCTAAAGTAGAGGAGCTCATCAAGGCAGTGGCTGATTCTGGTGCCAAAGTGATTGTAAGTGGAGGAGCAGTAGGAGAGATGGCTTTGCATTTTTGTGAGCGTTACAAGTGCGTGAATTCTTATCTCCTCTTTTTTATGTTTTAATTATCTCTTGCTATTACACATCAAAGGTCTAATATTAGCATTGTCATTGTATCAATTTGATGTTATGCTTTGTGAGATTCTAATTGTTCTCAACTCCCAAATTCCTGCTTGTAGGCTTATGGTTCTGAAAATCAGTTCTAAGTTTGAACTGCGACGATTTTGCCGGACAACTGGTGCTGTGGCTGTGGTGTGTTTTGCTTCTTTGGCTTCGTAGAGAATCTTCTATTTTCTTCCTTCTAATCCATTTTTTCTTTCCTGCTATAGCTGAAACTTAGCCAACCAAACCCAGATGATCTTGGATATGTTGATTCTGTTTCAGTTGAGGAAGTTGGTGGTGTAACGGTATGTTGAAGCGATTGTTTGGGTTCTGTTATTATTTGTGGTTCACTGTTTATTTGTGTGTTTGTAAATGGAGTTCATCTTCATCCTTTAGCGTTTTCCTCATTTGTACAAATGTCATTTGTTTTTCCATAATATGCAGGTGACCATTGTGAAAAATGAAGAAGGTGGAAATTCTGTGTCCACTGTTGTCTTACGGGGAAGTACTGATAGTATACTGGATGATCTTGAAAGGGCAGTTGATGATGGAGTGAACACATACAAGGTAATTTCCAATGTTTCTCCTCCCCCTCCACCTTTCTTCCCCAAAAGAAAAAAAACTTGTTAGAAGCATGGCCTTTAAAACATACTACATCTGTTTTGGTAACACTTTTTGATATACTTGCATCTAATCATAGTTTGGAACACTGATTAGACTTATTTTGCACGACTGTTATTAGGCCATGTGCAAGGATAGCCGAACTGTGCCTGGAGCTGCAGCAACCGAAATTGAACTAGCAAAGAGGGTGAAAGACTTTTCCTTCAAGGAGACAGGGTACCTTGTATTTCCATGTTTTTTTTTAAAAAGGATATGAGTCTGCTTTTGTGGGGATACATTTTATTCAATATTTAGATGTGCTGTTTTTTCTCTTCTAATTACATAACAAATCTAGTTTGTTATATATGATGTCTTATTGTGTCCAATTTTGTGCTATGTATTCTATCTATGGAGTGTGGGTAATAACATATTGGGATATTTGCAGCGTATGACACTCACTAGTTGGTCGTGTTGTGTATAGTTAGTTACTCATAAGTCTTGACTGTTATCTTCTATTTTCTTTCTATCTTTTTGCCTTGTGTTTTGGATCAACCCTAACAAGTAACATCCTATTAGCCTATCAGAAAAAAACAAGTTCCATATGTAGTTTTAGCATCTAAGTGAATGTTTGGATTTACTTAATTTTTAAGGAAAATTTCCCATCCCTCATTTTTTCTTCAGAAGCTCAGGGAGACTAAATTTTCAGTTATTAAGTTATTTTGAAATTTGAACACATATTAAGCTTTTCCAAAGATACAACAACTTTTGCATTGTAAAGATCTTCATTTGCCTAAGTCCATGTGAAGCACTTTACAATATTTGCAATATTAAAGAGTTGCTCTGTGTGGGTAAATGATAGACTTGACCTTGACCTAAAATCCTGTGCTTCTAATAATTCGATTCCCATCTTTGAGTAGCAAACATAAGAAGTTATGAGACTTGTTCAACAACTTTCTAGTTTCTACACAAGCTGGCCACTTCCTTATGTTGGGTCAGTATCTTTTCTCACTAGAGTTGTTGAGGGTAACAAAACTGCTCTAATAAAATCAACACTTGATTACAAGTTAGAAGATTCCATTATTTACATTTTTGATTTTTAGTTTTTTACCATGCAATATATTTTGCTGACTACTTTAGAAACTAGTACAATATCTTCATGTTCCAGTATTTGATTCGACTTGTTAAATGCTTCTCTGGCAATTGAGACATTAATGGGAAGTACTAAAGATTTGCATTGGCTCTGCAGATTGGATCAGTATGCCATAGCCAAATTTGCTGAAAGTTTTGAAATGATTCCTAGAACATTGGCTGAGAATGCTGGGCTAAATGCAATGGAAATTATATCTTCTCTGTATGCTGAACATGCCTCAGGAAATACTAAAGTTGGCATTGATTTGGAAGAGGGTGTTTGTAAGGATGTCACGACCACACATGTTTGGGATCTCCATGTGACTAAGTATACTACTATCTTTCTAATGCATGCGTCCTTTTTATAGTGGAAGCCTCTTAACTTATGCAAATAATGAATGTGGTTTCATTATTGCAAGTGTAGGTTTCTCTAGCTTTACACATAGAAGTTTGAATACAATTATAGGGCACTTGTGACTAATGGAGCCTTCTGTCAACTGCTTAGATTTGAAAAAAATTGCATTTTGAATTAAAATTTACCTCACTATGGGGTACACTGGTTTAATCCTTGCTTTTATCTGCTCAGGTTCTTTGCTCTTAAATATGCTGCTGATGCTGTATGCACCGTACTACGGGTGGACCAGGTAATCAACTGGAAGTAAATAGTATTCAATTGTTCTCTGTTGATTCCATTTTCCTGCTTATAAAGTACCTCGAACCACATTTTTCTTTTGGGCAAAGAAGCTCAGAAACAGAAAATGGTTAATGATAATTGATATACTATAAAAGAATTTTCAACTTTCAACTCTGGGCAAGAAGTGTTGATTTTTTTATTTTATCTTGGACTGTGTTTTTCTTTTTCCTTATTTTCAACATTGGAAATTTGCAACTTGTAGTATAGATTAATTTTAATAATCACAGCTTATGGCTTGTTGAACAGCAATTAACTGAAGAATATAGGTACATGATACTTACCATATGGGATCTAAGAGTTAACATTTTTTGAGCAGTTGGCCTGATTTCATCTTCCTTCTTTTGTTCTACCATAAGTAGCGTGTTCAAATCCCCTGTAGCCATGATTCTTTCGCTCTAATTTCCTCTTTTAACCCGTTCATGAATGCCCCCCTCATGAGCTCCTCATTAGCAAAAAGTTTAGAAATTGAAACTTCATTCAACATCCCTAATTCCCAAAGCCTTCCCAGTGCAGGACATACCCAGGATAGGTAACAGAATTAGAAAGAATGTGAAATGCTGGGAGAATCTGAGTAGCTTAGCGCCTCAGCCTACTCCTTCATTGCCCAACTGAAAAACAGAATTCTCTATCCTCTAATTGTCCTAATTATAATGCGGGGCCTAACTAACTAATTTGTCAAAGTTGGTTAATTACCCATGGTTAAGACCCTTATTTTATTTCTCCTCTCAGACACTTCATTAGTGGATGGTCTATCCCCATCAGACCCCCTCTGTTTCAGGCCTATCGAGTCATCTTAAGGATTCTCATAACAAGAGAGATGGAATTTGCCAACCAAGCTTGATGAAAAATTGGCCAACTCACTGTCGCCATCCTCGGTTCCCACCATTGAAAAACATACCCCTACTATGTTGTCAACCTTCTCCACCCTTTGGAATTTGATTAATCTCAAAAGTAGCTCTCCTCTGGTACACCCATGTATGTGATCTTCACCCCTAAAGTACGACACCTCTACTCTACCTGGTTCTCCCTTCTTCACTCCTCTCAGTCATATGTCTAAGTTCCGACCATCTCTTTTGCTGTCTTTCTCCTCTGTTCCACCCCTCAGATTTGCCTTGCTGCCTCCCGTTGGTCTGTCACAGTCTTTATCATCTCCATCAGTTGTCTTAATCCAACACTCTAGCCTGCTCTCCATCCGGAGGCTCTGGGTATTGGGAGCCCTTATCCCAGATTAACAGGAACTGAGTTTATCATAGAACTGATAATGGAATTTCATCGAACACCTCTGATTACAAAGGGATATCACAGCCAAAGTATAATGAGAAAGAAAAGTGATGAGAGAAGCCTCCTTCTCCTTTATATTGACGCCCCTCCCTCACTGATTCCAGCATCTAATCCCCCCACTTCCTTGCTGCCACGTGTCAGGTCCGTTAGGATTCAGTATAACAGTATTTCTTTCTGGGCAACTGACTTCCACTACTTTGCCCATCATTTCCCATTCTACCCGTACTGAACTTCCTTATGTGAACCTCATTGGAGAGGCCCATTAGTGGATCCATCAGTAGCTTATGATATTCATTTCCTTAAGTTGCTTCGGGTTCTAGAATCACTGAAGCAGTGTGGCCTTATTATATCTTGTTATTTCTTATACGCTCACACTATTAGTAATGGCATTGTGGTTCATGTCTAATATATAGTCAAATTAATGGACATGCATTATTGTTGTCACTCCAGTGATGACAGTTTCTTGTTGCCTAATGCAATTGGTTGGGGTAATAAACCTGTTTAATTGGTTGTTTTAGCCATGACTATATTTGTCATTGCATATTCATTTTATGTGAAATTGGATGCAAGATTTTGATCCATTTTTCTTATGTATAAATTTATTAAGATCATATTTGGATGTTCCAGATTATAATGTCTAAACCAGCTGGGGGCCCCAGGAGAGGAGACAAACCTGCTGGCATGGATGAAGATTAGTTATGTGAGAGTTGACTGTTGCTTTGGTCATGTTTGTTTCTCAACATGATGTCCTAAACTTTGCTACCTGGCTTAGGTATCTTGTTTTGTTTCAGTAATGGGATCCTACATTTTATGTTTTAATTGTTGATTTTAACTGGGTTACAAAGAGACGTGATCTGTAAATTTTGTTAGTACGCTTTCGAGACTGGTGGTTTTCATGTGTGAGTGAGCATTATTGCTGCTCTAAGCCCTTTTGCGGGTTTTTCTTTTCTTTTTTTAATTTTGTTGGGTTTATTATTTCTTCAATGTTTTGACTAACTTATCTTGTATGCCATGAACTGTAGTGTTATAACTTGATTATGAAAGCCGCTAGAATTGTTATAACTTGATTATGTAAACCTCTATCAAGCATTTGCTTTCTCTATTTGGTCGTAAGCAGGATTATCATTTGTCAAGCATAGTAAATATTTTATTTTTCCTAATTTACCATTTTGTTTTTTTGTTAATTAACAAAAAGGACGTTACTGATGTTGCAAAAGATTTTAGTCGAATAAATTTTAACTACATAAAAACTTGAATAAATTTAGTGTTCTTTTATGATCGTATATGTATATTTGGGAGCAGCACTGATCACACCGTTTCTCCCCTCAACACCGCCTGGTGACCTCCACCGCCATCTCACCGTCCACAACGCATATGAGCCTCCACAACCATCTCGTCTTCAAAATATATTAGCCGGTCATAGCCAATTTTGCGACCAATACCAAATCTATGACCACCCACCTACCCACCTATTTTTCTTTTAACAAATTTGTCCGCCTCTCGTCACTATTTGCTGCCTCAACTCAAAAGCCAATGACCAAGGACCGTATGTGATTGGCATCCACCAACACTCACCTCTGCTCCTCCCAGTTCAAGCTCCAGTAATGCCTCGTGCAATGGTTATCTTCACCACCTCCATTCCATTGTGGATGCTTTTGTTTGCCTAGTTAACTACAACTAAGGCATGTATGAAATTTGCAGAAATCTTTATCTTACCCAGGTCCCCATAGATTTTTATTTGACCGCATCAGTGTCTTCATGTTCAAGATAGACTTCCTTTTTTGTCGCACTGTTTACAACTCTGACAAAGGCAGTTGAGTTGTTTTTATATGTGAGCATTGTTCAAGATGTTTTTCTCTCTCGCTTAGAAGTCATTTAGTGATTATGTCAATTGGCTCGTGCATGCTTATTCTTTTCATTTAGTCATTTATTTGGGCATTGTAGTTGCACTTTTCGAGATTTATTATCGCATGATTGTAGGTGTCGTTTGTCAACCCTTTTTTTTACATCGGAAAGATAAATTGCACCGTCCAAGGTTTGATCCCTGAACCTCCCTCATCTAACCCACATGTCCCCCCAGCTCTTACTACTTGAGCTATCATTCGAGGACCTTTGAGTTTTATTCTATACATTTGTGAAGAAAAAAAACTAAACACAACCTCCTTCTGACACGTAGTACGTATGACAACATAAAAACAACTATCATATTCAAGAAGTACATCTGTCATTAGCATACTTTTTCCCATCTACATATTTGCTGATCGCTTCCTATCTTCTTACCTTCTATCTTTCTAGCTTCTATCCTTCCACAATTAAATATAGTGAAGAGTAGATAATTTATTGGGATTGTGCTCAATGTGACTATGTGAGGGTGCAATTGTGGAGAAATATTCAAGAAAGGGATCGGAGGGATGGAAGCTTATGCAAGGACATGCACCACTCAGGACACCAACCTACTATGGCTGGGCCCAGCCTCATTCGGTTAGTTAGGTTCATGGTCAGGAACCCACATAAAAAAAGAACAAAAGAAAACACAGCTAGTTTTTAACATTTAGACATCAAAATAGTTGTTATAAATCTCAACGTGTTCTTTATTTTTCACTTCTTATCTCGTTACATTATAGATTATATTCATTATATTAATTATTTTTCTACTTTTTATGTACACTATACATGAGCGTATTTATGATTTTTCTGTTGGAGGCCAAAATAAATAAAAAAATTAGTCAGTGAATACTATTTTTTAATAAACAGTAGTATAGATATACTTAAAATAAGCAAAAGAATATTTTAATTTTCAATTTTCAATTCTTTTATAGTATAAAAATTATTTATTACTGTATCAACATTGGACTTTTAAATAATTTTCCTCTCAATATATACAACTTAATAAATTTCTAAGACGGATCATCTTCCATCTTGTTATAAACTTGAGTCTTAACAATTTTCATTACAGAAAAATCTTGTTTCGTAGATGTTGTTGAAACAAAAATTGTTAAAAAAAGGCATACCAATCTATCAAAAAATTGAAATATTATTATTTTTCAATCAACTAAGAACTAACTCTTGATAAATTAAACTTAGATAAACTGAATATTTTTCATAAATTAAGATCTTGAAAATTATCTGAATATTAATGTCTTAGTTGAAAAGATAAATTCTTTTTGGTAAATTTTGTGGTACCTTGATTTTTTTGGGTGTGGTACCCGCATTAAATAATTTAATAGATTATTATCAACTTATTCAAGGTAAATACTACATTTTTAGATTTTACTTTACTTGTCAATTAACTTTATTTCATGCAATTTATTTTTTAATGAAGAATGGACGAATGGTGGAAATGAATGATGGTGATGGGGGGATCCACGTAAAAATTAATGGATAAACAAAACTCATAAAACACAACTCGCAAATATCACGACTCTAAGAATATAACGCTGCATTACTACGATAGAACAAAATCAAAATTTTAACTAGTACATGAGTCTTTATTATTGAACCAACTCATTTTGGGTACCACACCTTAATCCGGCTTAAAGTACCACAGTAAGCACCAATTATTTTTCTCTAGTTCGAAAAAATCATCTAAAATTTATAAAAAAGCTTAGATATTTTTTCATGATCAAATGATTTAAAATTTATTTTAGGATATAAATTTGAAACTAAGTATATCCATTACCACTATAAGAAAACAATGTATTATAGACGAATAAAAACCGTCGGTATGCACGAAAAATTGTCGGTAAAGGGGTTTTACTGACGGCCAACCGAGGGAAACGAGCCTTCAGTATATGGCTCGTCGATAATTGATTCTAACAATGTTTAGCCATCGATAATTACCAACATATTAATTGTCGGTAATTAACTTCAGTTATTACCGACGACCATTTCCGTGAAAACTACGAGCAGGTTGAGCTGTTGGTAATCAATATAGTTTTTGTTAGTTCATGTTCATTTTCATTTTCGGCTAATCGCCTTTCTCTTCGTCGTCGTTCCCCTCTTCCTGTTCATTGTCCTTTTGTGCCTTACAAAATAGTAAAAACTTAGCTCTTAAACTGACAATTTATGACTGTTGTTGCCCGCTCGAATTTCATGGAACAAAAGTGGGCGGCACAAAATATTATGCACAAATAGAATATAATACATGTTAAAATAAAATAATCTTATAATATTAAATTGAATAATACTCGTACTTACATAAGTGTTTGCAGATTGCACATCTATTAATGATTTCTGATTTTTCTGTTTCATACTGGTACATCTAGGAGGACTGCTGGAAGAAAATAGCTTAATTTTAAAGATCAATCATATAGAACAATATAATACGCAAATTAATGTAATATACTACTAAAAAATTAAATGATAAAGTTTGGTGACAAATCTCTTAATATAAGAAAACAATTAATAAACGCACAATGCAAACCTAACATACAACACACTAAAAAAAAATACAAATTACAAACTACAAACTTTATCAAATACAAAAAAGGAAGTAAATACTTACTTGTATATGTTGGAGAAAAGGAGATCGGTATAAACTAAGAGAGAGCCTATATATAGGTTACCGACGACATAAGTGATCAGTAATTACTGACGGCTTTGCAACGGTATTTTCCCGCCCAATCAAATTCTCAAATTTCATTAAAAACATTAAGAAAAGTCGGTATTGGTGCGCAAAACTAACTTGCCAAATTATATGTTTAATTTATTTCCCCAAAATTCCTTTATGGCGGCTTAGTCATCCGTAGTCAAGGTCTTTATCAACAGTTTTTTGGCCGTCAATAATAAATCATCAACAAATCACCATATTCTTGTAGTGTACTTCATGAAATCTTCTATTTAAATCAGATAGTTTCAAATTAATTACATAATAAAATATATTTATTCTTTAATGAGACAAACCTCATGCTCATCATTGCCATTAGTAGATGAAGATAATTATGAATGTGCGAATGAGTCTAAAATGAGTGGATAATTCTTTGAAATAGAACAAAAAGATGTGCCTTCATGACTTTGTGAATTTTAACTATCATATTTTTTTAAAAAAAAAACCGGTTTGAATTTGATATTCACTTAAACTCAAATAAGCAAAATCTATTTTCATTGAATTAATCAGAGTACGACATTTGAGTAAGAAAAATAATGCATTTTGTTAGAGCTTGACATGCCAAGATTGATACGCATATAGGTGTGGGGCTTAAGTTCCGGCCGTATTCTAAGCCCAATGGCCTAAAAGCTTCTCATCCGACCAAATAAGCTTGCACTTGAGCAAATGCCAAAATGACAGATTGAATCACTTGGTTAAATGAAATTCATGTCCCAACTAGTGTCCAAGAAGCCACATGAAGGCTGAGATACGACGAGCAAAGCAAGGTGACCCAAAGCTGACCATGCGCTCGGAAGCTCCACTTACAGGACTTCCCCTGCATATGCGGAGACAACCACCATAGACCACAAGTCTGTAAACATAGGAATGACCGTTCATCTACATAATATGCTATTCGTTCTAGTATTTCTTAGAGTTTTTTTTAAGACTTTGGAATTCTTTCATCGTTCTCAAACTGACTTGAGTGTCAGAGTGTCTTCTGCAGATACTTTTTCTCTCGCTAAGGACCAGCAACACCTCTCCACGCACTCACAATCACCCTTGATCATACCCCGCCACAGAGACTTAGGAGAACTCTTAGATTTTAGTCTGAAAAGAATAAAAGTACAATAATTTAAATTTAAATCTATAATAGATTTAATTGCAAAATAAGATAACTATTTTCTTTCTCAAAATTATATATTTTATTTGGTCAAATTTTTATGATAATAGTCTAAAATAATTAAGGGAATGAGACTAAGAATACAAAAAATTCTATGTAGAAATACAACAAAGAATTAAAATTCTTGAAAAACCGTGGCCTCTACAAGCCCGAACACTCTCAACACAAATCAAATAACCATGAATGAATATAGTTTTTTAAATATTTTATGGGTAGTCTTGGGCCATTCCTATGAAGTATGAACCCTTTGGCTGTATGCCAAGTTTCACACAATGACGCAACCAAACTTTAATTTTGTGATCTTCATGGTTCCCGAGGCGACATCACAGTCACAGGTGTCACTCTTGTATTAAAGAGAAGATCTCATTGGTTCACATATTCACCGTATGTAGATGCCTGGTGGGGTCCATTGTCCGACAACAGGTTCAATGTGGCGTACTCGATGCTACGTGCTTACCCCACGACTCATTCCCACTTCCCATCGATTTCTTTCAAATTCAACCTTTTCATTATTAATATCGCCTCATTATAGTACTCCCTCCGTCCCCGATCACTTTTACTCAATTTTCTAGGATTAAGAAAAATTATTAAGAGCAATAAATTTGTAGTTTTTTAAAGACACTTTCCAAAATCACTCTCATATTAAATTCTCTCTCTATATTAACATTACACTATCTTTAAACTATAAGGGTCTTGGAAATCAAGCAAAATTTTGAGAACATCCAAATTATTTAAATGTGGAGTATTAAATATGAGGGTAAACATGAAAAAATATAATTAATGCTCCATAGATAATGTAAAGTGACTTATATTATGAGACAATAAAAACTCAAAAAGAGTGACTTATAATAGGGGACGGAGAGAGTATTAAATTCGTGTAGTTTTTAGTAGGACAGCTAATAAATAGTTTTAATTCAAAATTTAGAAATACTTAAATTAAGAAAATAAAATATAGTTGATTTTTTCAATTTATGCATTAAATGTGTGTACTAATAATTATAATTCAAATCATGAGTTATATAGATGAATCTGTGGGCCGGGCTATTCCAAACAATGTGATGAGTTATTGCTTTAAAACTCCAAGTGGTATCTATGACAAGATTGAAGGTTCTACAGTCAATTTCTGGTGGGGACAAAAAACGAATTAATAGAAGTTGCATCGGATAAAGCGATAAGCCCAAGTGTAAGGAAGGACTCAGTTTTAGAGACTTGGAGGATTTTAATTTACGCGCTTTTAGCACAGTAAGTATGTAGGCTTCGATTATTAGAGAACTTTCTTCTCGATAATGTTTGTAATGCAAAGTACTTCCCCATCAAACATTGGTTTGAAGCTAGTGTGGGGTTAAACCTAATTATGCTCGGAGGAGTATTTGGGGGACAATCCACACCGTTAAGGAGGGGGTGAAGTAACGTGTTGACAATGGGCAAGACATAAGTATTTGGAAGGGTCCTTGGTTTCCTGAACAAGGTCGGTGATAGTATAGTGCTTTCACTCCTTTCTCCACGATTGGAGGATACCAGTGTGGACGACTTACAACTTAATAATCGAAGAGTATAGAACTCCCAACTTATTGATCAACTTTTCTGCCTAGAGGAAGTTCTTAGAATCAAATCCATTGCGCTAAGTTGGGAGGAAATACAACACTTCCTGTATTGGAAATGGAGCAGGAACAAGGAGTTCTCAATTCAATCTTTGTACCCCCCCCCCCCACCTACAGGTTGTGAGGGAAAGTGCTACTGTAGGTAGCTCGATGGGTTTATCCTTTCCAAGGAAAAATATGTGGCCCGTAAATGTGCTAACAAAATTAAATATTTCACTAATAAAGTTATGACCAAAACATTACCATGTTAGGCTAACTTAGCAAGGAGAGGGGTCCAGGTCGAAACTAAATGTATCCTTTGTAAACAACAGGTTGAGGAAACTCAGGCCTCTCTTTTCCTGCGTTGTAATTGATCATGAGTTGTCTGGCATCCTCTCTGACACAATTCAAGCAAAATTCAGCCTCTGGTTACCAAATTTCTTTTGAGCCAAGGAAAGAGAACAACTAGCTTCAATTTTACAAGATGTTAGAGCAACGACACGATTACAGATGAAGAGTAGAGAGAAACACACAAAAACTTTATTCACGCAGTTCAGCCAAATTGCCTACATCTCCGACTATAGAGCAACTATAATTCTGTTTATTGATTCGTTCTGAAATACAATAATTAGGATTTCAATGTTACAAGCATATATAGGGATACTAATGATCCATATTACAATAATGCCAATGAACCGTTGGCACTACACCAAAATATGACTTTTACAGCGGTTTTTTTTTTGCCTTTTACAGCGGTTTTCAGCGGTCCAGAACCGCTGTAGATCTCGCCGCTGTAAAAGCTTTAACAGCGATTCTAACCGCTGTAAAAGACTCATTATTTACAGCGGTTGATTTAATAAAACCGCTGTAAATACATACCTACAACAGCTGTTCTCTAAAATAACCGCTGTACTTGAGTCTTCTTTTACAGCGGTTTCAGACGGTAACCGCTGTATTTGATAATATATATTACAGCGGTTCCACCACAGAACCGCTGTAATTTGTTTTTTTTTTGGTTGAATTAATTACCACACCTGTTCAGCCAAAAGATCAACATTTTTTTTTCTGAAAAGAAGATATATTGATCATAATTTAACCGAAAGGGTACACATTTCAAAAGCTATGAAAGTTTACTGCAAAATCAATACACATCACCAAACTAAAACAAGGTATAACACAGTAACATAAGCTAAAACAAGGTATAGCATATAAGCACAGTAACATCTCATGTAAACAGAACCTTTGTTCTTATAGCAAGCATATGGACAGTAATTTCATGACAGCAAAAAAAAAAAAACTCCCATAAATGAGTTTTTGCAATAGAAATGTGCCTTGAGTCTCCAAATCATAAGGACCCTCTCCCCATTTGAGTCTTCCAAACAAAAAAGATCAACATTTTCTAAACACAGGATATCAACTCAGCCATAAAATAAACATTTTCTAAAGCATCAATAGGTTTTACAGATAACTAGGATATTTTCAAATAATGATAATAATTCTAAACTGATCAAAGCATTTAGGAGAGTGTCTACATCTTAAAAAGGGTGGAAATTCAGCAATTCCTCTTTTCTTTTGCTCGCTTCCGGGAACTCCCGCCTTTAATCTTCCAATTTTCATTCCCAGCTGGTTTGTTTTGTTCTTCGATTTCTCGAACCTTCCGCTTCCTAGAAAAAAGTTGATAAACAACGAGTAAGTAGCCTGACGAGCATAGGAAAGTGCATGAACAAGTTTCTATTTTCATTGAGAGGCATTGTCTATTTAAGCAGACAATTATATACTTCACTGCCTATCTTACCTATAGGCTACAAGGTTTTGATCAGCAAGCAGCTCATCTGCTAATGATGCTCTCCTCTCCTTCTTTGTTAATCTTCATGAGAAGAAGTCCAATGGAGAATCTACAACTGTTCCCATCTGATGATATTCCAATGATCCAAAAATTAAAGCTAACCATATTTGATGTAGCAAATCTATATTGAAGCATATGCTTGTCAATGATCAACATAGTAGTAGTATACAAAAATGAACTTGCCTGGAAATACTTGGGAAGTGTCTTTGATTTTGAATCACCCTTCTTGTAGTGACGCTTGGGATCAATGGCACCCCTCAACTGTTTCAAGATAAGAGCGGTGTACCAAAACAAGATTAGATAGCATGACACAAATTGACAGGATACATTCAAGTTTGTGTGTCTGAAAGGGAAGCTAAAAGTATGGAATAAAGAAGTTTTTGAAGACTTGAGGAGCAGGAGGAATGAGGTTGTGCAAAAACTAAATGAGTTGGACCGCAAGGAAGAGGAGGAGGGGTTGTCGGAGGAGGAAAATAATGAGAGAAAGTGGTTGCTGGATGAGTTTTGGACAGTGCTAAGACTCCATGAATAACTTCTATACCAGAAATCCAGGTCTAAGTGGCTCAAAGAAGGGGATCAGAATACAAAGTATTTCCATTCCCTTATTAATTGGAGGAAGCGTACAAATTCAATTATGGGGCTGATGATTGATGGTAACTGGGTGGAGGATCCACAAGCAATTAAAACAGAGGTTCAAAATTATTTTGAGCAGTGCTTCACAAATTCTCTTGGGACTCTAGTGCGATTGGACGAGATTTCATTTAAATCAATTTCAGATGCCGATAATGAATTGCTAACAGGGCGGTTTGGGATGGAAGAAGTAAAGGGAGCTGTGTGGGAGTGTGGAGGAGACAAAAGCCCAGAACCAGATGAATTTAATTTCAAATTCATTCAGAAGTTTTGGGACCTGCTGAAGGATGATTTCCATAGAGTGCTTGAGGACTTTTGGAATAGAGGGTGTGGCCTAAAGGATGTTACACTTCGCTGATGATACCATCTTTATTGGTAGGGCAACCGGACAAGATGATACCTGAAGTCCTGAACTACCAAGATGGCAGTCCATTACTTGCACACACACAATAAGAATAAGCGCTTACTTGCACAAGTGCACTAAAGATGCATCATTAGTATCAAAAGAAACTAGAATGGTGTAACCTTGCTGATCATGAAAGATGAACAGAACACTATGAGCAATTAACAAAGGAAACTAGAATAAAATCACCATGGATGAAAAGACATTCAAGCACTTTTGAATGCAAGCCAGTTTCAAGAAAAGAACTCCATCCATGATGGAAACAAGACAAGGCAACAAGGAAAATTGCTAAAACCACTAAGTGACATCAAAATTTAAACTCAATAAATACACCACCTAAAGTTCTGAGACCCAATCTTATATAGGCTGCTAAACTAATACCACAAAGAACAATTATGAGAAATAATGTAAGCAATCAATCAAGGAATGCAAAATCTTGCAGTGAATTCACTCGTTGGAGAAAAACAAAATCATAAAGGAAAGTAGGTAGGTCTCACCTTAGCAAAAAGAATGATGAATAAAATTAGTCCAATTCCAAATTCTGAATTTTAAGGACTGGGATCTACCAAGCCCCCATTAGTCAATCTCTCTTGTTTTGGCTTACTAAAAGAGCATACACAAACCTTTCACATAACATTAAAAAGAGAATTGCATTGCCAGAAACAAGATTGTTTTGGCTTACAATAATACTCCAGCCAGTAGTGAGCAAATGTCGCCTTGGCTGACCTTAAAAAATTACCACATGGACTTCCTGTATCACTTATAGTCATTATATGAACCAAAACCTTTCATATAACATTTCAAAATGATAGGATAGGACTCCAGATTCTTTACTTGTCTATTTTCAAAGAAGAAACTCAAACCAAAATTAACTAAAGATGCATCAAAATAGAAATAACTAAACAAAATGAAAAACCAACCTCCTTCATCAAAATTAACTAAAGATGTTGCTCCTTCATTCTTCTCTCTAACGTCAAGTTTCCACAAAATGTCCTCATCAATTTATATCTAAACATACCAAGCATGAAGCATAAATCTTGTCTAACCAAACACCAATTTTATTTTAGCAACAAATACATCATAACAAAATTTATTGAAGTAGTAGCTATGTTATGAGCTAATCAAAATAGACCAATTACAAGTGAGAAATCAATTGCTGGAAACATATTATGATACTCCGCGATGCTTCTTCTCTTATCACAACTCACAAGGATGCACCCTTGAATTACCAAAAACAAACATAGAAATGATATATAGCTATTTCAAGCATCAGAACTCCGTAGCATCAGATCAAAGTATTACCTTATGAGGAAGAGGAAAATTGCTTGTGGAGAGGATTGAGGAACAATGGAAGGTTGATAATGAGAACATGGCAACAACCGTGCAGGAAGCGACCCAAAACAAGAGAGGCAGCGGCGCAACAGGGACGGAGGCAGAGGCGGCGGCGGCGGAAGGGATGGAGGCGGCGACGGCAAGGACGGCGGAGGCAGGAGGTGGCGAGGGCTTTGAGAGAAGTAGCAGGTCGAGATTATGTCGTGAGGTTGCAGAGTGGTGAGATGTAACTGGAAAAATAAGGGTTTGCAGTTACAGATGTAATTTTACAAAATCAATAAAGAAAATAATACTTATATATACGAATCCCACACAGAACATTTTTTGAACCAATTATTAAAGAAATCAACTAAATCTTATATTAATACTCTAAATTGTACAAATCTACCATAAAGTGAATCTAGCCTAGTGGAAAGACTATTGCCTTTTATTAAGGGGACCTGGGTTCGATCCATGGAACCTGAATTCTTAATTTTTATTATTTACGTTACTTTTACAGCGGTTAGTTTAATAAACGCTGTAAATAGTGGAACCTATGTTTTACAGCGGTCAGTATATAAACCGCTATAAAAGCCTATTACCGCTCCGTGTTTTTGTGTTTACAGCGCCTTCTAAGAGAACCGCTGTTAAAAGGTAATGCTTTTACATCAGTTAGTTTAATAAAACGCTGTAATAGCCCATCAACCGCTCCGTGTTTGTGTTGTTACAGCAGCTGCCACCTAAACCGCTGTAAAAGGGGCGCTGTAAAAGCCCTTTTCTGGTGTAGTGTGGAGCTAGATAGTTTGATTGTGGAGGCTGGTTCATACCTTGTAATTAGGGGCATGACATCTTTAGTGTCCACCTGAGATAGAAATTGTTCTCTCCTTACAAATTTTTAGCTTTAAGTTTTCAAGTTATTTCGTTTAGTCATGTTGGGTTGGGTTGAATGATTCCAGACTAATCAGGACCCGAACCGATCAATTGAGCTGCCTAATTTATTTCCAGCCCTATACGGGGCTACCTTTATCACTTGTGAATTGTGATTTGTTGATCTCTGTGAACCAGCATTTGTTTCTATTTAATTTCAGAAGCTGTCAGCAGTAATTATAAGCTAATTTTCGGTGCATGATTCAAAATAAACATCAGCATTAATGTCCTATTTTATACTAGGGCAAATCTTAGATACAGTACCTTATGTACTGTTACTACTGTTGTCCAACCAAATTATTACACTTGGACACTTTTTTCCATGTCATCATCATCAACCATCTTTCCCCTTTCCCTTAACCTATGCGCCCCCTTTTCCCCTTAACTTCTGCGCACTGGAATTTTTAATTGATGGAGAAAAAACCATTTCTATGGAATTGGTTATGCAATTTCACCATTTACGGTGACAATTGCCAATCAAAGGTTCCACCCTCTATGTCCGGCTACTGCAAAGCCAATTTTATTTTCATGGAGCTGGACTTTTTATGTGCACCGGCAAAGTAAATACCTAATTTTGTTGCCATGTGCCTTCTCCTCACTGTTCTGGATCTCCAAGTCTCCAACGTCTCATTACTTGTCATGTATGGGTGTGGGTGTTGAGTAGTTTTCAGAACCATGAATGGAGGTTGGGTGCAGAGTTTTGTCCAATTTAATCTTCAATTTCATGATTAAAAATCCCAAAAGTAGCGAAAAGTGTCATAGGGGAAGAAAGTCGAGTGTATATCCTGGAAAAACAGATTTAATCGCTTCACAGGTAGTCTTGAACGCTGCTCCAGAAGTATTTTTCTGGTGCAACAAAATGCGTCCTAATTGAAGATGGTTGGTAGTGGTGATGATGTGGAAAAAGAATCCATGTGTCATTTTTTTATTTGAAAACCGTAAATACAGTAGGTATGGAACTGTAGGTAAGTTTTGCCCTTTATACTATACCCAAAAAATAGCCTACTATGATGATTAACTATGTCAAAATAAAAGACTATCAATTTTTGTGTGTGGTTACAATGAGGGAAAAGCACCGATAAAAGACTATCAATGATTGCCGGCTTTATTTTACGTAAAAAAAAAACTGCATGTAGAAAAACATGTCGATTATTTATTTTCTTTTATACGCAAGCTCTTGTATTTTTTTTAAAGTGTAAACTCTTGTATTTACTAACTTAGAAATGTGTAGTTAAAAAAAGCCTTAAATTTTCTTATGTATTGAAAAAAAAACCTTAGAAAAGTGTATATTTTTGGTGTTATATAATCATAGTATTAAAATTATTAATTATTCTTCAATATTAATATTATTTAACTACTACCGGTTAGATCATAGTTTAACTACAATTTGACCATTAAACCTTAAGTTAGTAGTTTGACCGCTTCAATGACCTATTTGATTTTCTAAACACGGGTGCAATAATTCATCTAGTAATATTATTCATGAAATTTTTGTAGACTAATCTTTATTATTTAAATATAGGAAATTTTTATTCGAACCCACTACATCTCTTCCTAACCCCATAAATGTGCAAAATGTCACAAATACCCTTAATAAAAATTGAAAATAACCCACCTACACCTTATCCTCACATTCTCTCTCCTCTTTCTTCTTAAAACCCCCCGCCCCATACTCACACATTCTCTTTCTCTTCTTTCTTCTTCAACATCCATACCCATAAAAAAAACTTCCTCCCTCAACTTCTCGCTCCTCTCGGTCCCCGGCCACCGCCATCACCACCGTCGCCGTTGAACGTGGAAGGCACCGCCGTCACCGCCGATTGTCGTCCTAGGTCTCTCTTGGAACAACATCTCCCACCATAAGGTACTGCACTCAAATTTTCCGATTGGATTTTCTCGCACGCTTAAAGTGCGTTAACATCGCACTATGTACGTGTGTTACTGACGCACTCTTAAAGTGCGCTAAACGTGCACTTACAGAGTGCGTAACTGCCTTTGCACTTTGAAAGTGTGTTTCTGTCGAACATTACAAGTGCGATGTTAACACACTTTAAGCGTGCGTAAAATTGCAATTCTGTTACAGATACAAGTTTTCAAAACAGTTCGCTTACAATTTGTTTGTTTGTTTTGACCCATGGTAGAATGAGTGTCCCTAAATCATATGAAGTTGACATGCCTAAACCAAAGAAGGAAGAAAGACAGTTAGCCAATGTTTTAGACGTGGCAAATATGCCAGTTTCTGTGGACTACACTTAGAACATTACCACATATAAGGTAGTTCCTTTTACCTTCACTTATCAAAAATTGAGAACCGTACTGGATTTATATCTGATGCCAATATGTGTGAATCCGTGTAAGTTTTTTCAAATCTAAAAGTGGTTTTGGATTGAGTTCGGAATGCGGGAAAGGAATTAGGCTTTGTCATTATTATAAAAAGGTCTGAAAGCTGGGGAAAGGGCAATGGGACCAATAAAAGTAGACAGTTACTGATATTGGGGTGCGAGCGAGGTGACACCTACATTTCGTACAAGCATCCATTAAAGCAGTAGGGCACCAAAACCAAAAAGTGTTATTGTCCATTCAGGCTAAAAGCAAGACCAAGGGAAGAAGATGAAGGGTTTTGGGAGGGTCATTGTCGTACAAAGATACCACAACCATGAGCCATCAGAGACGTTGCTTGGTCATGCATTTGTCGGTCGCTTTTCAAGTAAAGAAAAGGCCATGCTGGGTGAAATGGTTGACAACAAAGTTAAGCCAAGAAACATGTTGCTAACATTGAAGAATGTCAATCCTCAAAATCTGACGACCATCAAGCAAGTGTACAATGAACGGATGACATACATTAAGTCCAAGAGGGGGGCTCTAACTGAAATTCAACACTTGGTGAGGTTGTTGAAGGAAGACAAGTACACGTACTAGTCCAGATCTGGATAGGGTTCCACTGTGGTTCGATCTCTATTATAGGCACATCCAATTTATATCCATTTGTTTAACCAATTCTTTACTGCTGTGTTGATTGATAGCACGTACAAAACCAACAAGTATAAAATACCCTTGTTGGAGATGGTTGGTATGACATCAACTGGGTACAGTTACACTATAGCTTTTGGATACATGTGCAATGAGCGCAAACTAGAAGTGACTTGGGCGCTTGAAAATTTGAGAGGGTTGATACTTAGAGAGGAGGATATGTCAAAGGTCATTGTAACTGATAAAGATAATGTTTTGGTAAACGCAGTTGCAGCCACATTCCCTACATCTACTCATTTGCTATGCCAATTCCATATTGCTAAGAATATGAAGGCAAAGTACAAACTTACTATCAAACCCAAGGAGTTGTAGGATGAAATTGGGTACGCATTGAGTAATGTCATGTATACGGCATCCTTCGCGAAGTTTAGTGCTAATATGGACTTCTTGCGTTCACTTTGTGGGGATCAATCGAAGTTCATGCAGTACATAAACACTTCTTGGTTGTCGTATAATAATAAGTTTGTGAAGTATGTCATTGACAATTAGATGCATATATGGGGAGCACAACAACAAACATGTACTTTCTTATCCACTCACATTTGATTCAACCAAATTTTTTCTTTATATTAATGTTAGTCATTTGCACAGGTTGAAAGTGCACATGCAAAACTCAAAGCATGCATCACAAATAGCAAAAGTGACTTGTGCACGACTTGGAGTGCTATGTATAGGTGCAGACTCCTCCAAAATACCAAAATTAGTTATTCTTTTGAGGGCAATATATCATCAGGGAGCATAGATTCAAGAGGAAGTTGTTCGACAACTTGCGAGGTCTAGTTTCAAGGCACGCACTTCAGTTGATTGCAAAGGAGAGAATGTGGGTTGGTAAATGCAGCTATTCCATCAAGAGGACGCACAACGTCCCTTGTTCATGTGAGATTTCCGATGAAAGCTAACAAGAAAGGTAAGATGATGACTGACCCGCCTCAGCTCCCCCACGGTCCCGGCTACCCAAAGTTTTCTCGGCCAACTACATTCATGAAGTGTCCGCATTCCTCCATGATTATGTAATGAACATTGTGAATGTTGATGATGATGATGGGAGTTGTGGGTATAGGAGTATTGCTTCCTTGTTGGGCATGGGAGAAAACAAGTGGCCTGACGTGCGGCAAACAATGATAAATGAGCTTACATCACATAATAATACATCACATAATACTACTCATCATCTTGTAGGCGCACATGTCAAGTGAATTTTCTATGCCAACTACTAATCCACAATGGCGCTATCATTGTACTCATAACGCTCTTGGTTGAGAGCGACCATACCTGGAACACATGGTTAGATTCGTGTAAATTCTTATGGAGCAAAACGCACCAAGGAGCGAGGAAATCGTAGATCATACAAATGACTAGCTTGTTGATTATGTTAATGTTGTAATAGTGTAATGTAACCTTGTAATATTATAATATTGTAATCTTGTGATTGTGATTTTTAGCTATTTTTATCAAATGTTGTATGATTGTCTCAACATTCTTTCTTGTGTGGGTATTATTTTGTAATGCTTATGTTTTCTGGTTTTGGTATGTTTTGCATCATATCGCACTTTGAAGTGCGTGACTAACGCACTTTCAAAGTGCGCAAGTGACGCAATTTTAAAGTGCGTTTATAACGCAGTTTGCAAGAGCGTGGCTAATGCAATTTACAATTGCGTAAGTTACGCAATTTCAAAGTGCGAGCTAAACACGAACATGAGTGTTTTTGAGTTTCATAACTTACTAACGGTACGAATAGATGTGGGGGATCCGAATAACAATTCCCTTAAATATATTATGAGCTTCCCTTAAAAATCATAGTAGATAATAAAGTAATTAATTACATTTAAAGTATACGTTAATACTTTTTGGTAAGATTGTTTATTAATTAAATCATTAGATATAACTTATAATGTTTTACAATTTTATGCATTCTTTAGCTAAAAAATCAAGACAAATATCAGTGAAATTATATTAATAATATTAATTTGATAAATTTTTTAAAGTCACAATAAAAATCATGGCATGATGGTCTAAAAACTAAAAAGTGAAATTAGAGAAATTCGCCACTAACATTCATTTTACTACTTTATTTACTGCTTGCTAACAATATAGGGTAAATGATGAAATTGGTCATTGAAAGTGACACACGCTGAAAAGTTAGTCCTTAAATGATCAAAATGGCTCTCGCGGTCACCGAAAGTGGTAAATATCAATCAAGTTACAGAGGCAACATGAAATTGGAAAATGAAAGATTAGTTCCTCCGTCAGTTTTAGTCAACTTACTGAGGCAACATGACTGATAAATGCTGACATGACAAACGTTACTCAAGTTAGTTGACTAAAACAGAAAGAGAGACTAATTTAAAAGGAAAGATTAGTCTCTCCGTCAGTTTTAGTCAACTTACGGAGGCAACATGACTGATAAATGCTGACATGACAAACGTTAGTCAAGTTAGTTGACTAAAACAGACAGAGAGACTAATTTAATCAATATTTACCACTTTCAGAAACCACGTGAGCCATTTTCATCATTCAAGAACAAACTTATCCGCACGTGTCACTTTCAAGGATTAAATTCATCATTTACCCAAAAAAAAATTGATCCCAAAAAATATCAACCACAAGATTTGCTATTAGCTATTGAAAGGGATGAAATTTATTATAGGTACTTGTTAGCTTCGGTTTAGGCTAAATTTTTCTATTTTACACACTGATCCTTGACTCTAAAGCTAGCTATCCTTCATTTTTCTTGCCCCGTCTCTTCAACTGTTTAAGTCTTCGTATTTATCCATTTGCCAATTCATATTCTCCATTTCTCTAATAAACCATGCGTTATTTCATTCAACGAATTGGAAAAGGAAAGATTTGTATCTTGTCTAGGAAACACACTTGTCACTTTCCCACAACAATGCAACTTCTATCATTGGATCATATCCCACTTCCTAATTGACATTGCTACATTTAGATAATCATCCTACATCAATATTATGATGATGAACGCAGAGCGTTAGAGCATCTCAATGATAGTTTTTGAGGTGAGTTGTTAAGTTAAGAATTAAGAATCAAATTCTTAAGCATTGGAGATAGCTGAAGTTGAGTTCTTAATTCTTAAAATTAAGAACTAGTTTCTTATATAAACAACTTTTCTTTGAGTTCTTAGCATAATTTTTTTTTCTCTCATCTAAATTACTTTATTATTTTATGAGTTTTGTTTTAATGATTTATGAAAATAAAAAGTATAAATAACGTGATATGGTATGACCAGATAAATAGTGCTAAGAATTATAAGTTAGGAATTTGTGATTGGAGCGAAATATATAAAAATTGCTTAAGAGTTGCTTAAAGCACATGTGGCAGTACGAGCCCATGTGAATAGTGCTAATAATTAAAAATTAAGAACTAGCATTGGAGATGCTCTTAGCTAAAAATCTCCTTTGGTAATTCATATCGGGATAAAAACAAAGAATGCCTTTTAGAGAAGTAACAATGATTGAAGGTCTCACGCTGAGACAGCGGTGGCTCAGCTCAATGAGACTAAGGTCTCACGCTGAGACGACGGTGACTCAGCTCAATGAGACTAAGGTCGGCGGTTCTTACCTATCGGTGACGGTGGCGAGATTCCCACTGACGAATGGCTCGACCTTGCAAAATAAAGGCTCAAAGTCCTTGGCTCCCATTTGGAGTGGAGCTACCTTTGGTTCGTAGAAGAGGGGTGGTAAGGAAGATGGGTCAGTTCCTTCTAATGGCTCGTGGCATGATGTGGTTTTAGGTAAGCTTAGAGTGCATCGGGAGCGTGTTCTATCGGTGACAGAAGACTACATGTTTTTTGCATCTTGGAGGTGTTGTGAGGAGGTTGCTAGGTGATGACAGGAATTTATGTGGTCTTTTTCCCTTTATTTTCTTGTCTTTTTCTTAGGTTTTGTTATCTTTTTAGTTGTTTTATTAGAGTCTTTAGTTGTATTTAGTACTTTTACTATCTTTAGAGTCATCATTTTCATATTAGTCCCTTTTGAGGCTTTTATTGCATTTTAGTCCATAATAATTAAGTCTTTTTGCATTTAAGACCTTGGTCTAGATTGTTAGAGGAATTAGGGGCATTGTTGGAAGGAATCTTTGTAACTTATAATCTGAACTTTCATGGCATAATGTGGATTAGATTAGGAGGTTAAGGTTACAAAGAAATGATTAATGTGTGTTCAATGTGCAACCCTTAGTAAAGTCACAAAATGTGGAATTCCCTTGTCCATGGAATCTCTTTGACAAAGAATAAACATGATTTGATGAAAATTTAGAGCAAAGAGGTTTCAGAAGTGAGCAATGAAGGCCAAAATAGCTGTTGGAGAGGAGTTACAAAGCTCATAAAGGCCCTTAAGTGCATTAATGACTAGAACTTGAGCTGATGAAGTTGAAGAGTTGTGTATTGCGTGACATGTTTCTCATAGCTCAGATATTTGCTTGAAGATCCGACTAGTCATATTGAAGATCTATGTGTTGTGAATAACATATCAAAATTTCAGCTCAATCCGACGGTTAACGAAGCCACACAAGCCGTTTTACTAAAAGAGGTCGGAGTTGTCAACGTATTCACGCATCTGCATGCACCAGGCTGCACGCACATGCATGCAAGGTTAGAAACTTGGAATTTTGAGGAGAAGGCACGCATGTGCGTACACCTTCTTGCACGCACATGCATACATGCAATTTTTTGCTATAAATACCCTATTTTGTAATCTTAGTTGGCACGATACCTTAGAATCTTAAGTTTTTCTGAAGTTTTAGCTTGTTTAAGGAGTAAGGAACTCTTCCAAGGTTCCTCTTCAGGTTAGAAACATGTTGACCTTCGCCATGCTTGGCTAAGTTTCTTTTAGCATTTGGGATGTGGATCCTTTACTTGTTATTGTTTTAACTTTCTTAATCTTCTTATGGAATAAAGTAGTTTTCTTTCAATGAGCCTACCCTACTGTAATAATATGAACTTGAGTGCACGCAAGTTATCTTACCTTTCTTTAAACAAATTGACGTTTGGTTTCGAAATGGGGAACTGGGGTCCGTTTATTAGAGCATTTGAGCCTTAGGAATAAGTGCAACGACTAGGAGTTGGTGACTTGAACATAAAATGAACTTAATCTTCAATTAGACTACTCATAGGTGGTGAGGAATCGGACTTATGAAGTCTGTTGAAAGATCTTTTTGATCTCGAGGAATCAACACTAAGAGAATTAGGCTAGATCAACAATAGAAAGTATAAGAACTACCTCTTATTCCATAAGCATTCAGCTTCTTTAAAACATCACTTGTTTTGGTGAAACAAACCTAAATGCTAAGCTTTTAAACAATGTTTCTTCCTCTCTACTTACTTTTCTTTAAGATTGCTAAGTTCACAACCAACCAACCAATTATAAATTGTCTTTTGACTTTTCTTCTGATTTAAGCAACCATTGCTCTTGTAAATCGAGTCTTCCCCAATCTCTCTTGTTCGACAATCTTTTATATTACTTCAGGCATTCTATACACTTGCAGAACGCGTATCACTAGGTTACCGGAGGAGTTTCTTTTCTCGGAGCTTGTATCTAATCGGTGGTATGTGGGGGAAGAGTACAAAGTAAGGGATCCAATAGGCTCTTGGTAGATGCTCTGATCCCCGAGTGGTGGTTTGGGGAGAACATATTGGACGGCAGTGTGGCTCAATCTGGTGATGTTCTCCTGGAAGATGGAACTCCGCTCCACTTTTAAGACTGGGTTCGTAGTGATTTTTTTTGCCTATGTTGCTCTATGCTATGCATGCGGGTTTGAGCTTCTTGTTGGGGGACCTATCTTCAGCCAAGTTGTCGTCAATCTTTCCTGTTGCTCCTGTTTTATCTTGGAAGTTGGTGACCCCCTCCTTTTGAAACTGCGTACAAGGAAGTGCTATTACCTTGATGTTTGAGATGCCCCTCCTTCGTCTTCCTTAGCTGGTCCTAATGTTCTTAATGCTGGGGAAAGTTGCTCTAGGCTCCCGCCTAGTGAGGTAGTTGATCAGGTCTTTGTTGGTTCTACGAAAGGATCCTTGGGGATGCCTAGACGACGATGTTGTTCAAAAAAGGCTCGTGGTGGAGCTACTGCTTGTGCTATGGTCGTTGACCCTGGGAAGGGGTCTCTAGGGGTTGTTTCCCTTTAGCGAAGACTCCCCGCCATCATGGGCAACCCAAGATAAGGGTGGGCTCGTCTATAAATTTGGTGCTTGTGATGTCCTCTTCCTCAAGCCTTGGGGAGGGCGTTTTAGGTCCATCAGAGAAACAACTGGTGGGTTTTGACTCTTAGAGGGTCAAGCGTCCTTTGAGTGTTATGACACAAGCGAGAGCGGCTTTGGCTTTAGGGGTTCGACTAGGTTTGTTTGTCTTTTTTTTGATCTAGCGATGAGGCCCTCCAAGGCATCGCAGATAATATCAGGTATCGTAGGCTTAGACAATGTTGATTAAAGGGTTTTTGTTGACTTGCTTTTGGTTTTTTGGTTGTTCTGTCCATCTTCAGTGGTTTAGGTTTTTTTTTGCTTTACTTAGTTGTTTTCTTTCGGGAGGACTGAGTATAATGAGCGATGATTAGCTTTTGAATACACTAATCACCATTTTTCCCGATTTTTTATATATCTTAAAAAAACTAACGGTTATAAATCTTTGGCTTGTAAGAAAAAAGAGTTAATATAAATTAATATTTTAATTTTGGAAATGTAAGAGTTACACATATTTTATTTATTAGTTTTATGAAAAATGTAAATTTTCTAATACAAAATTGCTAAAGTTGCACTTCCCACGTTGCATTTCTCAGTTTCCATGTTGCACTGCCCACGTTGCAATTTACATGGTATGATTTTTCAGTGTTCTACTATAGCTGTCAAGTCTTAGTAGTATATTCTATAAATGTACTGTTTTTTTTTGTAGGGGCCTAATGCCATAGCCTTGATGGCCTTGCCTGCTCCACGACTCTAACAACGCCACACATCTTAACCCAAAACCTTAAGACATTAGGTTTATGAGTCACATCTCTTATAAAGTCTTCTCCTCACCCATACTTAATCCATGTGAGACTCTATCTCACACTTAAATAATCAATATTTATGAAAGACTTACAACAACTAGAAATACAAGAGAGATATGGGAAAAATAGAAAGCAAACCAACCTTGTTTGATATGGCATGGGGTTGAGGGAGGAAAGACAATGTGGGTGGAATCCGCCACTTCTTTTGGTTGGAGAGAAATGGACTTCTACATGTTTTTCTATTTTTTTCTTCTATTCAGCACATATTAATGGCGAGTTGACACAGTCCGATGTGCCATTTTAGTTGCCCAAAATGTTTTATGTTCCGTAAAATTATTTTTTAAAAAGTAACTTTCTCTCTTCTATCTTTCTATCATACCAAACCAGTAAAACTTACTCTTTTTCTCACTCATTTTTTCTCTATTCTTCTCCTCTATTTTTCTTTACTCTCATTTTCTTCTAAATCAAACAACACCTTATTATATCTCGGCTCGGGATTGCATTGCTTGGGGGCTCCGACTCCAATTTACCTTCTTCATCTTCTAACAACTCCTCGCCCATCACTCTTACGCTTGTGTTCACAGCAGGACTCATTAAGATCTTGTTTTCCCATGATTCTTATATTACAAAAGCAGACCATCTTTGCTAACAAACCATTGGGACATCCAACCCTTAATGTAGTTCAGCCACTTTTACAACATGTCGTCACGCTGACGCGGGTTAAAATTTTGGAATCTCGAGGGTTCTCCTCGTTGTCTTCGTGGTTCAGCTAGGTAGAGGATGAATTGAACCGCTCTCCAATCCAACTCCTTACATCGAGGAAGAGCTGGGCTAGCCCAAAACTTCCACCAAAGATTAGCATGCGAGAGCGGCACGGAAGAGGACGATGCTCCTCACGGAGCATCATATCCCTGATAAATTTATATCCTGATTTGCACACATAAACACCATTAAAGGTATCATACCAATAGAGAGCATCAGTATTACCTTGATTGGAAAGTGGAATGGCCAAGATTTTCTGCATTGGGGAAGAACTAAAAACCTCCTCTAAAAGCTCTAAGTTCCAACGCCCATTATCCAGTAAGTCTGACACTTTCTCCAATCTCAGTTCTGCAATGGCCTCATGCATGTACACCAAAGATGATCCATCTGGAAGCCACTTATCTTGAAGCAAATTGATTTGGAAACCATCCCCCACCCGCCACCTTAACCCCCCCCCCCTCCCTCAATCTTTCCACCTGCCTTCAAAATGCTAGACCAAGTTATATACCCTTTTTTCGCCATTAAGATCGAACTAGAAGGGGAATAAACCACCTTAAAAACTCTCCCCATAAGAGACTCAGGGAACATATAAATTCTCCACTAGTTCTTAGCCACCAAAGCCTCCTTGAAAGCTCTGAAAAATCTAAAACCAAGACCTCCATCACGTTTATTTTTGCAAAGATTAGCCCATCTCGTCCAATGAAGACCTCTCCTAGTAACATCACCGCCCCAAAAGAAGCAAGCAATCATTCTGTCAATATCTGCACAAATACTATCAGGCAAAATAAAACAGGACATAATATAAGAAGGGATAGCCTGTGCAATAGATTTAATAAGAATTTCTCTTCCAGCTCTGGAAAGTGATTTTTCCTTCCAACCTTTCAACCTTTTCCAAATTCTCTCTTTAACAAAATTAAAAATTTGTGTTTTTGACTTACCAATAATCGTTGGTAAACCCAGATATTTATCAAAACTTTTCACTTCCTTTACTTCCAACAGCTGTGTAAGCTCATGAAAACAGTTCTCAACACATTTCAGCTAACTGAAAGCATTGATTTATCTAAGTTCACCACCTGACCCGATGCTTGCTCATAAGTCATAAGTCCGCAAAATGGTTCACACATTCTGCTTCGTGAGCATTTGCTCGAGAACAAGTTGAAGGCAATGAAATGTAATAATATTGTTAATCTAAATTTTGTAGGACCGAAGGTAGTAAGACGTAAAAAGCACCACTAGAGCATCATTGGATTAAAATGGCAATTACAATCACTGCTGCAATCGTAATAGAAAGGCATGTTTCAATCATTGAATGTTTCAAGGACAGGAACACGTGATCATGAAGCAAAATTGAAATTCATGTACGTGGAAGAACGACTTTACGTGCCTCGACACATTGACATAATGTGAAGATGACCATTAATCATCCCATTCCTCATATATCAAACACCCTTTACTGACGACATTATCCTCGGCTTCCAATTCACTTGCTTTAGTTTTTATTTATAAGAAAAGTTATTGCATTCAAAACAGCATAAGGGGTGCTAACCCGTATTAAAAAAGGATGAACAAGCTAAAATAGACTAAGTTCAACAATTAAAAAAGCATGATACATAAAATAAAAAATATTCATACTTAAAATTCACACACATTTAGTAAGGGAAATTAAGAGAAGAGAGAAATACAAAAGAAAAACAAAATAAGATGATGAAGAACACAGAAATGAAAGAAAATAATTATAGAGAAAAAATAGCTGTAAATATATAAGAATTCAAAATCTTAATTATGCAGACTTGAATCACATAGTATCTTTCAGAGACCACGTCAACTATAGACAGCCAAAAGGCTAATCATTTTATTCGATCTCTATATATTGTGAAAGCGTAATAAACAATGACATGACCAATAGCTCATTTGTTCAAATAATATATACTCCTACTTAATTTCATTTTAGTCTAGGTTTAGATTTGAGTAAAAGCAGTACGGAAGAACTAGTGTCACCAATATGAAGATATTTTATTATTTTTCATAAAGAATATTTGAAATATAATATTACCTCCGTTCCTTTTTTTAAGCATTACCTCCGTTCCTTTTTTTTTTCGAAAATAAAAGAATTTATTAAAAGAACACCTACAAGGAAGCACTTTGCAAACCTCCGTTCTTTATTAATTGTGATGTTTAAAGAAAAAAATTATTGAGCATTATGATGTATTTCCTAATAGTGTCATTGTAGGATCCATAAATGAGGAAATATAAACACAATGTAAAAGGTAAAATAGAAAAACAAATAATATTTTTTTAAAAAATTAACAAAATTAATCGAACTTCTTAATATGAGTGTTTCTTTTCTCTTCAAACAGATAACGTAATTTCTTTTTATCATTTTATGTGTCATTTACTTAATAGTTTAAATTTTTGGGATATTGCTTCATGGCATAGTATGAGAGTACTTATGATTAAGTGAGTGAAGTGAAGTTTGATTTTTATCACCTCTATGATATATTTTAATAAATATTTAAACTTTAGCACATGATAAATGAGTGTGCACAAATGAGTAATTGCGCGAGTAGACGTTTTAAAAATATAATGTAAAATTTTTCATATAGTTGATTTATAGTCCACAATTATGTTATAGGAAATAACTTATTTATTTAATTGTTTTCGCAATTTTGAGTTAGGTAGTCTATTGTGATTTGTGAACGTCAAAACTCTTTGTAAATATTTAACACACAACTGAATTTAATTGCATTTAATTAAAGCTGATTTGAACTCAAGATCTCTATAATAAAATAAAATAACTTCGTGCGAGTTCATCCACGTATGTCCACGTATGTGGTGGTAGAAAGAGTTTAATTAATGGAGTAAAACTAATAATGTGCATATGTGATGTGTCTTTATATAATTTGAACATGCAAATGTGTTGGTTCTACCATATCAGAAGGAGCCAAACTATTTGTTGGGAAAAATTTGATTGCTAGTACATGCTGCAATTAACAACAATATTTGGAGTAGACCTGTGGTGCCATCACGCAATGCGACAAATTTCAGGACACGTATGCTTCTCCTTCCCCCGTCTAATAAATTCCTACTTAATTTTCGCGGCGGGAATTAGTCAAAACAATTCGTGACCCATTGTCTATCTAATTAATTAACAATTCGACACTTGAGAATTTTGTTTAAATTTCAAACCCATCGCAATCTTGGGTCTTCCACACTCATTTTGTAAGACCTTTTATCAATGAGTAGTAGGACTATATTAGCACATACATACATGCATATTCAACGCAGAAAAAATCTAACGCAAAAGACAAAAATATGAAAAAGGATGAATAGATAGAAATCATGGGGAGGACTTATCGTTAAGTTAGTGTGTTTTAAATGTGTTTTGATTTCACTACGGAAAAAAAATGCTGAATGGCGTCAGTCAAAAATCCATGTTAACATGCAAAAGATCAAAAGATGAAGTAGCAGACGATTTAGTGTTGGCGTCGGGACGAACGTTAAATGATTGAAGTTATATTTTTGCGTCAATCAAAACAAACGATGCTAGTATTTGAGTTGATGCCAATATGGAACTGTGTATCTGAGGCTAACTTGACAGTTGACGGTAATAATAGAGGAAATGATTTTATGTGAGTTTTTTTTTTCTCATTAATTTATCTTTCTTTTAAAACATATACAAATTGCATTCATATAGGCATAATTGACCTTTAACTCGAGTCATCAATTCTAAATATTTGGAAAAGAACACAACATAAAAGAAAGCACAATACAAATTACGTTATCTATATACTATAGAAAAGAAGAACTCTGTAAGACCCACTTAGATGAGTTGGCACTCCCAAGTTCACTCTTATCCACCCTCCCTCATTAGCTGACAAGTGTCAAACTCTAAATCATTCTGACAAATTTATGGTGAGACAATTTCTCCTTAATTTTGGTTTTGTGGGCCATAATTGACAATCTATTGAATAATCATAAAAAATCTCATTAATTGTTGATTAATTTTTTTAACTGTCCATTTATGCTGAATCAAAAGTCATCACCCATTATTAACTACTTATGGAATAGTCATTCAAAATATTATTAATTGTTGTTTAATTTTTTTTAAACTCTCCATTAATGTTGTAACAAAAGTCATCACCCATCATTGACTACCTATGGAATAATCATTTAAAATCACATTAATAGATGTTTAATATTCTTATTCATACATAAGGCTTAAAAACAAAAACTTTCTTCTTTTGTTATACGTATTTTGCTTTTTTTTTTATGTGATTAAAACTGATTTTGCTAACCTTTCAAAAAGTACGTTTTTGACATCAAGATTCAAATTTTAAAATTTTGACAACCTATAAATTCAAATTTTGAATATTCTTTTTGGAACAATATTCTCCTTCCTTTTTTCACATGCAAACAACATAAACCCTAATTGTTTTCATCTATATAAACTCTCTTATGTAATTCTTCTCCTCTATCATTCCATTATTTAACCATCATCTAAGAGTTTTGAAATAACTATTGTTGTGATGACTGGGAAATTGAGAAGCAAATGTTGAAAAAGCAAAAAAAGTTCAGGTATTGCTTCTGATTCAACCAGTTTCTTGCCATATCATAAGGGTATAGTTACATTTCTATGAACATTATGAAATGATCTGCAACGTGTGTGATTTATTGAAATGATTTTGATTGGAGTGATGTTTTTTTACTTTTTCTTCTGTAATTTCATAGGCCTCATCACCATGGGACTTTTATTGCGAATTGGAATTGGGGATGGTGAGCTTATATGGAAGATTCTTCAAGAGTGAATACAACATGTGAGGTTTTTGCCCTCTTCCTACTTTCTGTTAGATTTCGCTGAATTTTTTTGTTTGTTTTTCCACAGTGGCTTGGTTGAGTTTTGTTCTACAATTAAAAACCAAAGAAGAGATACGAGGAAGGAGAGGTAAGCCTTATGAATTTTTGATTCACATTTATTTTGAGCAAAGCATATTGAAACATATAACTCAGGAAAACATATACATCTTTATGTTTTAGGCATGAATCTTCATCTACTGACCTTGCTGCTTGATTTAATGTTTAGCATGTTACAATTTGGTTATACTCTTTTTCTTTTGGTGTTCACAGATTTTGGTTGATGATGACAGTGTTGAACAGTTGCGGCTTACATAATTAGTATTAAGTGATGTAAGTTAAAATTAAATTAAATACTATTATATATGCACATGCTATCACTATAGATAGTTATGTATTGTGATTTTCAATTTTTACTCTTATTTCAGGATAGTTCAGATCCGTTCATGACAACTACTTCTAGATTAAAGGCTGATGCATCTTCTTCCAACTTAGCAAAGATTGTCGTTTTATGTTGTAATTTATTTATTTATTTGTGCACTTTGAGTTATTTACTTTTTTGCGTTTAGATTATGGTGTGAATATTATATTTTTTAGGTCATATAGAATTTTTTAGGTCATAATATTATATTTAATTTAATGGAGTTCTTTTTTTATAAAATGTAAACAAAAATTGAGATTTGAGTTTGAAATTTTAATTCAGTACTAAATAATAGTAATTGGAGCCAAATTTTCAGTCAGATTTTAAAACACTTGATACTTTTTTTTAACAAATTAAGCAAATCAATAATAAATATAATGGGTAGATATTAACTTTCTTATGCAAAATCAGATTTAGTTTGTGATCAATATAAATAAGAGAAATCCGTTTATTTAATGAAAAGGAAATGAATAATCAATTTAAAAAAAATCATTAACTTCTTTAGTGAATAAATTAAAAATCATTTAATTTCAAGGTAAAATAAATTAAAAAATGTCAATTCTGTTTTAGTGAATAAATTTGATTTCTCCTTTAATAATAATTAATGGAGTTTCTTTAACTTTTTTATGTAATAAATATAAAATTTAGAATAATTCCATAGATTATGGTGTGGATATTCAATTTAATATTGAAATTTGAAATTGAAAATTGGTTGTGAATAATAGTACTTGCGTCAAAATTTATGGTGTGATATTAAAAAAAATGTAAACGCTTAATCCTTTAGTTTTAATGAAAAAAGAAAATAAATATTGAATTTAATGAGTGCAGTACATAATCAACTTTCTTAAGCAAAATCAGATTTAGTTAGTGTTCTGTACTAGGGCAAGCTTATGTAAGAGAAAGACAAAAAGTAAACCCTAGCAGAGCACTAAAATAGCAAAACTACCATAAAAGGAATATTCTCATTAATGCTGAAAAAGTTGGTCTCGTACAAGTGGATGACCTCCCCTTTTATAGAGGGGGTGGTCATGATATGGATCTTTCCTATATTTGGGCCTGACAATCAGGGCCCAAATCCCCGTACATATAAGACAAATCCAAAGGAATCTTCCAGCTGGCTTGTGGGTCCATCACCTAAGGGAGGGCAATGAAGCTCGTCATGTTGCCTTTCCCGCCTTGGCTATCGTCAATGGTTTGTTGTTCATTTTGGGCGGGACATAATCTTCTTTATGTCCCGCCCAGTCCACATGCCCCCAAGACATGAGACTCGAGTAGAGAGTTGAAATGTCTTCATCATGTTACCTAGTAGTTCGCCTCTATTGTTTATTCGTTCATCGCCATTTTACCTTCGTTGTTACATCGCCATTTTCACGCTTCGCCACCTTTGTTGCCGTTTCAAAGATATGTCGCCATTAATCATAACCGTCAACCACGTCTTTTCAACTGACGCACGTATCCTTATTTTCCGGGATTTCGTCATCATTTGTTATAAATGCAATCTTCAGTTGCGCGTCTCGAGGAGTAATGTCTTTTCGCTTCCTAACTTTTCGAATTTCAAATCCCACGATCCCACGATCTTCCCCCACTCATTCTCTCTCTTCCTTTCTCTCTATAAAATCCCCTTTTCACTTTTCATTTTTCACTTTCTTAAAACTTTTGCTCTGAAAACCCTTTTCACCGCAGCTTTCATTCTCTTCTTTGAACTCCGGTGAACCTTTTCTTCCTCCGGCCGTCGTCATTGCGCGGTGCTCCCCTATCGCCGACGTTCTCCTTTCTCAAATTCACGGTTCTCCCTCTGGTTAGTTTTTCTCTTTCTTGAGACTCTTCGTTTACTTCTTTTTTCTCTGACTCTGTTCATCTTCTTTCTTCTTTTAACTCTGTTCATCTTCTTTTTACTTTTAACTCTGTTCATCTTCTTTTTATGAAACTGCCTCGCATGTCTTTACCAAACGCTAGCCTTTCTTCCCTAGAACTTTCTTCACCCTCCACGGAGGAGGAAGTTGTCCCCCCCCTCTATAATTGAAATTCATTCCTCGCCTTCTACCCATGATGATTCCGGTCCCGCCGGCTCTGTAGACTCAATTCTTTCCTCTAATGGAGATTTGTCTTCACCTGAATGGCGCTCTGACGTGCATTTAGTTGAAGATAAATGTCTGTTGCATTCTATCTGGAGCAGCGTTGGGAGCATTAGTTCGCTTCGAATTTCTGCTCAAGGGTTCACGAAGATAGATCCCGCCACCTCGAATAATGAAGATCATCTGTTGAATGTCCTCCCATGTGGCGAAGATGACTGTGTTCTGTTGCGTAAAGAACCAGACGATGGATCGCCCGATTTTTTCTTTGTTTATGGCTATTTCTTCTTAGATTTAAACATTAAACTTCCTTTCTCGCCGTTTATATGTCACGTTCTTTCTTTTCTGAATGTGGCGCCTTGCCAACTCCAGCCCAACGCCTGGGGTTTCCTCCGCTGCTTTGAAATTCTTTGTGAACACTTGAGTTTCACTCCAACCTATCCCTTGTTCTTCCTTTTCTATAAATCAGTCACCACTAAACCTACTTCTGTGAAATGGGTTCCACTATTAGCCCGTAAGAACATGAGTCGGTTTACCGCCCTTAAAAGCCATTACAAAGTATGGCAGAAGAAATACTTTAAAGTTGTGGAGTCGCCCGAAATAAAGAACTTGTTCCGAGATTCTGACAATAACCCCCTCTTCCCTTTTTACTGGACAAAGAACCCTCGCCGAAAAATATCTGTTTCATACGACGCCTTGGATGAATCTGAACAAGGCGTCGCCGATTACCTCCGCACACTACCAGTAATTTCCGGTCACGACTTGATTGAGGCGTCGAAGTCCGGCACTTTAAATCAATTTTTTAGTAAGTTTATAATCTTTGTACGTAACTTCTTTTTCTTTTTGTTCATGTATCTCGTCTAATTGATGTTTTCCGTACAGCTACGATGGGAAAAGGCAAGGTTGACGCGAACCCACTCAAGATGAAGGAGTACCTCGCCCAGTCTGCTGCGGCGGCGAAAAAGAGGGCCGCCGAAACTGAGCAGAAGAAGAAAAATGAGGGTACCTCGGGTTCTGACAACGTCAGGGACCCTAAACGTCAAAAAACTTCAGGTGCTGCTGGTGGTAAGCCTCTCCACCAATCAACTCTTGATTCAAAAAGTCGTCCAGCTGAGAAAAAGAAGGGACATGACAATGTCCCGCCCCCTCAACAAGATTCAAGCACGCTGATCAACCGCCCATCAACTCCATTTGGCCAGGCTGGCCCTAGTTCAGCCATTGGTGGCGAAGCTCCTCCCCCCTTGCTGAGCTTGTCGGATCCTCACTTCAATGGGCTGGAATTCATGACCCGTACTTTTGACAACCGGATTCACAAGGACATTTCCGGTCAGGGTCCCCCCAACATTGCTTCCATGGCGATCCATCACGCGCTTTCTGCCGCCAGCACTGTGGCGGGAATGGCTCAGTGTGTAAAAGAGTTGATCTCAGCCAAGAACCGTTTTGAGAAGAAGGCAGCTGATTACAAAACAGCCTATGAGCAGGCTAAAATTGATGCTGAGACTGCCAACAACAAGCTGAAATCTGCTGAGGAGAAGTGTGCTAAGTTAACTGAAGACTTGGCTGCTTCGGACCTGCTTCTTCAAAAGACAAAGTCTCTTAAAGAAGCCATAAATGACAAGCACACTGCCATTCAAGCCAAATATCAAAAGTTGGAGAAGAAACATGATCGCCTGAATGCTTCCATCCTAGGGCGTGCTTCTCTCCAATATGCTCAAGACTTTCTGGCGGCCAAAGAGCAGATCAGTGTAGTTGAGCCGGGCTTTGATCTTTCCCGCATTGGGTGGCTGAAGGAGATCAAGGATGGTCAAGTAGTTGGTGATGATGACATTAGCCTCGATCTCCTTCCCCAATTCAATGATGAGAGTGAGCCTGAAGAAGATGGCGAGGATGGGAATGAGCAGCACAGGAATGAGGATCAAGGGAAGGAAGATCCTCAAGCTGGGACAAGCCAGGGCAACAACGCCAACCACGAGAACCTGGCTTGAATTTATTTTTATTTTATGAAGTTGAAATTTTTCTTTGGGCATTGCCCTGTTTTATTTTCATTCCAAATCATGTATGGGCATCGCCCCCTTTTTTCTACTTTAAATGGATATCATCTTAAGTTCATTCGTTGTTTTTAGTTGTTCCCAACTTTCGTTGTTATATACCTTAGCCGATTTTTCGACGAGGCTTGGTTTCTAGTGGCCACTAGAATTGCCAAGGCTTTTAACTTTTGAAGGCGATACTTTCTTATTCCGAAAGGTTTACTCGCGGTATTGCATACCTTGATACGATTTGCATTGCATGAACTCGTAATAAAAATTCAAAACATATATGATTCTGTTGAAATGATCTTTTCATTAATTTTCCTTCGTATGGGAACAATTGTCCCTTCATTACAATTGTCGCCTCATTAAAAACCTTTCCAAAGAAAGGGAAAAAGAGTGCGACTTCGTTCACATTTGTTGTTTCTACTAACTAAAATACTGCTTTAGATGAGAGGCGTTCCATGTTCGTGGAACCTTTTGACCGCTTAGTTGTTCCAACTTATAAGCTCCTCCTCCAACATCTCCAATAATCCTGTAAGGCCCGCCCCAGTTGGGTGAGAGTTTGTTGTGTTTATCGGGCATTGTATTTTTTCGGAGCACTAAGTCTCCTACCCTCATTTTTCTTGGCACCACTTTTGTTGAGAATTTTCTTGCCACCTTCACTTTTCCCGCCTCATTTCTTATGTGGGCCTCTCGTTGTTCCTCGGGCAGCATAATTAGATTTGCTATTAAGTTTTCTCCGTTGTCATTTTCATTAAACCGAGCCACTCGCCAATTTTGGTTTTCAATTTCCACTGGGAGCATGGCGTCAGTTCCATAAGTTAGACGATACGGGGTTTCCTTTGTGCTTGACTGCTCCGTGGTGTTGTATGCCCAAAGAACGCCTGGTAGTTCCTCCGCCCAAAGCCCTTTTGCCTCATCCAGTTTCTTCTTTAAACCCTTCAGGATAACTTTGTTAGCCGATTCAGCCTGCCCATTGGTCTGTGGATGTTCTACAGAGGCAAATCGCATCTCGATTCCCATTTCTGTACAAAATTCTCGGGTAACACTACTTGTGAATTGTGTTCCGTTGTCCATTACTAATGCCCTGGGAACCCCAAATCTACAAATAATCCTTCGCCACAAGAAGCTCCTGACCTTAGCGGCCGTGATAGTTGCTACTGCCTCAGCCTCTATCCACTTAGTGAAGTAATCAACCGCCACGATGATGTACTTCATTTGTGCCTTCGCCACAGGGAATGGTCCTAAGATATCGGTCCCCCACATGGCGAACGGCCAAGGCGCCATCATGGTTGTTAATTCTTCTGGTGGAGCCTTGTGTAGGTCAGAAAAGACTTGACATTTTTCACATTTCTTAACATACTCCAAACAATCCTTCTTCATCGTTGGCCAATAGAATCCTGCTCTTATCACCTTAACTGCCAAGGATCGCCCGCCAATATGACTAGAACACACGCCTTCGTGGACTTCCGCCATTATTCCGAGGGCGTCCTTGATATCGACACATTTGAGCATAGGAGACATGATTCCTCGCCGATACAACTCTCCACCCACCAGTGTGTAAAAACTGGCTTCCCTTCGTTTTGCTCTCGTGTTCAAATCATCCTCCTTTGGTGGGTTCTCTAAGAAGGTTTTAATCGATTCCATCCAAGATACCTCGCCCTCACTGACTGACTTTACAGCTTTCAACTTTATTTCTACCAAGTCAATGCTCGGGCGAGGCAGGGTTTCTTGAATGACTGTCTGGTAGTTGCCCAATTTCCCTGTGCTTGCCAACTTTGCCAACACATCAGCCCTCTCATTTTGTCCCCTCGGGACATGTTCTATTTTGATTTCTTTGACCTCCATCATCAATCTGCGCACCACTTCCAAATATTTGGACAGTTGCGGATCCTTCACCTGGTACTCACCTTTCACTTGTTTAACCACTAACTGCGAATCTCCTTTGATAAATAACTTCTGGACTCCCAATTCAATGGCCAACCTTAAGCCGGCAATTAGAGCCTCGTACTCAGATTGATTATTGCTCGCCTTGAACTCGAACTTGAGAGACTGTTCAATGATCATTTTATCTGGACTTTCGATTGTTATTCCCGCCCCACTTCCAGTGTTATTAGAGGATCCATCCACAGACAGGACCCATTCTCCTTGAGTCTTCTCTCCTTCAGTGGGTGTTAATTCCGCCACGAAGTCAATTAAACTCTGGACTGTGACTTGGCCCCTTGGCTCATATTGTAAGTCATACTCTGACAGCTCAACCGACCAGCTAACCAATCGCCCTGATAAATCAGGCTTCTGAAGTACTTGCCTTAAGGGAACATCAGTTTTAATTTTGACTTGGAAACTTTGGAAGTAAGGTCTGAGGCGCCTTGCAGTTTTCAGAATCGCCAAAGCCGCCTTTTCAATTTTTTGGTACCGCAATTCTGCCCCCTGTAAAGTATGGCTCACGAAATATATAACTTTCTGCTTTTTTCCTTCTTCCTGGAGCAAAACCGTACTTACCGCCTTGTCAGTAACCGCCAAATAGAGCACTAATGGAACGCCTGGTGTTGGCTTGGAGAGTACCGGTAATGTGGCCAATGTTTCTTTCAATTTGGTAAAAGCTTGTTCGCATTCCTCTGTCCACTGAAACTTTGAATTCTTTTTTAAACATGTGAAGAACGGGGCCGCTTTGTCACCCGCCATTGGCAAGAAACGTGACAAGGCGGCCATTCGCCCTGTCAAACGCTGAACCTCCTTTATACTTGTTGGGCTTTTCATTTCCAAGATCGCCCTTCCCTTATCTGGGTTTACTTCTATTCCTCTTGATGTTAACATAAATCCCAAGAATTTTCCTCCCTGGATCCCAAAAGAACACTTCTCAGGGTTTAACTTCATTTGATATGTTCTTAACTGATCAAACGCTTCTTTAAGGTCGCCGCCATGATCACTAGCCCTGGCGGATTTTACAATCATGTCATCCACATACACCTCCATATTCCTGCCTACTTGCTTTGAAAAAATTTTGTCCATGAGCCGTTGGTACGTAGCTCCTGCATTCTTCAAACCAAAAGGCATTGTCTTGTAACAATAGTTCGCCTGATTGGTCATGAATGCTGTACTTTCCTCATCCGAGGGATGCATCATAATCTGATTATAGCCCGAATAAGCGTCCATGAGACTTAAAAGTTCATTCCCTGAAGCTCCATCCACAAGCTTGTCAACATTGGGAAGTGGGTACGAATCTTTGGGACACACTTTGTTCAGGCTCGTGTAGTCCGTGCACATTCGCCATTTCCCATTGGCCTTCTTGACCATTACAACATTGGCGAGCCACGTTGGGTACTGTACCTCACGGATGAAGCGGGCCTTGATCAATTTTTCAGTCTCTACTTGTACAGCCTTGTTCTTTTCTTCACTCATTCTTCGCCTTGGTTGGATGACCGGGGTCGCCCCTGGTCGTATGGCTAGCTTGTGGGTGATCACCTTGGGATCAATCCCTGGTACATCATTGATGGTCCATGCGAAGAGATCTAGATTATCACCCAGAAGGGTGATTAGTCTGTCCTCTTGTTCTGTTGTCAACCCACTGCCAATCTTTAGAAACTTGTCCTTGACTTGCACCTGCTTGGTTTCTTCCAGCGGTTGTGGGCGAAAATCATCAGCATCATCTCTTGGGTCCAAGCTAAATCCTTCTTGTGGGAAGATTTCTGTAATTCGGTGGCTCTCCTTGGCGGCCTTCCGCCCATAGAGCGCCACGCTCCTCAAATAGCATTCCCTTGCTGCATTCTGGTCTACACGCAATATCCCGACCTTCCCGTTGCAGGCGGGATATTTAACAGTTAAATGAGCAGTTGAGATGACCGCGCAGACCTTATTGAGGGTGTCTCGCCCCAAGAGTACGTTGTAATTGGCTCTACACGCCAATACTAAGTACTTTACTTGAAACTTCTTGACAAACTCTCCTTCTCCAAAGGCAGTCGGAATTTCGACGTATCCCCGCACACTGACACGGTCTCCTGTGAATCCCACCAAAGTTCCCCTGTATGGTTTCAAATCTGATTCCTTTAGTCCCAGGCGATCAAAGGCGTCTCCATAGATGATGTCTGCCGAAGATCCCTGGTCTAAGAATACTTTCTTTGTCACATAATTGTTAACCCTAATTGTTACCACAATTGGATCGTTGTCATGGGGAATTACATGCGCAAAATCCTGAAGGGTGAATATAATAGGGGAATGATTCACCCAACACTCGCCTTCGTTCGACTCCTGTACTGAGTGTACTGCCGCTACGTAGCGTTTTCTAGCCTTACTTGAAATTGCACCCCCGCCAAATCCTCCTGCAATAGATGAGCATTCCCCAGCAGGATCGCCCAACTCTTCAACTATCTCTTTACCTTTACCTTTGTCCCCTTGAGTGATTTTAGCTACCTCCGGCGCTGCTGTGTCTTTGACAAAGTTTGCCAAATGGCCAGCTTTAATCAAGCGATCAATTTCCCGCCTTAAATTCCAGCAATTATCTGTCGTATGCCCCAACGCTCTGTGGTACTCGCACCACCTATTGGTGTCCACGTTAGCTGGCGGCCGCCGTGGGGGTGGTGGGTACTGCACAACGTTGGTCTGTCCAACCGCCCTTAAAATGGTACTTAAGGGCGCATTCAACTTAGTAAGTGGGATTGGCGTTGGCGAAGCACCAGGCTGACCAGCTGTGGCAGCAGCGGGACCTTGTGAATTTCTGTGCCATGTATTTTGAAAGCCAGGTTTAGAGTTGTGGTATGGTCCCGGTCTTGGTACGCGGGGGGTTTGCGCTATCCTGGTTTCCTTCCCCGCCTTAGATTTGTCTTGTGAAACACCGCCAGATTGAGACTGCTTACGTCCTTCCTCTCTTTCTTGTTTCTTCTGGTCATCTTGCTCAATCAATATGAACTCTTGAACACGAGCGCGAAGATCCATCATATCCTTCGCCGGTCGCCTTGTTAAGTCTCTATTCAAATCTCCCGCCCGAAGGCCATTTTTGAATGACGCCAAACAGACATCTGGATTTTCATCCTCCAACTGCACCGCCATCTTGCTGAAGCGTGCCATGTAGGTTTTTAATTTCTCGCCTGGTTGCTGATGTATGCTGATAAGATCAAACATTGTCGCTTTTGTGGTTTTATTGGCGGAAAATTGAGTCAGAAACTTAGTGGACAGATCAGTGAAATTATCAATGGAGAAGGGCGGTTGTCGAATGAACCACTGCATCGCCATGCCCTTGAACGTGGAAGGCAATAATCGACATTTTACCGCATCCGACGCCCCGCCGATCACCATTTTAGTATTGAAGTATCTAAGATGCTCCATAGGATCAGATTCGCCCGAAAAGGCGTCTAATGCCATGGTTTGCAGGTGCTTTGGAATGTCCACCCTAGTGATGGCTGGAACAAAAGGTTGGAATTCAACTACATCCTCCGCCTCCAGGCGTTGTTCTTGCTTAAAATTCTGCCGCTGAGTAAGATACTCAACTTGGGCTTGCAACTGCTCGTTTTGGGACTGCACCTTCTGCAAGGTATCTAACATTTGTTGCAAAGCCGCAGGCGTGATACCTGTCACTGCCTCTTGCGCTCTCCGTGGAGCAGTTGTTTTAAGATCTTCCAAGTTCACGTAGTCAGGCGGCGTTGAACGCCGCCGAACACCTGGATCTGATTTAGCGATCAGATCTGAAGGTCTTCCCGGAGCTGCATTCACCAATGACGCCGGCGACGGCGCCACTGAGTGGACCCCCTCCGAGGAAGCTTCCTGCTCTCGGTCGTCCAGTACGGGACGGTTGTTGTTTCGTCCGCCGGCGCGACCGCCGTGTCGACCACCACCGCGCCGGCGATGATCGCGCCGACCTACGCCGTATGAACGAGTCTCCATGGCTCGCGATTCCTCCTTCTGTCACCGGAAGAGCTGAGTCTTCCCCACAGACGGCGCCAATGTTCTGTACTAGGGCAAGCTTATGTAAGAGAAAGACAAAAAGTAAACCCTAGCAGAGCACTAAAATAGCAAAACTACCATAAAAGGAATATTCTCATTAATGCTGAAAAAGTTGGTCTCGTACAAGTGGATGACCTCCCCTTTTATAGAGGGGGTGGTCATGATATGGATCTTTCCTATATTTGGGCCTGACAATCAGGGCCCAAATCCCCGTACATATAAGACAAATCCAAAGGAATCTTCCAGCTGGCTTGTGGGTCCATCACCTAAGGGAGGGCAATGAAGCTCGTCATGTTGCCTTTCCCGCCTTGGCTATCGTCAATGGTTTGTTGTTCATTTTGGGCGGGACATAATCTTCTTTATGTCCCGCCCAGTCCAGTTAGTTATGAGTATAAATAAGGCAAATCCGTTATTTAAGTAAAAAGGAAATGAATAATCAATTTAGAAAAAAAAAACATTCTAATTGGGCAACATGAAATTTCAGAGTGGAATGATGAAAAAAAGAGTCAGTTCCGTTTTAATGAGTAGATTTTGATTTTTCCTTTCATAATAATTATTGGGGTTTCTTTTACCTTTTTTAGAAAAAAGGTAAATAATGGAATGATCTCATAGATTAAGGAGCGAATATTTAATTTTATTTAATTAATTAATTATTTTTAAAATTGTAAAAAATAATTTTGCGATTTGAGTTTGAAATTTAAAATGGGTACTAAATAAAAGTAATTTGATCCAATTTTTCACTCGGATTTTAAATTATTTTGCTCAGACACAGAATACGCTTTTCTTTCCACCCTAAATCATTTGTAAATTCATTCATAATAATTAATTAGGTTTCTTTTAATTTTTTTAAGAAATAAATATAATTTATAGAATGATCTCATTGATTAATGAGTCAATATTCAATTTAAGTTAATGAATTTCGTTTTTTAAAAATTGTAAAAAAAAAATTTGAGATTTGAGTTTGAAATTTAAAATGAGTACTAAATAATAGTAATTGAGGCCAAATTTTCAGTCAAATTTTAAAACATTTTTCTTAAATGAGTACTATATACTTATGATTAGATTACATGGTAAAAAAGTTCGACGGGGAAAAACATTCTACACAAGAAATAGTTCATGTAAAAACTAATAATTTTTGCTAACTCTTCATTCCCATCCTTCCCTTATGGCTCCTAGCTTTTTCCACTATTGCTAACTCTTGGGAATAATTTTTAATCTAATTTAAGTATATTTTTTATAATTTTAAAAATATTTAGGATTAAATGTATATAAAGTTTTTGTCAAATTTTGCAAGTTGTGTAATACTCATTGTGATTTTGTTTGGTTGAATGCTCATTTTTCAATTTTTCATATCTTAATTCAAGGCTTAATAGCTTTTTGGTCCCTCACTTATCACAGTTTTGCACTTTTGGTCCCCAATAAAAAAATTAGCACTTTTGGTCCTCCACATTGCTTATTTGTTTGCAAAAATGATCCCTATTTAGACGAAAACTGCAAAAGTGTGTAAATATGAGGGACTAATTTTTCTAATTTTTTCCTAAAGGGACCAAAAGTGAAAAATTGTGATAAGTGAGGGACCAAAAGAGTCATTAAGCCTAATTCATTAATCGTGCTTAAATAATGAGATCAATATTCGCCGTGCAACGCACGGGGTAAAAATGCTAGTACATATAAAAAAATACTAAATCCAGAACAACATTTTTAACAAAATTTACATTAATTAAAAACAGTATCCACAATATGTACGCAAATAGTCCTTGTGGATGCCATATTTGTTGAACCTTCCATTGGCAAGAACAACTCCACCTCGGCAACAACATCTACAGGCAAGCGTCTGACCTCGACAACATCAGCCTCGACAAACGCCACCCTTTGGTCGGCTGTATTAGTCCCCAATTTTTTTCCGCTTAGACACATAGATTTAGCTTCATTATCCTACCACTTCGCTACGGTTTTCCGCATCCACTCCAACAACACTCGCATCATAGGATGCTCGAGACTCTTTAGTAAGTTAGATCATTCTCGACTAGACGTTGATAGACAAGTCTCCTGTACCATATAAACAACCACGCGTCTTATCCCCACAATTTCATTCCATAGCTGAAGTTTGTTAGCTTCATCTATAATGGAGGGGGCGTCGTATCCCTCACACTAAAAGAAACCACTAAATTATCGACAATCCCAAAATTGTCAAAAAAATCTCGCTATTACCGACGGTCAGTCCGTGTGTAATTAAAGCCTTTTTAAAAACAATATATATATATATATATATATATATTAGGCCATCGGTAATTTAGCGGCAATAATTTTTGGGGATCAGTTACCGTTACAGAAACAATCGTGGGATTGAGAGAGGAGAGGGAGGAAGAGATTTCACGATTTCTTGCTCGTTGCTCGACGGATCGGAGTGATTTCATGGGGATCTAGAAGGTGAAGACTTGAGGATTATCTTTCCTACTTCGTTTCCATCCATTTTTCCACGACTATTTGTTCATCAAATCTTGAGCTCTTGGAGAAAAGGTTGGTTAAGCTTTGATTCTTGTTTCATTTAGCTTCTACACCTTCTCTAGGGTTCATATTGATACCCCATACGCTTATATACTCGCCTTGTTGATAGAGATGCTGATTTTGGGGGGAAAACCCCATTTTTGCACAAAGATTGGAACTTTAACATGCTAGATCCTTACCCATGCTTAGGACCTTTAGATTAGTTGTTGATATATGTCTTAATTAGAGCTATTCGAAACCAATTTCGGTAAATCTCAACTTTGAAAGTTTAAGCCTTTAAAGTTGACCCAAAAGGTATTAATTCACAATTTAAGTCCCATAATTTTTCCGAACGTTTTTTCTACCCTAGTTATCATCTAAGAATACCTAGGAATTAAATTAGATTGAAAGAAAAATTCGGCAAACCTTGTTTTGAGTGAGATGGTCGAGAGCTCACAATGGGAATTAGGGGAGAAAATCTTTTTCGTGAAACCTTAGAACTGATGCATGAACTTAGGTTTTTTTTAGGTAAGTGTTGAGTAGAGCATAATTTTGAATATATAGGTTGTAAAAATTGTCGTTGAAAAGTGTTTAAGAGTCTAATTGCACCCTAAGCAAGCTATATGGTTAAATACACCCTAGGAACATGAATAGGATTCCTAATTGGATATGATGACATGACTTACGCTTTCAAAATTAAATCGAAACGGTACTATGCTAGGTATTAAGTGTTTGTGTACAAAACTTGAATCGTTCGGTCAGTTAGGTATTACCCACAAGAGGTATGAACCATTGTTGTGTTGAGGATCGAAACTTTTTCGGGAAGGATTACTTGGGGGTAAATGGGGATCCCTTGATGTAGTAGTTTTTGGAACAAAAGAACATATAAGACTTCGATTTTGTAAATGAACTTCATAATGAATTAATCTAATATAGAACACTTTTAAGTGATAATGAGAACCTTTTTAAAGAAGATTTAGGATCTGAAAATGATTATGGAAAACAAGAAGGTTAGACGATCCGAGTGTTGAGAAAAGAGGAATACCTAAGTTGCGTACATCAAGAGGATGGGCCGCTGCGACTACAGGAGTAACTGAGTGCGGGTGACACTCCTTACCTGTTAAGCATTTCGTTCGGTCGTCAAGAGTATGAGCCGTGCGTGACGGGAAAGGTCACTACGGTTTAGGTGGCACTCATTACTTGTTAAGCATTGTGATGAAGTTCCAGGAAGAATACTTCTAGTATAATAGGATGTGACGGTCAACAAGGCCGAGTTGTATTGTTCCTGACTATACCTGGCATAACAGGAAGTGACGATCAACCAGGCAGAGTTGTATCATTCCTGTTCATGTCCAGCACAGCGAGCAGGAATGGTTAAACCATGAGGGTTAGGACCATCTTGACTATGGCCAAGGTTTTTGCTTGTTGAACAATTTGGTGGATAGAACGACGTTTACCTTAGGGTATTGTAGAGATAATAATCTTTATCTAGACATGAATCCTTGTGAGAATGAATCGTTTTTTGGCTAACCCTATTGGATTAATACATACATTGTGATGAAGTTCCAGGCATAGTACTTCTGGTATAGCAGGATGTGACGGTCAACCATGCAGAGTTGTATCGTTCCTGACTATACCTGACATAATAGAAAGTGACAGTCAGCCAGGTAGAGTTGTATTGTTCTTGTTCATGTCCGGCATAGCAAGTAGAAATGGTTAAACAAGGAGGGTTATGACCGTCTTGACTATTGCCTAGGTCATAAATGAAACTCGAGCAGAAATGGTTAAACACGAGGCCTGTGTTAGGACCGAGGTGCCCAGCCTTTAAGTGGCAATACCGTTGGTTTGTCTGGTCGCCAGGCAGAGTGACGTTATCCGGATTGTGTCCGCATACTTTGCAATGGAACGTCATGCATCTAACTATATTGGAGTGATGTGATGAGGATATACTTGTGCTTGCAGAATTATAACATGTCATGAATATGCATATGATACACCTATTATATATATATATATATATATATATATATATATATATATATATCTTGTGATATGCTACTTGTATTATACCTTATTTCGTGAGTTGACTCTCGCACTGTCTTGTTTGCTTGTTTGTTTGTCTATTTGTTTGTGGTTGGATGGTCGCCAAACTGCGAGATGGTCGACAACTGGTTCGTGATGGTTTGCCATTCGGGGCGGAACTGGAGCGAAATGATTACTATTGAGCACTCTGACGAGGACCTGGACTCCATGAGTGAGGAGGATGAGGGTTGCTGAGATAGGACTAGGGAATGGGTCGCTAGAGCCTACTGTTATGAGGCACTTGATGTTTTGACTGGGTGTGTTGTATTTTGGGCAGGGAGTAGTCGGACGTAGAGGTTTAGAGGAGACCATTTTGGGCTGACTGTTTCCTTCTTTCACTTGTAATTAGGGATGTCAATGGGTGCGGGTGGGCATGGATAGTATATACCCACCACCCGCTCCACATGTAAAAAATTATACCCGTATCCGCTGCATACCCATATGAATATCCATTAAATAGGTTTTAACCGGAATTTAAAATATCTGTGGATATCCATGGGCACCCGACACCCATGATCATAAATGAATTCACATGTATTTATTCAAAAAAAAATTATATTAAAAGTAAAATTTAAGATTGGACTTTACAGTCAATCAATGTTGAAGGAAAATACTTCATTTCTACCCTTTTTTTGGGTCTAAAGGGCTTTTTTTCACCATTACCGTTGTATAAGTTTACTTGAAGGAGAACTATAACTCAAACACAAATTCACTAGATATTAGACTTAATATATATATATATATATCTATGTATAGGGAGCATATCAGGTGAGAGGAGTAGTTTATTATGAGAGATGAGAGGGATTAATAATAGCCATTCGATAGTTTTGAAGGGTCATGATTTAATCTCATTTATAACCCTCCACGTGACACTCCAAACTCCAATTTTTAATCCCCACGCGCACCTCATCTGATTTGTCTTCTCCCAACCTCCTCCTCCAAAACATCTCTCACCGGCCGCTTCTGCCATAGCCGCCAGCCGTCGACCGCCACCTCTCATTCCATCACCGGCCACCACATCAACCTTCTTCACCACCAATCTGACCCATTCCTTTTCTCTGCCTCAAACGCACCACCGCTGCCCACCGATGTCCAGATCTGGAACAGCACCGCCGTCATGGACCAAGACTTCGATAGATCGGAACCACCATGGCGAGTTCGCGTAGTTGAAGGTCGCTCACCAGTCTGTAGTGTTGGGGCGCTGTTGTTGAAGGTTCCACGCTGATTTGCAATCAAAGCAGTGAATTGGATTTAGAGGGGGTGATGTAAGAAAAATGGGTAAAATGCTATACAGATCTGCAACTAAATTATATATTGTTGATATATATGTTCCATGACCCCAAACCCAATTGAATTGAGGATTTGATTTGGTCATTTTTTTGTATCGGTTGTGTGAAATTGGAGAGGGGAAATGGCAGAAAGGAGAACAGTGAGAAAGACGAAGCAGGGAGATGAAAGGGGTTTTCAGTGCGCGTGGGGCTTTGGGAAAATAATAGAGTGTCACGTGCACAGTTCAGTTGAATAAAATATCTGAACCGTATAAATTTAATCCAACGGTTAAAGATATTTTAGTATTTTATATATAGGGTGGGTATCCATACATCTATATCCGTACCCGCCCCATCAATAAATAGATAGTGGAATATCCATTAAATAAATCCGTGGATACCCGTGGGCGCGAGTAATTTTACCCATAGTGGGTTTTTATCCGCGGGTATCCACGAGTGTGAGTAATTTTGACATCCCTACTTTTAATATATTTGGAACTATTGATGTTTTCTGACAACTTGTAAATCTTGCATTCGGGCTTATATTTCAGACACTTGAGGTTGTAATTATTATGTCAAGTTTATGCATTGCATGTTGCGAAATGTTTTACTTTTAAAAAGGAAAAGAAAATGAAAAAAATTTACTCGCATATTTCACATTTACTTTAAACAGGTTACTATTATGACCCCTGAAGGTCGGGGCGTTACAAGCTTCACTTGAAAATAAAAAATACTAGTTTATACTCCCTCATTCCTATTTAATTGTCTAGAAAGATAAGAAACACACATATTAGAGCATCTCCAATACAAAGTTGCTAGTTGATTTGCTTAAACACTATTTTTGTGAACTCAAACTGCCAGATGTCATTAATGCAATGATTACTAGTGAGAGAAAATGACAAAGGGTAAATATGGAAGAATGAATGCATTTTTTAAAAATCAATACACTAATTAGATGCATTTAATGTTTTCTTAATAATCACAATTTTTTGTATTAGGTCTTATAATTAGGAACGGAGGGAGTATGATTTAAGCAACACAAACAAAATTCGCTCTAACTACTGTTGCTTATTTTATTTTTATTTGGGGTATACCTCATATATCTATATTATATCAAGGTCATATCACTATTCAAGTTCGTGAATGAAAGATAAAATATAATTTTTTAATCAAAAAGCAAGAAGAAAGAGAATAAACAATCGTTGCTTAAATAAGCAATTGTTGCTTATCCGTTGCTTAAATAAGCAATTGTTGCTGAATAAGCAACCAAACTGTCATGTTATGTTGCTTCAAAAGAAGCAACGTTGCTTAAGTACTCCAACTGGATTAAGCAGAGATGCTCTTAAGGAGAGCAATTAATTTTATTAATTTTTATAAAAGTATTATTTGTTTTCTTATATCACCCTTTTGGTATTTATTTTATCTTTTCTCATTTGTTGTTTCTGAAAGAGCATTTTTTGGAAAAACATTATTTAATGTTTTCTTGAAACTATAAGCGAACAAATATATACGAACAAATTTTTTTCTTCAAAAGTGGACAGTTAAGAAAAAACGAAGGTTTTTTGTGGTCTGTTTGAGTTTGTTTTAGTCTTGGGGGCGGTTTTTTGGTTCTTTCGAGCGGGTTTTTTCCTTTCTAGGTGTGATTTTTAGCAGATATCTTTTTGACCCCTTTGAGGAGGATGTATATCCATGTTCCATCTCCTCTCTTTTTTATCAATATATTTTTACTTACGAAAAAAGAAACAACGAAGATAGAAGGTAGTGTAGTAGAGTGCTGAGTTTGGAGGTAGTGCTGAGAAAAGTCCAGATAGCAGTGGCAGAATTTCAGAGATAGGGAAGAATGAGTTACGTGAAGGATACGACAGTAGTGACCGGTGATGTGAGGGAGCGAGGCACTGTCGAGTTGTGCACTGATGGGAGCATGGTACAAGGCTTGGGACTCTGGGGGGTGGTGGTGTTTTACGCGACATGGAGGGTAGATATATTTCTGGGTTTGCAGCATCTTGGGACGGTGGAGATGCACTTGCCGCAGAGTTACATGCGTTGTACAGTGGTATGTGCCATGTTTGGGACCATGGGCATCGCAAGGTTGTTTGTTTCACGAACTGCACTTAGATGGTGAAGCTTGTGATGGGCACGCTGGATGTGGGCTTACATTGGCAGCGTGGTGAAATTCTGAGGATCCGGAGCTTGCTTTAGCGTGAGTGGCAAGTGACTGTGTATTACATTCCCCGCGAGAGTAACATGGTTGCGGATGCTTTGGCCAAATATGCAACAAAAACGAGATGCGGGTGGTAAGTCTGGAAGCTACCTCCTGCGATCATTGTATCCCTGCTTTGTCACGATGTTCTTTTTTAGTTTTATTTAATTTTCCGTTGTAACAAAAAAAAAATTGCTGAGTTTTTTCCTCACGTCTTTCCTGTGTTTCCACTGTTCACGTAATGAATGCCGCACGGATTTGTGTGTAATGTTTGATTGAGAAGGAGAGATGATAAGGTTAGACATAATAGCTGACTTTTGCTTGGCATGATCAGTTATTGCTTTCAATTTGCTGTCCCTTTTGACTCTTTGGACAGCGATTAATTTCATTTTAACGAAGGTTAAAAACACTTACTTTAACATCACTTTTTTAAAATTCTTAATTAAAATTCATGTGGTTCATATTAAATTGAAAATGAAATCCATATTTTTAGTGAATTTCTATATAAATTTTAACTGATAAAAAAGTACTGAAAAGAAAATGTTGTGAAGAGTATTGCTTTTTTAAAATTTATAACCAAGCCATTCATCTTCTCTTGTTTATATCTGTCTATATATATACATACACGAGCCTAATGCAACAGACAAGGCAGCCCCAGTTCTATACTCTTGTCCCTGCATTTCAAAGAAAGCAAGGAATAAAGAGAAGAGAAAGATTATTAGAATCTCTTTCTGAGAATGAATTAAGAGTAGTTGTATAACATAATAACAATCAGTTTCATTTCTCTCTTATAAAATGGTGAGGCCACCTTGCTTTGAAAATTTGGGTACTAAGAAAGGGCCTTGGACTCCAGAGGAGGACATCATCTTGGTGTCTTACATTCAAGAACATGGACCAGGGAATTGGAGATCAGTTCCCAAAAACACAGGTAAACTCAACAGCATGAATATCTAATTTTAATTTCCTTCATTTATTCATTTAGGTGCATATTTTCATTTCTATGCAAAAGCATGTGTATATATGTGAATTATTACTTATGTCGGTAAGATATGTGTATCTGGTTTCTTATGTATTGAATTTTGGTTTGTCTCAGGTTTGATGAGATGCAGTAAAAGCTGCAGACTTAGATGGACTAACTATCTTAGACCGGGTATCAAACGAGGCAATTTCACTGATCATGAAGAGAAAATGATAATCCACCTCCAAGCCCTTTTGGGCAACAGGTACTAATACTACTCTCTGCTCTCTTCTTCTTTTTCTTGCCCCAAAAGTTGTGTTAAATAGTATTAAATTTGTTTCTAGTAATGTAAAAAAAAATTAAAATTGACTTCTGATTCCAAACTTATATTTAATGAAATCAAATACTCTTATATTTCTGATTTTGGAAACTGGGACTATCTTTGTTCTTAAAAAGAACTAATGAAAAACCAGGGCAATTTTGTTCACAACATGAAATCAATAAGGAAAGATACAAAATTTAAGCCCGGGGCGGGGGTGTTTAATTCTTTGGTATCAGCACATTTTTACTCAAAATCAATTCTGGCACGTAAAAGCTTCTCAGAAACTTCTCTACCAAAATTAATTTTGACTGCAGAATCAATCATAGAATGATGAGATGATTATATTTATAATTGGTGCAGATGGGCTGCAATAGCTTCCTACCTTCCACAGAGAACAGACAATGACATAAAAAACTATTGGAACACCCATTTGAAGAAAAAGCTGAAGAAGAATCAAAAAGGGGATGGAGATGGTGAAACCAATGAAGGACACTCTATTTCACAGGAAAAGGGTCAATGGGAGAGAAGGCTCCAAACAGATATCCACATGGCCAAACAGGCCTTATGTGAGGCACTGTCCCTTGACAACAACAAGCCAACCCTTATTTTGCAAGACACCAATAACAATACCACAACTCAATCACCCACATACGCTTCAAGCGCTGAGAACATAGCAAGATTGCTAAAAAACTGGATCAAGAAACCGCCACCAAATGAAACAAATTCAGGTAATTCCTTCAGCAAATTGGTAACTACAGGGTCCAGTTCTAGTGATCAAGGGGCACAGAGCAGCACCACATGCGCAACCGATCACCATTTCGACTCGTTCTTCAGCTTTAACTCTGATCGTTCTCGATCGGTGTCAGCTGAAGAAAACGCTAACCTTGCAACTGATTTTGGCTTCTTCGAAGAAGAAACCAAGCCGAACCTTCAGGAAACCACGCAAGTCCCGATCACGTTGCTGGAGAAGTGGCTTTTTGATGAAGATCTAATGAACATGCCACTGCAGGAAAGTACAGCAGGGCTGTTTTAGAATCAGAAATGATGTTAGGACATACGTTTTGGATTGATCGGTTTTGCGACGGTTTTTCAATTAACTGCTGCTAATGTTTGCGGTGCTTCTAAAGTGAATGTTTGTGGAATGCTCGCACAAAAGGCATGTGTCTATGTATCACCTCTCAACACATGGTTTTGCAAAGGTTTTTAATTAGTCTGTCGCTAATGTTTGCCGTGGTTGAACATCGTCACTAAAGTGCGTGTTTGTGGGATACTAGCACAAAAAGCACGTGTCTATGTATAACCTCTCAAGACACGGTTTTGCAAATGTTTTTAATTAACTGTTGTTAATGTTTGCCGTGGTTGAACATCGTTTCTAAAGTGCATGCTCGTGGGATGCACGAAGAAAAAATGTGTGTCTATATATCATTATTAATAGCCACCAAGGTTTTTTTTTTCTTAGTTCATTGTGTAAAACTAATTTTATCAGAAGTTAGTTTGGTTTCTATTTTTATTGACAATAAAAACTGAAACCAAACATGCCATTAAACTTTAAAGGTCTTCCAAAATGGGACCCCTCTTCTAAGTACATGACCGTAGGCACGTAACTCACCACAAGCACATTGATATTGTTAATTCTGCAATCTACCAAGTAATTATACTTGAATATAAAAGAATATACGTGTCTTTTTTTTGTACACTTCAAAATTACGATTTTTCATAAATTAAAATTACGTTAAATTGTCACATTATTTTATCTAATACAATTCCGAATTATTTGAGTTCTTTTATTTTTTAAAATCTTAAATTGCTGCTTGAAATTTGAGGAACTCATAAGCAAATTTAAAAACCGATTTATAATTGGTTTAATTAGTTTAGCGTCAACACCGAGATCAATTTAAATAACTCAAAATTAACGCCTTGCATTGGTGATGATGGCGGGTGTTGCTTTTATCCGTTGACACTAAGAGCTCGTTTGGTGCGACGTATAATATAAGACCTGATAGTATAAGACCTGATAGTATTAAGCCTGATAGTATAAACCCTGATAAATTTCTTATACTATCCAGCGTTTGGCCATACTCTGTATAATTTATCATATCGTTTAAATTAATATGTTTAGTGAAGTATTGAATAATGATATATAATAAAAATAAAATATGGAGGTGATTTCTCAAACAAATCTGCTCCATATCTTCACAAAACCGTTTTAAGTTGAAGATACAAACTTCCACAAACAACTTCAAATCAAATCTTTTGAAACACGATTTGATTACACTTGATATATTCCTTGACGGCGGACAGAAGCTTCTTGAATAAACCCTAACTTGGTTAACATGTAAACACTCCAAAGCTTCACAATTAAAACAGCCAAGTACACAGTACGTTTCCCAGGGACAAATGTCACAGCAAGATGTTACAACATCTTGTCACACATCTTGGCACGCACAACACATTAGCTAAAATGTAGACAACCATAACAAAGGAACAACAAATGAAGAAAAGGGGTATTGTGGTGTCATTCTCAGATTTTCATATCTCTACACCAACAGATAGAAGTCCAGACCTATGCTACCTGCAGTTGACATATTACATCTTTATGGCAAAGGGTCTCCATAAAAAGTGCCACGCTCCGACGCAAGTACATTTTGTACGGTTCCAACGACTAGAAGCTATGTGAAGAACACGGTTCAATGGGCTGCAACAACTATCTTTCACTCACAGAAGATTCAGAAGTATAAAGAGAAAAAGTGAAGACTTGAAGAGGTAGCGCTTATGCTCACATAGATTGACCTTCTATGCTCAAATCACTTAAGCGTGAAAAAAGCCTCAAAGCTCATAACTCAAAGATGATCATCAATATCGTCTGGTTCAACATGGATAGTAGATTTTCTTAAGAGTCAAATTAGCAGAACATAAAGTATATGCTAAGAGTCAAACCTCATCTAAAATACGTTATGGTTCATGAACTTAAATGTATCTACCATTTTTCTTATTAGAAGAGACTATTTGTAGATGAAATGATCTTGCGAAAGATCGTTTGAGAAGAACTCCTTTAAATTTGTTGTAAATGAGGAGTTCTGATAATACTTAGTAAGGAGGAGTCCTTCGAATACTTGTGCTTGGAGAGACAGGGGAAAAAGAATACTCAACAATGCCTGGAGAGGCAGTGCCCAAATAATACTCAACTTCTTGAAGAGGAATGGACAAAGAATACTTGTTTTTCTGAAGAGGCTGTGGGAAAATAATTCTCATTATGCCTGGAGAGACAGTGGTAAAAGAATACTCATTATGCCTGGAGAGGCAGCGGTAAAAGAATACCCATTATGCCTGAAGAGGCATGCACAATAATACTTGTATGGAGAAGTCTTTGATACTTGCTTAGTGAAATCTTGGTGATGTCAAGGACTTAATGTAACCCTATCGTTCAGAGAGTAAACCAGGATAAATTTCTTGTGTGTCTTTTGATCTTTCCCATACTTAAGTTTTCGCTCGAGGTCAACAAAGATGATAAATCTTTCTATCATTTGGAAAGCCAACTTTTGTTGAGGGCACAATTTAATTGCCTATTCTTGTGCTATTTTGATCAACTTCATCTTCTACCACGAATGATTGGCACGTTTATATGAGAGGCATAGGCCATTTATATAAAGTCCATGGAAAACAAAACAGCGATCCACATAATGAAAGGGGCAATATTTATACTGGGCCAATCTTCAACGAAGAAGAACGCAGGTCCAAGAGCTACTAACAAATGTATCTGTGAGTTGAGTAATGGATATAACCTGAGAACCTTGACCAAGAAAGAGAAAAAAAAAAAACAGATAACTAAACAATAAATAAAAGAAAGATAAGCATCTTGAAGCTTTGGATAATCAAACGGTTTTTTTTTTTAATTATAATCAAACGAAATCAAAACAATATAGCTTGTCTTTTCTATTATATTCTTCAAACCTTCACATACAATGTTGTGTACTCTGAGCACTTGACGTACAATATAGGACTGTGCGGCTGCTTTCACCGTTGGATTATGCTAAAATTTGAATATATTATTCTATACTTTTAGATCTTTAATTTGATTGGTCGGATTATCAAAATAATTTATGTGCAGATAACATAGATAAAAGTAGATAAACATGAATTAATCCTAATTTCTATGTGTGATGAAGAAAAGTGAAATGTATTTTTTTTTCGAAATTACAACTATCTATTACAAAGTTTGTTTTATGCACATCCGGAATATGAAATATAAAACTATAGCAATTCATTCGAAAAAGATTATGTTTCATAATTTTCGAATGATTTTTATTATTATTTGTTCATAATTTTTTTTTTTCTAAACTGATATTATTTTGTTATATTTCTGGATATAGACTTTTTTTTTTGAAAAGATTTCTGGATATAGATTAAACGAGAATACATGTCGTGGTAAATGAATATTAATTCCAATACAGTCGTGCCACTTATTTAGCACGATTGTACCAACGACATAACTCGCGCGTAAAATCATGTTCAGATTAGCCCTAAATGCATTTTAGACACTAGATAAATGTTCCAAAAACCTACCAGATAAAAAAAAACTCATACAATACCATTCTATAGTGTCGTGGAGGGTGAGGAACAAGGAAAAACACTTCAAACAATGATTGGAGGCAAAGAGGGCTATTGAATTGCTTCTTCTCTTTTCTCTCTGTCCTTTATCCATTTTATAGCCACTTAGGATTACCTTGTGTTTCATGTAAATAATTATAGGCTAAATTCCCTCTCTCAATGTTACGATTTAGGATATGATTTTGAACCCTATTTATTATATATGTTAAATTTAATTTTATAATTGTTGATTGTGCTTCTCTTTTATGCCTTTAATTCTACCTATTCTATTCTATTTGGAATGACTAAGCATATCAAAAGTAATTGATGAAGGGATAGACCACAATAATGCAACAAAGGGGGTTGGACTGTGTCCTTGTAATTCGATCACAATTGACTAGATTCTACCTGACTTCGTAGATAGATTTGCTTTAATTAAGCTTCTAGCCTAGAGACGAGTTGTGCAAATGATAAATAAAGAGTTAAGCAGCGGACAATGAACACAAGTCTTTTTATCTTAGTTCCTTGACATCACCACCCTTCACCATCACTACCACCACCGCAACTTCTACTGCCACCACCACTACCGCACCCTCCAGCATCATTACCACCACTTTCCACCCAAGAGCGGATCCAAGGTCCAGCACTCCGGCAAGCCTGGGCACTTGCCCAAGCTTTGTGGCAAAAAGAAAACAAACTGATTTGGGATGCAGAGGCAAAAACCCACGCCAGAGGTTCCATTGATACTATACTTGGCGGTCACTAGTACGGCGGTCTGCGCAATGTTGTTGCAAGAGGAACATAAGAAGTATAAGATGATCTATTTTGTTAGTCACACCTTACAAGGGGCAGAGGTGCGCTACCAAAAGATAGAAAAGGCAGCCCTCGCAATACTAAAAACAGCCAGGCGACTCCGGCCATATTTTCAAAGTTTTCAAATAAAAGTGAAGACAGATATCCTATTGCGACAAGTTTGGCAAAAGCCAGATCTTTCAGGGTGACTTGTTAGTTGGTTGGTGGAATTATCGGAGTATGACATCGTGTATGAACCAAGAGGACAAGTTACAATCCAAAGTTTGATTGATTTTAATTTGTGGCAGAAATGACGCCCACGGAGGGTGATAGAGAAAATTCATAATGGGTTCTTTCGGTGGATGGTTCTTCGAATGAACAAGGAACTGGAGTTGGTGTATCAATTGAAAGCCCAGATAAAATGTTGATCGAACAATCACTAAAATTTGGATTTCGGGCGAGTAACAACCAAGCCGAGTATGAGGCACTAATCGCAGGATTGAGGCTCGCAATTGAATTAAGAGTGCAGAAGTTGTACATAAAGGGCGATTCACAGCTGGTTGTCAAGCAAGTTAAGGGCGATTATCAAGTGAAGGATCCACAACTGTCTAAGTATCTAGAGATCGTGTAGAGACTTATGCTAGCGATCAAGGAAATTAAGATTGAACACATACCAAGAAGTCAAAATGAGCGAGCAGATGCACTAGCCAAGTTAGCTAGCACTGGACGACTTGGAATCTATCAAACAGTAATACAAGAAACATTAGCTCGCCCAAGTACTGACTTGGTGGAATTCAAAGCAACAAAGGTTGTAACAAGTGGTGAGCGATCGTGGATGGACCAATTATAGATTTTTTGACTCAGCAACCTCAGCATGAAAGCAAAAACACAAGGGAAAGAAGAAGAGAAACTAGTTTCTATACTTTAGTTGGCGGACAACTGTATCGACGGGGAATTATGTCGCCAATGCTAAAGTGTGTAGATATGGATAAATCTCAAGATATAATGGCTGAAGTTCATGAGGGAGTATGTTCAAGCCACATTGGAGGACGATCTTTGGCTGTGAAAGTGCTCAGGGCATGACTCTATTGGCCAACAATCAAGAAGGATTGCTTGGAGTATGTTAAGAAATGTTCTAAGTGTCAAATTTTTCTGATCTACACAGGGCACCACCAGAGCAACTCACGACAATGACCGCCCCTTGGCCCTTCGCCATCTGGGGGGCGGACATTTTGGGACTCTTTTCAGTGGCCAAAGCTCAAATGAAATTTATTGTGGTGGCGGTAGATTATTTTACAAAATGGATAGAAGCGGAAGCAGTGGAAACAATTACTGTTGCAAAGATCAGAAATTTCTTGTGGCGGCGAATTGTGTGTAGCTTTGGCGGTCCAATGGGTTGGTCATGGATAATGGCACGCAGTTCACGAGCGCATTGACAAGGGAATTTTGTGCAGACTTGGGAATAGAAATGCGGTTCGCCTCGGTTGAACATCCGCAGACAAATAGCCAAGCTGAGGAGCTAACAAAGTCATATTGAATGGATTAAAGAAGAAGTTGGATGAGGCCAAAGGTTGGTGGGCGGAAGAGTTTCCAGGAGTTCTATGGGCGTACAATACAACTGCGCAGACCAGTACTGGCGAAACACCGTACAAACTTACTTATGGTTCTGATGCCATGTTGCCCGTTGAAGTGGAAAATCAGAGTTGGCGAGTTATAACAATGAATGAAGAAGAAAACAATGATAACTTGATCGCCAACTTGATCATGCTCCCTGAGTTGCAAAGGGAAGCTCACTTGCGCAATGAAGCAGGGAAAGGAAGGGTTGCACGTAAGTATGCATCCAAGGTCGACTCTCGGAAGATGAAGGCGAGAGACTTGGTACTACGCCAAAGGACAATGACCTCAAGGTGTAACAAGCTAACACCAAGCTAGGAAGGACCTTTCAGAATCAAGGGTGAAGTGGGCGTGGGAGCGTACAAACTTGAACAGCTTGATGGTGGCCAAGTTCGCCGCACGTGGAATGCCTTTAATATGAGATTATATTATAGTTAAGTCAGAAAAATCGCACTCTTTTTTCCTTAAAGAAGGTTTTTAATGAGGAGACCTATGGAAATGAAGGGAAGAAACTCCCATGTAGGAATCAATAGACCTCAGTTTTATTCTAAGTAATGAAAAAATTGTCTTACAGTTTGATGTTTGTCACAATTGGTGAGATCTAACTCATAAAATTTTCTTTTTATTTACTAATAAAAGGGGTGTAAGTCGCCTTATGGCATGATCTAAGACGACTAAAACTTTCGCAATCAGAAAGCGTCGCCGCTGAGCTCACATAGCCTTGGCAATTCTAGTGGTCACTAGAATCCAAGCCACGTCCGTAAAACGACTAAGGCCAGTAAAATGTGCCTAAGCCTCGGCTAAAATACCGAGCAACAAAAAGCCTCGCCAAACGGCGAGCCTAGCCTCAGTAAAAATGCCAAAAGTAAATACAATGTTAAAGATATCCAAAACATTCATTTAAATCAAAAAGGGGGCGAAGCCCGAAACAAAATAGTCATTACAACAAAATAGAAATAAAAAAGGAGGGCGAGGCCCATTGTTCAACAACAAATTAAAAAAGGGCGAGGCCCATTACAAGCATTAAGGAGGACACAAAATCAAACTTGGTCATTCTTCGCTTGCTCCTCTTGGTTAACCTCGCCACTTCCACCAACCTTGACATCAGCTTTCTTCACTCCCTCACCCTTGGCTTCTTCTTCTTTCTCTTCATCTGACGCTTGCATGAAAGGAAGGCTACTCACATCATGATCGGCGGGCCCCACGACCTGGCTGTCAACGATCTTCTTCATGAACCCAAACTAAGAGTAGTCGAGCTTAGGGCAGAGAATTTGAAGCTGGGCCTTGGCATCCAAAATCCCAAGAATGTACTGGCGAGAACTCTACTCCAAGAAAGTCTTGTCAAATTCTTCCAAGTTAGCTTCAAGCTCTTGGCTCCTTTTCTCTGCTGCTTGAAGTTTACCTTCAGCACTTTCTCTTGCAGCCTTATCCTTGGCGAGCACCTCATCAGCCTCCTGCAGTTGCTTACGAACGCCCGCCAGGGTATCCTCTGCCTGCTTTTTGGCAATTTCGGCACGCTTGGCAGCGTTCTCGGCGTCAGATTTTAGGCGGGAATAGGCAGCCTTCGCCTCTTCAAGCTTTAACTGAGCACAAGCTTTGTCAATCTCAACACCCTTCAAGTGTGGAAGAAGACCGGTGGCGCAGCTAGCAGCGGCGAGGGCTTGGTTCACAGCCAGGGTCCCTGCACCCTGGACTCCTTGCGCGGGGACCTCATGAGGAATTTGGATGTTGAAATTCTTTTCCATGAAGTGCAAGCTGTCAAACTTAGAGTCAAAAAACGCTATGAACAGGACTCGCTGCTGCACTTAAATTGGCGAACGCCCCAGGAGTCTTATGTTTGGGTGGAGGAAGGTTGGAGCTCGACTTCTTCTCTTTATGGACTTTGGGCATAGACTTATTCAAAGTCGTTTGCTTCAAGTCACCTTTGGAAGCGTCGGATTTTTGACGCTTCGCTTCTCGCTCATCGACTAGTGGCGATTTCTTCCTGACGCCCTTGGTCTCCTTCTTCTCATTTTTTCGATGCCCTTTGGCAGTCTCGACTTGGCTGGCAATAAAGGCAGACATGCTCTCAGGGTTAACACCGCCCTTGTTCTTGACCATTTCAGCTGCACAAAAGACAGAGTAAAGAGCGGTGAATAAAAAGATGGTAGGAGAAGATTTCAATCTGCTAACAGAGTTAAAACTTACTGAAAAAATCTGGAAGTTTCTTATCTTTGGCGGCTTGAAGCAGGTCATCACACGGAATTTGGGGAAGGGATAGTATGTACAAGGCGACCCGCTATTCAGCCTCGGTCAACGCCTCGAGCACAACAGTGATGTCGTGGCGAGGATTGACGGTCCAATGTAGGGGGAACAGTGGGTGGTCTTTTGGATCAAGAATAAGATTGGGAATATCAGGAGAATGGGAGATCTTAAAAAACTTCTTTTGCTAATGCTTGAAGTAACTTTTGAGAGGTTTGAAAGTGGCCATGGCGGGCGGATAAAGGGACAAAAGAGACTATGGAATGTTTGGCGGTACAAGTTTTATAAAAGTAAAAGAACAACGGGTAAGTAGGCGTGACACTCAGCTGTTCACACAACAATTCAAAACAGCGAATGAAACTCCAGGCATTCGGGAGGAGTTGACAGGGGGCGACATTAAAAAACGTAAGAACGTCACAGACAAAATAGGAAAAGGGGAGTTTATGTAAAGTTCAGTAAGAATGAAACCATGGAGATAAAACCACGTGGGCGACCCATCAGCACCCGAAGGTTTGAGTGTGGCAACGTCGTTATCATCACAAGGGGCGACATTCAAAGATAAGTCGTCATTCTCGCCTGTAGTAGGGTTTATTTTGGTAAATCCCTAGGCGTTAAGGCGGTTATTATTTAATGATTGAATGCTATTCCAAACTGAGTGAAAGAGACACTTTTCATCTACAAGTTGGAGGTTGGTTCGCCAATCGGGCGAGGCAGAAGGAATGTCAGAAGAAATATGGGAAGTTATTGAGCCAGTTGGACCACTTGGAAGGCTATAATTGGAGGGCGAGGAAGAAGACTTAGAGTCAGAATCGTCTAAAACAACGACTTCATGACTGGCATTGACTTCCTGGTCGTCGGAGGATGAAGAAAAAGAAAAAAAAAAGAGAAGAAAGGGTTTCGTTTTGAGTGGACATTCTAGGAAATTTCATAGAATGTAGATGAAGAAATTAAATAAAAAGTGAGCAAAAGCAAGAGTAAGGAGAGAAAACTGACCGAAAGTGAGGGAGGTAATAAGGAAACAATGAGCAATGGTGGCGGGAAGAGCACGGAGGTCACCGGAGCAACGATTCGAGGTCACCGGAAAGGGAAGTTCTTCAGACACTCAAGAGGGAGATTCAAACTTTTAGTGAGCAGAAAAAATGAGAAGGGAGAACGAAAAAGAGAGAAGAGAGAGAGGGAAAGAGGAAACGACATGTTTGGGATTCAAATGTTTTCATGAAACGAGGCAATCCCTCGAATCCCGCGTGAAAAGACAGCGGCAGTTAATGCTAATGATGGAAATTTTTTGAAAATAGTGAAGCGTGTGTCAGACGAAACGATGTACCGATTGAGGGCGGCGAGCAAGGAAGTGGCGTGGAATAGGCGCGCGAGGACTAGTCAAGGGCGAAGTTCAAATTCTTCTTTTTTCTACTTAGAAGACATCTCAGCTTTAAGAAGGTTCAAAGCTTCATGTCTTGTGGGCTTGTGGGCTAGGCGCGCGCCCAGGGACAACAATGACGCAATTCTTTTTCTACTTTGAAGACATCTCAACTTTAAGAAGGTTCAAAGCTTCATGTCTTGTGGGCTTGTGGACCGGGCGGGCTATCACGAGCCCATAACCCCTCCTGGTAAAGAGGATACTTGCCAGGGGAAGGAACGCCCGGGGAATGCGGCTATTAAGGCAGTGAATGGACACGCAGTGAAGATGTGGTCCCAAGTCCATTTTGTCTTATTTGTACTTGTCTTACATGTATTTGTTTTATTTGTATTGTGATTTGGGCCTTGGATGTAAGACCCAAATCCAATAATATTCTAGATAAGGGTCATACCCACTATAAAAGGGGGTCTCACCTTGTAATAGGTAAATTTTTTATCATTAATGAGATAATTCTCTTATTCTTACATCATTCTTACAATTTATGCTCTGCTAGGATTTGATAAGGACATAACATATTCTCTTAATAGACCTTAGACTAGAACAAATTATGCTTCATGTTTGCTATGTTGGGAAGTGAGATTCCGATTTTCTCGACACTCAACAGAAAATGTAAACGGAACTCTTCTTACCAAATCAGATGAAATTCGTTAAGACTATATCTTTCCTTTTTCGTTTATTAAAGAAATTGAAAACTAATAATAACCTTAAAAAAATTTCTTTGGAGTTAGGTAGAAGTGTAGAACTAATTCTAGATTGGCAGCTGAGTCGTGATTGTGTTTGCCACTCAACAAGTTGGATAACACGACATTATATCATAGCTAACGAAAATTTATATACTGCGGATACTAACTTTGTCTTTATGTCCTCATCATCCTCATATATTTGCCATAATTCTCCATTTTATTTTACTCTTTCGCCATCATCGAGGTCCTATCTCTAATTTTAGAACTCTACTTATGATATGGAAATGGAATTATGGATGACATTTTGTGTTGGCTCTATCTACATTTTTGTGTTTATTACATCTTTTTATATTTATCAATTTAAACTAAAAATAATACAGCTTTCCTATTAAAAAAAATTATACATTTTTCAAGAAGTCCTCTAATTTTTCTAATTTTTCGAGAGAAAAATGATTACACCGTTAACCAATCAAATTTTAAGGATATGCTACATCAATTAATAAAAATAAATAATTTTTTTTAACATCCATGAAATCTAATTGGTTAACTATGTAAAATAATTTTACATCGACAGTGCATAGAAATTAAACTCATTTTTCAATAGATGTATTGTCCCTATAATTGACGCAAAACGAGGTGATTTCCAATAATTGTAATTCTTTTAATAATAATCGTGAATTAACAATGAATTAATATCAATTTAATTTGATATATTAAAACTTAATATCAATTTTAATATTATATGATAAAATACTAATCATCATTGTTTTTTTGAGACTAAAAACTGAAAACAACAACAAAAGTAAAAAGAAAGATGGCGGCCAAGACTCCCTTGGAGGAGTTCCTCAAGTCCTCATTCCAATTGTATCACTTAACCCTATCCTAGCAAGTGCATTTGTAGGTTTATTGAGCTCTCTTGGGACATGATGGAAGATCACCTCCCACTCTTTCTAGATCAAGACCCACGCTTCTGCTATGCAAGTCGCACATGATTGAAGGTTGAGGGAAACTGAATTATCAAGACAGTTCACCACGTCCAAGCTATACATCTCGCAAACAATTTTTCTTGCACTAGTACACTACGTCAAAAAGAGGCCGTGGGTTACAATAAAAAGCTCAGCTAGATAAACATGTCCAGCTCCCTCAAAACTATAAAAAAAAATTCCAAACTCCATGATGGTCTCTCAACAAGTCATCACAACCCATAAACGAAAAACCTCAATTAAAACTCACATCCATGTTCAATTTTAACTAACCCACTAGATGTGCTATCCAAATACCTACATTAAGGGCTAGAGAAGAATCATCCCCAAGAGACAGATGGGGTGAGACATCACGAAGGATGCTCCTCTAAACAAAGTGTAGCGGCCAGACTTCACTACTTATCATCATGTTGTTTCTCCATCTTCAGATCCATCATAAATTATGAAGGAACCGAACAGAGTCTGATGCTTGATGATGTAATTAAGGCATCCAACAATGGGCGTTATAGAGGAATCAAATTACAACCACAAGATCCATACCTCTTTGGAGTGGGAGCAATCCCTCAAACAATGAAGGATATCTTATAAAGGATGGGACAACACATACATGCTGGATTAACCGCAATATTGCAATAGAAGTGATGAGCGTTTGAGGGAACAATTCTATGCAAGACCAGCCAAAGGAGAAATTTATACTTCTCCGGAACATGAAGTTTCCACATCTGGAGCCACAAAGGATGTGCAACTGAGTTCCTAGAGTGAGAACTCATCCAAGAAAAAGCAGAGGCCGTAGAATAACACCCATCCGACAATAAGTTCCATCTCCAAGCACCTTGATAAGCTTGTCGATTCAGCCCTAAAACATTAACGAGCATCGTCCGAATCTCTTGAGGAAAACCAATCCAGATACCTTGTTAATTCCATCTATTATTCCAAGTATCCTTTACTTGAAGCTCAGTATCACTGATATGGACAAAAGGTAAAAACTGACATAGGGCTCCAAAGCCAAGCCATTTCCGATACCAAAGGGACAATCTCCTTGTTGTAACATGCAAGAGAAACCATCCCTCAATCGCTCTCTAGCCCTAACAATGATGTGCCTAGGGTACGACACGTTACCTTTAGCTTTACACTCCAAGAATTGTGTATCTTTCAAATAGATGCTCTCTAACATTCGGCTCAAATGCACTTCCGATCCTGCGACATCCTCCAAACCGGCTTTCCAAGTAAAGCTATGTTACCTTTCCTCGTCTCCCTAACACGCAAACCTCCACAATCCTTCTCATTAGTGACTTTCTCCCATCTCACAAGGTGCCAACATGTCTTAGAAGGATCATAGTTCATGAGGCACTACACTATATGACGAAAACGAAGGTGAGGATGAGGTTCTTGCAATGAAAATAGACTTGGAAAAAACATGACAATATCAGTCGTGATTTCCTCCGCTTAACTCTAGTTCAGTTTAGTTTCCCATCTAGCATTGTGAGTCTTTATCATGTGGTGTGTTTGCAACTCAAGGTTAAATGTCATTTTGATTGTAGTTTTTGAAAACTTAATTTAAAATTTGTTTTTAAATTTTTTTTTTTTTTTTAAATTTGTTTGAATTAGATGTTTTACAGCATTTAAAAAATTGTAATCTGAAAACAAAAAAACATCTTTTACCTGTTATGATATTTTAGTTTTAAAAGTTGAAATTGAAAGGTATTAAAAAACAATGATTTTAAATTTTCAGTTTTTAAAAGCAAAAAATAATTTTAAAAAATTGTAATCAAACAAACAGACCCGAAGCCTCTCTCGTTAAAGTACATAAATATAGAGGGATAATGGCAAAGAAGTAATTGAAAGATATTAGGTGGGCAAAGACAAACACATACATGTTTGGATATATTTCAATAATTCAATAATAATAATAATAATAATTGTTGAATATTCAGAAAACGTTCCTTGGCGTCCTGCTCCACGATAAATAGAACAACCAGCACCTCAACTATTCACACTCTTCCTCGTGCTCTCGCTTCACTCCTTTCTCACCTACCCTTCCTTCCTTCCTTCCTTCCATCGCAGATCAGATTCACAAACCATGGCTTTCGACAAGATCAAGGTCGCCAACCCCATCGTTGAGATGGACGGTCTGTCAATCAATCTCTCTCTCTCTTCACCTTCCGATCTGATCTCTTCCGATTCTTCTTCATTTTCGATACAATCGATTTTGATTTCGATTTTTTGTTTTCTGGTTTCGTGTGTGTACTGAATTATCGTTTTGCTGCGATTGGGATATTTTTGATTCTGATATTTTCTTGTGGACCTCACTCTGTCCCGTTGTTGTTTGTTTCATCCTTGGATACGTTACATCAACTGAAAACTCATAAATATTCAATCGCTTTGTCTTCCTCTCTGATTTCCTTTTATTTTTCTTAATTTTATTTCTCGATCTGTGTTCTTGTTGTAGAGTAAATGTTTTCTGGTGAAAAAATTAAAATGCATTGAATTTTACCTTTCTTCAGAATCAATTCTGAATCCAGAAGCTTCTTTCTGATTGATTCTGATTCTAGCTTTTGAATTGATGTTTGTTTTTGAATCAATTGTAAAACATGCTCGTAATTGTGGTAAAAGTATATCTAAAAATTGAATTTGCAAGGAAGTGTATTGCCATTTTAATTCACTGAAGGACTGAGGACTTGAAGGAGATGTTTGCTAGTTTTGATTCGAAATCATACTTTTCGAGGTTTTGATTCGTAATTGTGCTAATAATAGCTTAATACACTCACTGATGTCTCTTCTCTTGGGCTTAGCATGGATTTTACTTTGCATGTTGAAAATGATACCTGCCTCGTTTTTTAATGCGACATTGTGTATGATTCCTACTTTGTATTGCAGGAGATGAAATGACTCGAGTTATCTGGAAGTCAATCAAGGATAAGGTGATTTATCATGATCATCTTGCTCTTAGTTTCATTTTCTTGTGAAAAGTGCTTATAATTGTAATGTAATATATTTCTGTCATTTTCTTATGGCGTAGCTCATTTTGCCCTTCTTGGAGCTGGACATCAAGTACTTTGACTTGGGCCTTCCTTATCGTGATGAGACTGATGATAAAGTTACAGTTGAAAGTGCAGAAGCAACTCTTAAGTATGCTATTAGATAATGTGTTTCTTCTTATTATTTATTTGCTCTTGTATAATTGTTATCATTGGTTCGCTAACGGTTTTACTGCTTTGTAGATATAATGTAGCAATCAAGTGTGCAACTATCACTCCAGGTATTGTTGTCAGATTCTAACATATTGTTTTTGTTTTTACCTTCGTATGAGTTTGAGTGAATGCATATACATTTTGTAATTAAGAAATACGGGATATCCTATTTATTGATTGTTCATGAATCATAATGATGGAATTGCTGCATCATAATTTTGCACTGGGCACTTGATTTTGGCAGAGCTTATACTAGTGTTATAATTTATAGATGAAGCTCGTGTGAAGGAGTTTGGTCTGAAGCAAATGTGGAGGAGTCCAAATGGGACAATTAGGAATATTTTGAATGGTAAGCTAACTTAGTTTACTTGATTATTGTTTGTTAATGTTAAATACTAGTAGTTAATTATTATAGTCTGGTCTGTCAATGGTAGCTAATAAGCAGTATATGAGTACTGCACATTATTGGCTTATTATTTGTTTAAAAATATTTCAGGGACTGTCTTCAGAGAGCCAATTCTTTGCAAAAACGTCCCTCGCCTTGTTCCTGGTACTTACACTGAAAATTTCTTTTTACTTATTCCTTGATGAATGGAGGTGTGTAAATCTTTCTCTGCATTGCCAGGTTGGACAAAGGCAATATGTATTGGAAGACATGCTTTTGGTGACCAATATCGGGCCACTGACCAAGTAATTAAAGGAGCTGGAAAGCTGAAGCTGGTTTTTGGTATACATCTTTCTTGATTTTGGGCAGCTTCTTGAGATTTCATTAGCTATTAAGCTAACTTATACTAAACCTTGTTATATGTTCTTTATGGACTTGGTGTTTTTCAGTATATTTGTGGATAACTAGAGATTTTTTTTTTGTGAATTTTTTGATTCTTGTAGTTCCGGAAGGCCAAGGTGAGGAGACTGAATTGGAGGTTTATAACTTCACCGGTAAAGGAGGTGTTGCATTGGCTATGTACAACACTGATGAGGTTGATTCTGCAGTGTCTTATATTAGTTTGATTAGATAGATTGCAGTGAAATCTGCTAGTTACTGAACTATCTATTCTTTGATATGAAGTCTATTCGTTCTTTTGCTGAGGCTTCCATGGCAACTGCTTATGAGAAAAAATGGCCACTTTATCTTAGCACCAAAAATACAATTCTTAAGAAATATGATGGAAGGTATGCAATTTATTATTAGCTTATTATTTATTTCTTGTAAAAAATGTTTGCTGCATTGATCCCCTGTTTAATTATATTCATTTATTGGTTAAAGATTCAAGGACATATTTCAAGAAGTTTATGAGGCAGGATGGAAATCGAAGTATGAGGCTGCTGGTATCTGGTGAGTGAATGGGTACTTTTGTTTTGGGATAATTATTCATATTATATTATTGTTTACCTTTGTCTGTTGTATTTGATAGGTATGAGCATCGGCTCATAGATGATATGGTGGCATATGCACTTAAGAGTGAAGGAGGTTATGTATGGGCATGCAAAAACTACGATGGAGATGTCCAGAGTGATTTCTTAGCTCAAGGTTTGTCTGATATGCTTGTTTATTAAGCACTTGCTTTTGCAATGTCAGATGCAGAGATTTCTTTTCCTCTTTAACTAATACCTATTCACACTTTCATAGGTTTTGGATCATTGGGTTTGATGACATCTGTACTGGTACGTGTTATCCCAAGTTCCTGAATATACTTTTTGAAATTTTTATTCTTATCCACATTTTATGGAAAATCTTTTCTCTCAGTTGCTGCAATAACTCGTTAAGAATGAAATCAACCATTCTTGTGAATGATTTATTGGCCTTGGAACATACTTTGAGATTTCTTCTAGTCTATGCCTGCGGATACTAATTGAATCATGGGATGTGTTCAGGTTTGCCCTGATGGAAAGACCATTGAAGCAGAAGCAGCCCATGGCACAGTTACCCGTCATTTTAGGGTTCATCAGAAGGGTGGGGAAACCAGCACAAACAGCATAGCATCCATCTTTGCTTGGACAAGAGGGCTAGCTCACAGGTATAGTGCAGTGTAATTTCCATCGTTGAGTGCCAAGCTACCCAATGTGTTAGAAGCTCTTTGCTTATAATATTTTGATATATTATGGAATTAAATGTTTCTTTCTTGACAGGGCTAAACTGGATGACAATGCTAAACTCTCGGATTTCACTGACAAGCTAGAGGCAGCTTGCATCGGAGTAGTAGAGTCAGGGAAGATGACCAAGGATTTGGCACTTATTCTTCATGGATCCAAGTATGTTGCTTATCATTGTTGTGTTATTTCAACATTGACCAATTGCATTTGCTTCTCTACTTGATAGATTAATAATCTTCTACTATATAATTCTTGCTACTAGGCTTTCAAGGGAGCATTATTTGAACACTGAGGAATTCATCGATGCTGTGGCAGCCGAGCTCAAGGCAAAGCTTTCTGCTTAAAATGATGGGTTTAGGTAGGCTGCTATCTAGTTCCCTTCATATGGCACACATATAATAGTTATCATATTGCTTTCTATAATCATATTCCATCCACTTTTTATACCTTAATTTTGTTTTGTTTCTTTGTTCGTAGAGTCATTTCAGACAGGAGAGATAGAGCAAAGCTGAAAAGGGATCGTGTGCACTGTCACAAGAAATAAGAAAGGGAAAAGAAGCATCTGTCCTTAACCCCTTTTCCCTACATTGGTGTGTTGGGTGGGAATACTAGGGCTTTGCTGCTTCCCCATATTTGTTTGAACTGATTAGTCTTTTGTAATTTTGAACCTGAGTTGCTACATTTCTGCTGATTTTACTTTGGATGTTTTGAGTTGTTATTACCTGCATAAATGCAAAGGTAGACATAATTCCGAGTAATGATTTACTCATTAAAATAAGAATTGCATAGCCGGCAATTATCGTACTTATAATTGCAAATTAATGATTTTGATAATTCTGTCATTTTAAAGAAGTTAGAATTAAGATATTATCAACTCATCCTGGACTAAGGAAGCAAGTTCTTGTGGAACTTCTTCAATCCTAACCAAGTTATCACAAGAAAAAGGAAGTTTTGCCAAACAATCGGTTACAAAGTTACTAGTTCTAAGAACAAATGACTAATCCCCAAAATCAAATCAAGACAATCACGCCAAATAGTAGATAAATAAAAGCATTCTCCCGAGGTCTCTTCCAAGCCTAAAAAATGAGCATACGATTTGTCTCAAAACAGGAATGACAGAAGAAGAGATTAGAAGCTAGGGCAAGAGGCCAAACGAAGGCACATAGCCTCAGCCAACACTGGGGATAAAGTTGCCTATGAAGCTGAAGTCGCCATTGTGATAGTCTCTCCGTTGGCATCTCGCACAATACAACCAAATCCATTTAACCTAAAGGCGGTAACAGAGGCATTATAATTGACCTTGACCTTCACCACATCTGGGGGAGGTTGCTCCCACGCTAAAGGAAGCACCCAAGAATTGGCCGAGCAAAGGAGTTTATAGCCACTAAAGAAGAACATAGCGCAACAACACATGTTTTCAACACATATGTTTTGTGATATGAGATGTTTGGAATATCGTTCTATGCACCATCCAAGTTATTTAATCTTAAATACCAACTTAGAACTAATTGTTTTCTTTAAGTGCTCGTTTTCTTCATCACATATTGTATACTTATTTAACATTACTTTTTGTACTTATTTAAATCCATTGCTTAGGTTTTTGTCAATTGATGAACAACCTACAGCCGCTGCATATATTGTTCAAGTTCACCACGCAGAGCTCAAAAGTGGACATGAAGTAGCAATCTAGGTTTGTCTGTGGGTGTCAGTTGTTTCCTTTGATGGTTGTCATTATGTACAATACTTTTTTTAAAATGACTTTCGAGTTTTGGATGCAGTTGAGATAATTTTTTACTTCATGCCTCAATCGATGTGAACGTGAGCCTTGTGCGGCAATTACATCCTTGTGGGGTTTGAGATAGGAACTGGATTTAAACTAATTATTCATTGTAGTATGGGCTGATGGGATTTGTGTAACATGAACAAGTTAAATATGTTTTTTTTTTGAACTATGTTGTTTTATAATTATAGTGAGTGTAAGTCTGGAAGTCAATTTTAACTCCTGAATTTATTTAAATAAATGGCCTTGTCATGTCGTAAGCTTTCCTACCTATCTATGTTTACATTTTCAATGGGTATCATCATATTAATTTTGTGATTATGTAATACTCTACTTTTTGGTATTTAAGGGATGTTGCCACTCGTATAGGAAACAGTTTCATATCCTTCTCAACAAATGTATTTTCTATGATTGGAACTTGTGCTCTCACTGTGCTCGGTTTTGGGCACATTATTTAAATAATAACTAGTGTTTTTACCCGTGCGCTGCACGGCGAAAATTGATTCTGAATTTTTTACGTTATTAACAGCATTGTTTCAACAATGAAACTAAAAACTTAAGATTTGAACTACAACATATATATTTTGTTGAACAGAAAATTCAATTGTACCAAATTGAAACAAACAATTTAAATAAAATCTAAATTGAATCCGACAAAAGACCAATATTTCAGCAATAAGAAGGCTCAATTACAGTATCCCAGTTGTTGCTTGTTCTCCCTCATTGAATTAAAATCCATTGTACCTGCAACAATTTGGAAAATGATTAATAAAGATAAAGAAAAAAAAACAGGATGCTAATTACGATGCATAAGATACAAAGAATTTTAAAATCTAAGTTACCAAATCTAACCATTCATATGTTCTGGAATACTTCTTCGTACACGACATTCCGAGTGCAATTAGAGACTACCCCTCTGTCATCCACAATAAATATCTTCAACCCTTTTCTAGATTTAACTCTCGATAGGGCTACATATAGCTGACCGTGCGTGAAAACAGGCTTAGGAAGATATAATCCAACATGGGATAAAGATTGACCTTCGCTCTTATTTATAGTCATAACAAAACACATAATTATAGGGAACTGCCTTCTTGAGAATTTGAATGGAAGGTCAGTGTCAGAAGGAGTTAAGCTCAATCTAGGAATATAAAATGATTAACCTGATTTTGTACCTGATAGAGCGGTAGCAACAATAATATACGGCGTCAAAGCAATAACCATCAATGTAGTGTCATTACGCAATCCAGCAGATTGAACTAAATTCCGAATCAGCATGATAGGAACCTCAACTTTTAATACAATTCGGTGGTTTGGAATACCAGAGCATTTAACATCATTTAGGAATTCAGAAGTGAACCATTATGCATCTATATCAGAATCTTCATCCGACCTACACGGAGTATCATAACTCAAATATTTTGTTTCCTCTCCAGGAATCATAGACAACATGAAGTTGTTAACCTCTTCAACACTTTCAAGAGTATGTGCAAGGAGTGCTCTTTGTTCAAAATATGCATGATTTTCCAAATTAGCAACAATTTCTGGATAAGCAAAATCTACTAATTCAAGTATAGGATTATCAGACTCCCTTACCAACAAATCAGAGGGAATCTCTATATTAGAATCATCATCATTGATTGGCTTAACTATTTCATCCCCTACTTGAAGAAGCCAATCAGCCAATTCTTTGATTTCCATAGATGAAGAAGAGGAAGCAGCATGTTGTAATCTCATGTTGATAGTTAACTTAATTACTTTACAATACTTCCATAGGTAGGTTGAATTTACAGCAGAAGAAAAGGTGGTTGCAATAGAGCCTAGTGGGATATAAGGCTCTATTCAAGTGGTAACATGAACAATAAAATTTAAGGCTTAATAGTTCTATAGGCCCCTGAAATTATACCCCGTATGAAAATAAGTCCCTGAAATTTTTTTTTCCGATTCCGGGTCCCTAGAAAGTTTTTTTTGATCAAAATAAGTCCCTGAGCGTGTTTTAAGCTGAGGTGGCTATATTTAATCCTACTCACTTTTTCCACGTCTGCATTAATAATTTTGTTAATTAGTTAATGAAAAATTAAAATTAAAAAACACTAAAATTAATCCCTAATCCTAATTCCCCTTTAACCCTAATCCTAAATCAAAATCAAAACTAAACCTAAGATAGAATAAAGGGGTATTGTGGAAGAAAGGGAAGGAGATGGAGAACCAGAGGTAGAAGTAGATGAAGAATAAAGGGGGATTGCCGGCTGCGGATGATGAATGATGGTGGTGTGAGTAGTAGTAAGGAGGAGGGAGATGTGGAGGTGAGTGAGGGTAACTGTTTCTTCTTCTGTTGCTGATGTTGTTGCTCCATGAAAAACCCATCTTCTTCTTCTTCTGCTTCTTGTTCTGGTTCTGGTTCAATCTCAGTTGCCAAATTAAGAAGAAGAAGAAGAACCAGAAACTTCAACTCAAGGTTCCAGCTCCAGTAGATTCTTAGAAAATGCTATTGAAAGACATTGACGTTTTCCTTTTTCTTCAACAAATTGGCAATTTTTAATGCTTACTTTTCCCTTTCTTCTTATTTTCTTGTCTAAGATAATTCCACGAACAATGAACCAGATCTGAGGGATTCAAGCTTTTTTGTTCCAAATAAAGCATTGGTCATGAATAAAAATTGAACATTTTTCCATTTTGTTCCAATGTTGAATTTGTGAAAAGCGGAAGTAAGAACGAAGATGAAAATGAAGAAGAAGAATAACAAACTAACGGCAGCCGGAGCAGGTGATGGCGGCCGGAGCAGGTGGTGGTGGTGGTGCTGTTATACCATGGTGATGATGGAAGGAGAGGGTGATGATGGAAGGAGAAGGAGAAAGATGGAAAACAAATTTAATAAAGGGATATTTTTGTAATTTACATGTATAATAGTAGCTGGACCACCATGATTCTAACGTGGAAAAAGTGAGTAGGATTAAATATAGCCACCTCAGCTTAAAACACGCTCAGGGACTTATTTTGATCAAAAAAAAAATTTATAGGGACCCGGAATCGGGAAAAAAATTTCAGGGACTTATTTTCATACGGGATACAATTTCAGGGGCCTATAAAGCTATTAAATGTTCATAAAGGTGGTTGCAATATCACAGTGGAAATAGAATGTATGGTCCAAATAATAAGACTCACTTTTTGAAGCATCTCAGCTTTAGGAGAACCTTGTCGGACATTACATGTAGATATTTCGTGGATTGAAATAGGAATAGAAAATCTAGAGTGAGCAGTTCTACCTCCAGGTAATAATAATGAACATTGTCTATAACCTAAGTAGGTTGAAGATATTTAAAAAAACAAAAACTGAAACTCAATTCTAGTGTTTTGTCTCATAAAGCCATTTAAAATTATAAAAATACTGCTGAAATTATATTGAATTTTTTCTATTACTTTATACATGAAAGTATTTTATGTAAAATGCTCCTTCTCGTGATCAATTATCATGTTAGTTTTGTATTAGTTTTAACATGAAAATGTTTTCATATAAAATGTCATCATATAAAATGTTCCTCTTCATGACATTTTTTTAACAAAAACGATATATATAGGATAGCAAGCTTTCTAGCCATGCCATATCAACTATGATGCTGTCATATAAATCTATTATATGAAACGAATAGAATCACAAAAAAAAGATAAAAATAATCAAACTTATAAGGCTCTATTCAAGTGGTAACATGAACATTAAAATTTAATGATAATGTTCATAAAGGTGGTTGCAATAGCACAGTGGAAATAGTACGTATGGTCCAAATAATAAGACTCGCTTTTTGAAGCATCTCATCTTTAGGAGAACCTTGTCGGACATTACATGTAGATATTTCGTGGATTAAAATAGGAATAGAAAATCTAGAGTGAGTTGTTCTACCTCCAGGTAATAATAATGAACTTTGTCTAGAATCTAAGTAGGTTGAAGATATTTAAAAAAACATAAACTGAAACTCAATTATAATGTTTTGTCTCATAAACCCACTTAAAATTATAAAAAAAGTGCTGAAATTATATTGATTTTTTTCTATTACTTTATACATGAAAGTATTTTATGTAAAATGCTCTTTCCCGTGATCAATTATCATGTTAGTTTTGTATTAGTTTTAACATGAAAATGTTTTCATATAAAATGTCATCATATAAAATTTTCCTCTTCATGACAATTTTTTAGCAAAAACGATATATATAGGATAGCAAGCTTTCTAGCCATGCCATATCAACTATGATGTTGTCATATAAATCTATATGAAACAAATAGAATCACAAAAAAAAAATAGATAAAAATAATCAAACTCATAAGGCTCTATTCAAGAGGTAACACGAACAATAAAATTTAATGATAATGCTTATAAAGGTGGTTGCAATAGCATAGTGAAAATAGTATGTATGGTCCAAAGGAAGAATAATGATTGTAATAAAATACATGCTTATAGATACTTCATTTCATACCGACAATTTCTCTCTAGTAAAGAAAAGTATTATATTTATTAAAAAAAAAGAAAAAAGAATATAATTATTCGTCTGCATTAAAAGCATTGTACATCTCAAAAGATTAGACTCTCTACTATAAACTTGACTCTTAATTCTTTCATCCCTCATGGAAAAACCACTTCTGCTACTATTCTTGTTGTTTCTCTTGAACCCACTTTTTATGCAGAACACTTTCTTCAGCGTATACAAAGCCTGGCCATGTATTGGAAAGAGTATAACTAACAATATTGAAAAAGTGGAGCTATTGAAAAAGTAAGGGTATAACTAACAAATTGTAACCTTAAAACATCAAAATGACAGTTAAAAAGGAACAACAAAATTCTTCTAAAAGGACACTTAAAAAGGAACGAAGGGAGTACATTCTCATTCAATTGACCAAACTACACACACATGAATAATCTACCTGCAAATAATTAAGTATGAGCTATAATCTAAGAGAAGACACTGACTGATTAGAAGTTGAGAATACTTCACCAGGGTAGTAAAGAACTCCATCTCTCATGTTTGGATCACATGTTTTATTTCTTTGGATCACATGTTTTGTTTTAATAGTTCATTAATAAATAAGAGCTCTTCTAGAAATATGAGCCCCTTCACTAAAATTATATTAAAAGTTATTCATATTTTTAGTTTTAACATAAAAAAAATTAGGTTTTAATCCCCCTCTCACTCGTGAGAGCTTTTTCCCTTGAAACTTAACCATAAATAAATGTAGAATTATATAAATAATTTTACTTTTTACCCCGTAAATTAAATACAGCTACAAATTCATAATTCATGATAGCATTCAAGTGGATGATGTGTGTTCAAGTATTGAAATGCTAAGGGGATAATTGAAGTGAAGAGAAACATTTAATGATACAGGCTTTAAAATAAGTTATAAATTTGTTGCTAATAAGAATAAAAATTAAACAGAAAAAAAAGTGTCTACACTATTAATTCAGTGACCTCTAATGTAAAACTAATTTGGTGCAACCATTGGTGAAGTAGCCAAAGGTTTTAGATAATTCTCTGCATCATTAACAAAGCCAAGTATTCTTTGGTAAATTTAAGTTGAAGTTCATTGACAGACAATCTTCCAAAGATTATCTGTCTTAAGTTGCGGGGCTTGAAAACCTTCAAGTGGCAATATCAATCTTCAAGTTCCTGCTTAATGCCTCCACGAAACACACTGGTTTTGGGTAAATATCAGGGATGACAATATTCCATGATTTACACCAATATAAAGAAGCTATGAAGATCCCCTCATTTCTCATTTTGGTTGTTGAGTCTCCCGTCAAACATATCATTCATTAGTTCACCAACCATCTAACAACAACCAAAGAAATCAAAGAGAGATAAAATTTAATAAATAAATGATGAATATAGTGTAACCCTGTGATAAGATATTGTAAGAAGTCAACATTGAAAAATTGTAATAAAATTTCATTATCGCTCATCTTATCCCTAAGTTAGACAAATAATAATAATAAGGACAGACGAAATTAAAAAACAATAATAAAAAAAAGGATTAATAATATAAGTTTATTGAATACCCACCCCTCCTGATTGGTAGAGATAGGTAGTGGGATCAAAATTTGAGCCCAAGATTAATGTTAGATATATTGCAGATTAAAAAAATCAAAAATAAAATTAATTAGATGGTTTATTACATACTTACCCTTCAATAAAATATGAAATATCAATTGAGCCATTCAAAAGTTTCAAAATATTAGTAATAATTCCAGGTTTATGAAAGGTATTGAGGAAGCTATTGACTATTGAGTGAGAAAGAGATAAGAAACAACTTTCAGTCTTGATAACCACCCAAAATGGTTTAAATATGCATTTGAATTAGAGATAACTATAAAAAAAAATTGAACTCAACTATAAATTGTTAATATGCAATTATGCATTGTGATTCACTATAAGATTTTTTTTTAACTCAACTATTAAAAACTATTAATTGAACAAAATGATTTTAATAAGTTTTTTTTTAAATAAACCGATTTTTTTTTGAAGATCAAAGCAATTTTTAGAGGATTTAATAACGGATTTAATACGGATTTTTTTATAAACAAACCGAATGTACCTAGAATTAAGGAATTTTAAGAGGTTCAAAGAATTGGGCACGGAAATATGCCCTTTTTTTTTTTGGAAACGGAAATATGGCTAGTCTTGCAGTCTACCTAGAAAGGGAATAAATAAATACTGTAATTAGGTTGAATGAGATTTTGAATAGAGAATTGGGCTACTTAAATGACTGAGAGAGAAGGAATAATTAATTTTGAATTAAAAAAACGAGAAAAAAGGAGAAAAAGACATGCATCTAGGAATGGAGTGAAGAGATGTGAGGAAGACACATAGGAATTCCACTAAGAAAATTAATGTTAATTGCACATCGAAATTTGAACACCATTAAATCCTCAGTATAATTATATGATGAGACCGAGATAATGGGGGAGAGAAAATATGATAGAGATAGTGCGAGAAGAGGGAGACTGAAGGAGGGAGGAATAAATCTGAATATAATAATCAAAATGGGAAACGTGTCGAGATGTGGTGCAAAGTGAAGGGAATAAAATATTGCAATTTGGAATGTTACTGCTTTAATATATATACAGGAGACCGAGATATTGAAACCATGCTAAGAGTGTGATTTCATCAAATAATACTACTAACATTAAAAAAATTAATGTCATCATCCAACTCCTGATTACCAACTCTTCTTGAAATCATCTTAGATTTGGTGATTTTTTAATTAATTAGGCATCTCGATAATAATTGACAAAAAATTTAATGATAGAAAGATTTTTATATATTGAAACATATCAATAAATATATATATATATTAATGAACGGAAAAAATTGGCTGAAAGAACCATCAAAATACATCAGTAACCAAAATAAATATTCATAGCAAAAATTCCTTTCACATCTTCTCCTTTCTAACAATCTTCAGGGGCTTCTTGCCTGCATTAACAGGTTCAATGGCTTCAATGTCGACATGGGTTGAATGTTTAGCAAGAGGGGACATGATTCTCATCATGGGGGTCCTGAAGGTTCATACCGGGAGTAACAACAACTTGGTTTTTTCCATCAACTTCAACTACCTTATCCGAAATCTGATCTTATAATAACAAAATCTGATAAGTTTCTATTAAAGTCATAAATATTTTATAACAGTAGGGCCTAATTGAAAAAAAACATAAATAAATATACCTTCTCCTTTTTCTTCTTAAAGGACTGGGATTCATTTTTTCTAGCAACAGATGAAATTAAAAAAATATAATGTTGCATAAGGTGAAAATCAAGACGAAAAACATAGAAATTCATAACACAAATTACCTTTCTCGAATTGGAACAGATATGATCCCTACGAACAAAAAAACAGATATGAGACAATGAGGATACTGATCAGATAAGAGATGGGATAAAAGCAAAAGGGAAAAAACACTAAATCTAATTAGGATAAAAAACAACACTGAGCAACACTTTCACTAAAAAACTCATCTTTTGTGACATTGTTTCCAAAACAAAGATGAAACTGATATGCTGAAGGAACTACTGAAAAAAAGTACATCAGGGACAACAACACTGCAGTGAAGAAATTAGAATGAAGAATAGGATTAAAATTTGAAAAGAAAACCAAAACACAGGTCATGAGGAGAACAAATCATTTGTAGCCCTTATATAGGGAGAAAAAGGGGTGAGAGTGGAAATAACAAAATCAGAAAGGAGATTAAACGACATTGAGGGTTCCAAAGAATATTAATGAACCGGTATTGGAATGCAGGTAGGGAAATTGGCATGGTTTATGAGGAAAAATATGAACATTTATTGGCTAGAAATACGGCAATTGAATATCAATTGAATGGAGAAAAATGAGGGGCCAGGAAGTAATTCAAATTGGAAGAGAAAAGGAGAAGATGGATAAAAGGGAGAGAAAGAAACAAACCGTCAAAGTGTTGGGATGATGAAATTGAGTTAATTGATAAAGAGAGAGAGAGAGAGCATTATATTGGAAACAACCAAGATATATTATTCCCTGATTTGAAATCAGTTTAAATTTGAAAACATGGGTTAATGGAAAAAGAGAGAAACATGGGATAATTATAAAATCAGGGAATAATAATGGGGAGAGAAAAGCAAATCTGTGGAAAGGATGAGAGATGAGAGACACGAATTAAATGAGGGATGTAGGGGGAGAGAGAAAAAGTAGAGATGAGATAGTGGGAGAGAGAATAGAGAGAAGTGATTGAATAAAATATTCATAAATAATGGCTCAGGGACACGTGGCACGTTGTGGTTCAAAGTTAGGGGAATAAAATATTATAAAATATTTAGAAGCTGAGGTTTTTGATAATGGCATGCTTGGAATGTTACTGCTTTAATATATATATATATATATATAGATAATAATAATAATAATAATAATAATAATAATAAATATTATTCTATGAATTGTTGTGCTTATGTGTGAACAAATGTCTTTAAAAGGGAAATTATTTGGTAGAGACAATATTAGGCCTTAATAATGTCTGTACGTTGATGTACGTGGCATTACGAGCGTTTTGACTGTAATATTGTTAGGGTAATATTACAGCGACTTTTTAGGTCAAAAATGCCCCGACAACGACGATGAGTTGACAATTCTCTTTAACGAGGACCGCTTCATGGGCCACACCTTATGGGGAGGTGCTGGGCGTGATCCTAAGGATATTCCATGAGGGAATATTCCCTCTTTTCCTTGGTAGGATTTTATTTAAATAAAATGCATTTAATTATTTTTAAAACATATACTTATTTAAATAAATAAAATTTGAAAAAGAAAATCTGATGATGGATGATGCTGGTCGGCCAAGGATGGATGGTGATGATAATGACAATTTCAAGTTTTAATTAGGTCAAATGGTTAATGGTGTAATGAGTGAATCAAGAGAATTTATCTCATTGACTCCATTAATGCGAGGACCTAGTTTTGAATGAATAAATTTTGTAAGGACCTTTTTAAAAATAAAATCTCACATTTAAGTCATGAGTGACTTGATTTTATATCTTCTAAAGACAAGATTTTATATCTTTTGAGAAGAACGAGCAAGCTACAAGACAGTCTGCGTAAGTTAGGGGTGAGAATAGGCTGGGCCTAGGTAAGCTTTGCGTAAATAGACCTAGCCTGTTTAAAAATCTTAAGGCCTGAGCCTGGCCTGTGGCCTGTCAAAGGATTTTTTTCGAGCCTGGCCTGACCTTCTCGAAAGCCTGGTCTGGCCTGGTAGCCTATTTAAAGGTCAGTTTCACAACAAGAGTTTTACATTTGCTAACAAACTTATTTGTACAGAAGTTATCAAACTTATAAACTAACGGGTTAAGTTTTACTAAAATAATTTTTTCAACAATCAGACTCATAATATTATAAGTTATTAGGTAGAGATGAAACTAAACGAGAGATTGTGTTGGTTTCTCAGAGTCGGAGAGCTAGTATAAAATCACACTTCATATTAACGTATTTAAATACCTTATATATATAGTGACGGGCAACCAAAATATAGATTGGGTAACCAATATATAGTGATTGGGTATTACGAGTAGAAGTACGAGTTTTTGAAGTAGGACGCCACCACGGAGGGGCTTTTTGCAGAAAATTAAATTGCAGAAATTAAAAACAGGAATTAAAACAGGAGGCTCAGCCTTCCATAAACAGAAATTAAAAACAGGAATTAAAACAGGAGGCTCAGCCTTCCATAAACAGAAAAATAAAACTTGAACAAGATATATATTACATAAACATAGATTACAAAACTGAAACTTAAAAACTGAAAAACTGAAACTTAAAAACAGAAAAGATTGAAGGAAAGGAAAACTGAAGGAGAACTTACAGAAGGAATTCTCTCAGTGTTTCTCTCTCTAAACTCTCTATCTAAGCTCTACCAAACTCTGATTAACAAGGTTCAGAATGAGCCTATTTAAAGAAAAAGATTGGACACTGTTTGAATAGTTCCGGTTGAATAGTTCCGGTAGACGGTACTATTTGACTGGCACTATTTGTGTAACACCCCGATTTCGGTGGCGTCACTTTAGTAACCAAAGAAATAACTTAAGCGGAAAAACGTGAATTATTTTTTTTCGATAATGTAAGTAAAGACAGAAAGAGATGAAACTCTAAAACGAAGATAACAGAACTAATATACAATATGATTACAGCCCCCACTGTAAGTTGTAAACCACGTCACGAGTAAACCTCCAGTGACGGAAAGTAAAAGAGAGTAACGCCCGTAGGCAAAAGTACAAACCAAGGTAAAAATACTGTGTCCGCAACACTAAACCTCAAAATCTGAGAACAAGTTGGCCCAGCGGCCTAAGAAAAGACCCCCTAAATCCAACCAGCTCTCTGTGATCTCCATAGGAAACCACACAAAAAGCTACCGGTAGGAAACTACCCTGTCCCCAAAACTGAAGCATGACGGTCAGAGCATCGACACTACTCCTACACTAATCCCATCTCGAGTAAGTCGCTCGGTGGCCAGCGGGGTCGACCACCCCTGAACCGTAGTCCTCCTGATCAAGCTTCTTCTACCTAGTTTCCCCTGAAGGGTGAACCATCGTGAACCGGTCCGCTATACTCAACTGACAATGGCGTAGTCCGCCCAAACACACACAGAAGACGCGAGGGTCAACTCAAAAGAATTATATAAATAATAAAACCAGATATATAGGGTAATAATTATTTAGCCTCTCAGGCTTATACGTTTAGGGATAACATCCTAGGGTTGCATATATCACAATGAATATAAAGATCATAATAACAATTAGCATGCCTCAAGTAGGATAAACAGGTACCAATCACACTCAGAAACTAAGTCAGCATGTATGTTGCATGAAATGCAATGCTGGGTAACAAAATGCATTCCGGAAGAAGGATGGACACCATCGAGTCAGCCCTAACACCGGCCAAAGTGGGACCATTCCGCTCGGGCGCCTCTTACACCACACAAAAGTAGTCAGATCAGCAGTGAACCCGTAGGTCTGCCATTCCGTCTGCTACTAAGGACCACCGTAGTGTCCTAAATATGGAAATCCGGGTCTTATGACCATTTTGGAATCCACCGAGGTCCGGTATCACGCCGTGTATTAACCTCAAAATGAGTGCATGAATGCAAGTGATTAGCCAAACAACGTCTCCGACCTCACTCGACACGTCGTCACGTGTTCTAGCTAACTTATTGTCTCTAAAAAGCCTACCCTAAGGCAAACGTCGATTCTGCGACAAAATGAATTAATCAAAAGAAGAAGAAGATACTTTGGAACTCATGGTTCCCGGCTAAACTTTAGATAGCCAATCAATAAACTGCTCATCGAGCGAAAAGGTACTGAAGTACTTGGAAACTTATAGTCTCCGGCTAAACTTTAGATAGCCAAACAATAAACTGCTCATCGAGCGAAAAGAGTATCAACATACTCGAAAACTTGTAAGTTCCTCAAAACTTGGACTCGAAGACACTTATCATATCTTCAAGACTAATATTCAGGCTCTAAGCTCTTATCTAAAGTTGTTATCATTGTTCAAGGGGTTTAGAGATTGATTAATGTCTTATGAATTTTCTTTGAGAAAATAGATTTCGTTTAGTCTTATGATACTTCCTATGAGTTTCAGGGATCCCATAATCCCAATTAATTTCTGAGAAGGTCTCGATCCATTAAAATATAACAAGGTCCGAACTTCGTTCGTCCTTTCAAACTCTCTCAAAATCTCATAAAAATTCGGCATGACTTGCCCGTAATCCTCACTTTCCAGAAACATAGGCACGAGTGGAATAGCATCAATGAAACAGCTCAACCAATAGGCATAAACAACATATTCCAACACATCCTAAGTTAACCATGTAGCACATAGCATGTGAATCATTTAACACACAATATCATGGCATCAAGTACTCAACAAGTTCGGCCGAAGCCTCAGAAATCATTTCAGACATTTAGCAATTAGGTGCATAACACATAAATCAAGTCGAATTTCATCGACACCTAAAGCATTATCTAGTAATTCAGAGAGTAGCCCTCACCTGTAACTCCTCCAGCGTTTTCCTCACAACCTCCTTCACGTTCCTCGCCTTGATCTCCAGGAAACTCCTCAAAAGAACCTTAAGCCAAAATCACAGAAATCAACACATTGAGTCAGAAACTCAGCAAGCAATAAGTCCTAGGGTTACACGGTACATTACAAACTCTGTGGTACGACAATCTAACGCGTTAAGACAAGTTTTCGAAAAAGTCGGATTTCCTCCCCCCTTGGTATAGCTCTCGGCCACTTTCCTTAATTGGGAGGGTCGATTTTTCTTCGATCAAACTTGGTTCCTAGGTTAACATACGCCGTAACTAAGACGGTTCTAAGCTCGGAAAAATTTTCGGATCGAAAACTGATATAGGGGTAGTTTGGTCATTATTTTTAGCTCAAAATTTCAAAATTGGATTTTTGAAAAACAGATTGGATGGAGACGTCCACAACGACGTTTATGACGACAAATCCTACTAGCACTAAGCCAAGTCGATAGATTAGAGCTTAAAGGTTGCGACTTTGCCGAAAAATGGGTATTTAAGGTAGAAATTGATCCCGGCGGCATTTCGTCGACATTCGACAAAATCTAATCCGCAGAACACGCTCAGGAGCATGCAGGGAAGAAGTTTAGACACTGAAATCAGCGTATTTGAATAGTTTTTCAAAAACCTCAAAATTTTGAACTCAGAAAGTCGTAGGAGAAGTGGACAGAAACGACGATTCGAAGGAGAGTATAGTTTACCTACCTCGAGGTCTTCGATTAGTGACGATCGGTGAAGCAAACGGGCAAGAAACGACGAAGATCCGGATCTCTCTCTCTCTCTAGGTGCTCGCGGGTTTGGGGAGGGGAAATGGGTATTTTTTTTTGCAAAAAATCTAATTTTCAAGCTATTTATAGGTTTTGGAAAAAGCGGAAAAAAGATTTTTTTGCGATTCCGATTTTTCCTGCGCGTTCCTCTGCGCATTCTAAGATAGGTTCTGGCGACAGAATTCCAGAACTCAAAACAGGATTCTTGGAGTTAAACCAAAAGATCCAAAATCGGCATAACTCGGTGTAAGTCGGATTATCCCGAAAAACTACTTTTTGCAGTGATCGTCGGATGAGAAAACTTCCTTCTGAAGAAAGATTAGGAATGATGAGAGAAATAGGAGAACGCGGGTGGAATCTTCATTTGCAGCTCCGAATAGAAAAAATCTTCATCGTCTGTCGATCTTAGGTTTCTCGAACTATCAGGGATTCCGTTTCGGCAAACTTCCGAGAATTGGAATTTGACGTTCGTACTTTCCAGGATTTCGCATCGAAATAATTGTTTAAGGACGGAAAAGAGAAGTTCTAACATTTCTCTGAGGATTTTTGGAATTAGTTTCCATCGTGTCCTAAAGCGTAAATTAACTATTCACTAATACCTTTGACCTAGGATTAAGCGTATGTTAGTCGTGCTATAACTCTTATCGGTTTTTCGATAAATTCTGGGACTTTTCCTGAACCTTTTTCCTTCACAAATTTATCTTAATCAAATAAAATCTTTTATTTTATTCACTTATCCAAAGCGTTAAAACTTGGGCCTTACAATTTGCTACAGTAAAAAGTCAATTTTACTGTTGCTACAGTACAAAAATTGAATTATTACAGAATAAAATGATTACAAGACGACAAACTTAGCAGAAGTCATCATCATCTGATTCTGTGGTTTGGACAAAATCTGACGACCCAAGAGAGGATGGCTCGGAGACTTTGTGTTGAGGGGCCTTTGAAGATGAGGCTTGCTTAATTGGTTCCTTCAATAATTGAAGAGCAGATTGAAGATTTCTTAGCAAGTCTTCTTCTGTTGAAGCTCCTGCAAGGGCCGCTGTGATGTGGGCCTTTTGATTTAGCAAGAGGCTGGTTTGCGGACTTGCATGCTTGAAATATTTCTGGTTGTTTTTGAACCATTGAATTACTTTATCCTTGTGAGCTTTGGAAGCATCAAAAGCCTTCCACCACTTGATAAGGGCATGTTTGTTGAGAATTGGTTGGGGTTTGGCTTTAAGACCGTACCTCCAAGAGAATACCCAAGAAAGGGAAAAGATTGTATAAAAGTTTAAACAATCAGGATAATTGTTAAACTCTTTGTCCCAATGTTTCAGGAAAAGATTGTATCCCTCCAGAACTTTAGGGGGAAAGATTTCAGTAGTTGGACCAAAGAAGCTCCACCAGGAATGGAACCAAATTGGAAAGGAATATTTGTTGGTCCATTTGAAGTAAATGAGCCAAGAATGCTTGAAATTTTGGTTTTGCAGGCCAAGGATTGTAAATTCCCAAGCTTTGATGTAATCCCAATAATTAAAACCTATAGGGTCAAAATTCTGGGAAAATTTTCTGTAGGTGTTTGGATTGGGTCCAAAGTCAGTGGGACGAAGGACACGGAGAATTTGGAGTGTGGAGTGGGTAATTAGGGAGTTGTCATTTTTATCCCTAAAATGCTTAATATCCACACTGTTTGTATCAACCAAGATAAACTCATAGAATCTCTGGGTTTTGTTTGGGTGGATTGGATCAAGATAACCAGGGAAAAGTCTAGTACCAATTTTATTGGCGAGGTTCCCTCCTGAATGGTCCCACCATTCTGGTTCAATCAAGGTTTGGAATTTGGAGATAGTTTTGGTCAAATATTCCGATTTTGGGTTAGATTGGGTAACTGGGCTAAATTGGGCAACAACAACAGGTTTCTTTCCATCATGAGTTGCTAAGCTTTTTGTTCTTTCAATAAAAGATTGGAGGGATTGGAGATCTAGGTCATCATCTTTATCAGCGATGCTGGCCCAAGATTTATTTGGTAAATTGATGAGTCCCTGAGGAACATTATCCAGGCCTGCTTGTTTGAAGGCAAGGAGAGTTGGAATTGATAAAGCATAATCAGCTTTGGTTTGTTTTGGTTGTGAAGATTGGTTTTGAGCAGTGGGCTCAGATTTTTGGACAGTGGGTCCAGATTGATGGGCAGTGGGCCCAGATAAGATTAAAGAGTCAGAGATTATAATACCTTTGCTCTTTTCTTTGTTTCTTCCTCTTCCTCGGGAGGAGGAGGATCCTCCTCTGGAGGACATCTTATGATCTTCCCTGCAAATATTCACGAGTGAGGAAATCAGGGAGAGAATTGTTAGATCCTTTTATATATTCAATATCGAAGTAAAAAACGCTTAAAATAGCTTGCCATGTGGCAAAGATATGTTTTGAAGCTAAGTTTTTGACATCTTTTTGTAAGATTTCTTTCGCAGATTTGCAGTCTACACGGACTAAGAATTTTTGATTAATCAAATCAGATTGAAATTTTGAAATAGATAAAACGATTGCTAAAACTTCTTTTTTGACAGTAGAATAATTCTGTTGAGCAGGATTCCAATGTTTTGAAGTAAAAGCAATAATTTGTTCCTTGTCAAAAACCTTTTGTTTCAAAATACCACCAAAGCCAATATCAGAGGCATCAGTTTCAATAATTTTGAAAGCTTGAGGATTAGGGAGATAAAGACAAGGGAGATTCTTGACACGAAGTTTGATTTGTTTGACCACATTGGTATGAATATCGGACCAAGGTGGAGGATCCTTCTTGAGTCTATCATGAAGGGGTTTGATTATGGTACTGAGTTGAGGACAGAAGTCCGCAACATAATTGAGACAACCCAGGAATCTTTGTAGTTGGGTTTTGTCAATGATTTGATCAGGGAATTTATCCGTGAACTCGATGGCTCTATTGATAGGAATGATGGTTCCTTGGTGGATGTTGTGACCAAGGAATCTGATTTTGGTTTGGAACAAACTGACCTTTGTCTTGGATACAGCCAAGCCATTCCTTTTGATTACAGAGATGAACGTATTGAGATGTTTGAAATGTTGATCTAAAGTTTGGGAAAAGATTAGAACATCGTCAATGTAGACAATAGTGAATTTGGAATAAGGATTGAAGATTTCGTTCATAATCCTTTGGAATTCAGATGGGGCGTTCTTTAGCCCAAAAGGCATAACGTTCCACTCATACTGCCCAAAAGGAACAGTAAAAGCAGTTTTATACCTATCCTTCTCTTGCAATTGGATTTGCCAGAATCCAGATTTCATGTCGAATTTTGAAAAGACCTTAGCATCATGCAGTCTGGCTAAGAGATCTTTCTTGTTGGGGATAGGATATCTAATCCAACAAAGGGCTTGATTGAGAGGTTTGTAGTTAATAACCAGCCTAGGGGTTCCCCGTTCTATCTCAGCTTGTTTGTTGACATAGAAGGCTGCATAGGACCAAGGGCTCTTACTCCTGCGAATAAGTTTCTTTTCAAGGAGATCATTGATTTCCTTTTGGCAGAAATGAAGAAGTTCTTCATTCATTTGAATAGGCCTAGCCTTGGTTGGAATCTGTTTGTCTGAAAAATCTTTTTCATAAGGAAGTTCCACCATATGGCTCTTCCTTTCCCAAAAGGCGTTGGGTAGATCAGAACAGATGTTAGATTGAATATCTTCCAAAATATTCTCAATCCTTGATTTGACAGAAGGTTGTTGTAATTGAACCTCAATGGTTTTGTAAGAGATTTCTTCCTTGAGGAAGTTAATCTGCTTCTCCTTGTAGGATATGACATTCAAAGTCTTTTCTATGGGGGGTTCAGAGAATTTGAATAAAATCGGCTGTCCAAGGTGCTGGACAGTAATGCCATCTACGTCAGTATTATAGGGGAAGAGCTTCTTAATGAAAGGGGTCCCTATAATGATTTTTTGACTCAAATTTCTGACTAACAGAAATGGAGTTTCGATTTCAAGACTACCATTTTTGATGATAGCTGAGGGGATTTTATACTTGATTTTTAGTCTAGATCCTTCGGCAGCGCTGAGCTTCTCAGTTGTTTTCTCAAAATATCTGGTGGGAATGAGTCCCTCCGAAATACAACTGGAATCTGCCCCTGTGTCAAAGAGGGCAGGGATTTCGAGAATAAAATCTCCTATGAGGATTTTGACATGGATGAAGAATTTCTGAATGGTGACCTGGTTAATATTTTCCAGAAAGTCCTCGCAGTTGTCGTTAGGAGCTGGATTGGAATCAGGTACAGAAGAATCATCTTCCTCATAATTTCTAGTCAGTTTCTCCAAAATAAGCTGCTGACTGCTTTGGATTTGTTTGAGGCTTTTAACCTCAGTCTTAAGGGAATTGACTTCAGATTGGAGGTCTTGAATACTAACGGGCTTGACCGTAGATTTCTCAAGACGCTTGAAAGTATCCCTAAGATTGAATTTATTAGTGGTTATAGGACTTTTGGGAGGCCTATCTTCAAGAGTAGACCTGAGGCGTTCCAAATAGATTTTCTTTTCCTCAGGATCAGGGATAGAATTAATGGCCCTGAAGAGTAGATCTTGTTCATTGGTCAAAGTGTTGATAGACAAGGTATTGACGGAGGATGATGATTGAGAATCATCATTCTGAATTTGATTTAGGTCTTCAGAGACCTCATAATCCGAAGGATTAGATTCTTCTTCATCAGAAGTTTGAATGAGAAGATTGTTGATCTTGTCTTCGATCTTAGGTTCAAGATGAAGCTCAGAGATTCTCTTTTTGAGTCTACAATACCTGCTAATATGGCCCGGCTTGCCGCAGTTGTAGCAGGTAACATCTTTTCCTTGAGAGGGTCTAGTCTCAGGAGGGTTCTTTGGAATTTGCGAAGGTTTTGATCTAGGCTTGGGTTTCCTATGATCATTCCTGCTAGATCTCTTTCTCCATTGTGGTTTGGGAGGAGGATCTTGCTTTCTGGGTTTATGTTTCTTGGGACAACCTTGAATACCAAATTGTTCGCAGAAAGTACCCAAATCCCTGCGATTCTGAGACTTCTCCTTAGTGAGTTGCTGTTGGATTTTGTCGTCCTGACAGATTTTGAGAGCAACTCTTTGAATGATAGCTATGAGCTGTCCATAACTAAGGGTATGATAAGGGATTTCTCCCCCCGGATTTTGGCTTCTAAGTTTCTCACGAACTTTGTCGCCAAAAGACTTAGGAAGACCGGCCAAGAATTTCTCTTTCCAGAAAGCTTGTTGGCTGTCTTCTCGGGTGTAAACCCTGGTCAGGAAGGTATCCTTATACCACCTGAAATCACCCAAAGATTTGCACTTAAGATTGGACAAAAGATCACCAGATCTGTCCTTGATGAGGGAAGGATCTCCAACAAAATGTTGGGCTATGGTAAAGATTAAGGAGTTGACAACATCAGAGATGAATTTGCCATCTTCCATGATAGGATTACCTTCTTCATCCGTCTTGACAGCAGTTAAGATCTGATCCTTCTCGTCTTGAGTGAGATAATTATCCCACCAACCTTTGAGCTGACCACAGAAACCAGCAACCAAGACTTCAACGATAAGAGATTCAGGACAATTGTTGGCGGTAACATAGGCAGTGGCTACCATAGTCATATTTTGGAGGATTTTGGTGATGCCATACTCGTTTTCACCATCAATATTCCATTCATAGACATTGTTGGCACTGAAGCTTTTGAAGTTTGAAGATTCTTCTAAAAGAAGATCAGGAGCAGTAGCTCTAGGATAGTAGAGCTTGGTTTCTTTTCTCCACTGATTCTTAGAATTGTGAATGACAGTATTGACCGGAATACTTTTGATAGATTGAACGTCAGACTTCATAGATTGAATATCAGAATCAGACTCAACCTTACCATCTTCAATATTATTTAAAGAAGTAGAGGTATTACGAGTAGAAGTACGAGTTTTAGGAGGAGGAGGAGCAGTAATAGTGGGATTAGAAACTGCTTCCGGAGTAGGTTCCGGAGTCTCAGGAGGTTCCGGAGTCTCAAGAATAACTTGTTTGAGAAGCTGAAGTTGCTCTACCACCTTTTGGAGGAGCTCATTGTCAGATTCCTTTTTTGCTCGAAGAGTTTGAGCCGAGTGTCTGGAACGGCTACTGATTTGAAAGGGTTTGAAAAGAGGTTTTTCAAGTTGGCATCCTTTAGGGATATCAAGATTAGAAGAGGAAGGTTCAATCTTGACCTTTTCTTTTCCTTTCCTGGAAGAGCAATCCTGCACTTGGGATTCTCCAAGAATTTGAAGATACTTATTGGTATAATTGGATTGTTCCATGAGGTCTTTGATGTCTTTACCAGTGACATCACCTTCTTCTTTCCTAGTCTTGAAGGGAGAAGCTAGGACAGGTGTAGATTGAGCTCCTTTAAGAAGGAAAGGAGTTTTAGGTGGCAGGTTAGAAAGGGTTTCTTTTCCATCCTTATGCTGCCATTTAACCATGTCAATTTGGAAGGGGTAAGATTTCCAATTCTTGTTAGCATAATCTTGAAACCATTCAAAAAAGAAGATGTTTTGCTGGGTTTTCTCAAGGAACCCATAGAATTTTTCTTGGATCTTCTTTCTCTTTTCACCCTGATACTTTGCAAAGAACCATTTTCTTTGCTGAGTCCATCGGTCAGAGTAGAAATCTGCCTTGATACTTCCTTTGTCGATGACGAATTCAGTAGTGATTGCTCCAATGAAATCAGAAGTTTCTCCAGGGGTTTCTAGAGAAGAATACATTGGAGATAAGGTGGATTGATGTTCTTCATCACCCTTGTCATAGGTAGTCTTGACAGGAGTGGTATTGACATATCCAGCCAAATGGATAGTAGATCCGTCATGAGAGAGGGAAGGTCGAGCGCTAGACTCGGGTTGGTTCCTTCTAGTCATAGAAAAAGATCTTCTGGACATGGCAGATTGGAAATCAGAGGATGTCCTAATAGATCTAGGGATGGAGAAAGAATTTCTTCTATCAAAGATGAGATCTACTTGGCCAGATTGGTGTTGGACAATTTCACGAAACTCAGGAGTTTCAACAGGTTGGGCTGGAGTAGCCTTTTCCAAAGACCATTTCTCTGGAAGGGTGATATCACTCCATTGGATGGTTTTGGGAACAATAACGTTTGCCTTATCATAATCTGTAAGTAAAAGAGTTGTTTCTCCAGATTTCTCACAATTGGTTCGCAAGAAATAAGATTTGATAGAGTTCATTACCTTGTATTGAACCCTGTAGATTAAGGAGATGGGAATGGAATCCTCCTTCATATCAAGGCCGTGAAGCTTGATATTTAGGAAGAGGACATCAAGGATGTTTTTATCTTCCAGACTAACAGTTAGATCTGGGAAGCAATTGAAAAAGATTGGTCCATTACTCAGGCTAGTTTCAACCGTTCCTAAGAGGGAGTCATGGAATTGATTATGTCTAACATCCCTAAGACAAAGGAGTACAGCGATGTCAAGAGATTTCCTGGTTAGGGGTTTAAGACCAACTTGAACACTACTTATATGAAGATAGTTGAAGTTCTTGCTGATATGTTCTTTGATGCTTTTCTCGGAAAGCAGATGGATTTCTTCATCATCAGATCTGAGCTTGTAGGTTTGCTCAACGGTTTTGATAATGAAATCTGATCGTTTGAAAAAGGATCCGTTTGGTTTGTAGATCTCAGCATGAGAAATTTTTGGAATTTCCCAGTTGTCAAGATCTTGATTGATATCTTCAAAATGAATTTCTTCTTTGAAGACAGATTTGGATAATTGATTGGATTGATGAGGATGATCAATAGAAGAAGAAGAGGGTTAGGAAGATCTGAAAGAAAGCTTAGAAGAGAAAGAGCGAAGCATCAAGAAAGATAGATCTTCCTCACCCGTAAGTATCATCGCCATCACCTGGTTCTATAGAATCAGATAAATAAATTAGAAATATAAGTTAGGTTCTGCGTTGTTCTTAATAGTTGAGCAGTATAGATCTGGATCAGACTTAAGCCACCACAAAAAGAAACTAAACAAGGACATTAAAAATATTCAGAACTTAATAACATGTCTGTAGTATGGCCAATATAGACTTACTGCCACACAGGGACTTACTGCCTTCAACGCCTCAAGAGGGGGTCGGAAGCAGAAGGAGGGGGATGAGAAGAGGATTAAGAGAAGTAGGACGCCACCACGGAGGGGCTTTTTGCAGAAAATTAAATTGCAGAAATTAAAAACAGGAAATTAAAACAGGAGGCTCAGCCTTCCATAAACAGAAATTAAAAACAGGAATTAAAACAGGAGGCTCAGCCTTCCATAAACAGAAAAATAAAACTTGAACAAGATATATATTACATAAACATAGATTACAAAACTGAAACTTAAAAACTGAAAAACTGAAACTTAAAAACAGAAAAGATTGAAGGAAAGGAAAACTGAAGGAGAACTTACAGAAGGAATTCTCTCAGTGTTTCTCTCTTTAAACTCTATATCTAAGCTCTACCAAACTCTGATTAACAAGGTTCAGAATGAGCCTATTTAAAGAAAAAGATTGGACACTGTTTGAATAGTTCCGGTTGAATAGTTCCGGTAGACGGTACTATTTGACTGGCACTATTTGCTACAGTAAAAAATCAATTTTACTGTTGCTACAGTACAAAAATTGAATTATTACAGAATAAAATGATTACAAGACGACAAACTTAGCAGAAGTCATCATCATCTGATTCTGTGGTTTGGACAAAATCTGACGACCCAAGAGAGGATGGCTCGGAGACTTTGTGTTGAGGGTCCTTTGAAGATGAGGCTTGCTTAATTGGTTCCTTCAATAATTGAAGAGCAGATTGAAGATTTCTTAGCAAGTCTTCTTCTGTTGAAGCTCCTGCAAGGGCCGCTGTGATGTGGGCCTTTTGATTTAGCAAGAGGCTGGTTTGCGGACTTGCATGCTTGAAATATTTCTGGTTGTTTTTGAACCATTGAATTACTTTATCCTTGTGAGCTTTGGAAGCATCAAAAGCCTTCCACCACTTGATAAGGGCATGTTTGTTGAGAATTGGTTGGGGTTTGGCTTTAAGACCGTACCTCCAAGAGAATACCCAAGAAAGGGAAAAGATTGTATAAAAGTTTAAACAATCAGGATAATTGTTAAACTCTTTGTCCCAATGTTTCAGGAAAAGATTGTATCCCTCCAGAACTTCAGGGGGAAAGATTTCAGTAGTTGGACCAAAGAAGCTCCACCAGGAATGGAACCAAATTGGAAAGGAATATTTGTTGGTCCATTTGAAGTAAATGAGCCAAGAATGCTTGAAATTTTGGTTTTGCAGGCCAAGGATTGTAAATTCCCAAGCTTTGATGTAATCCCAATAATTAAAACCTATAGGGTCAAAATTCTGGGAAAATTTTCTGTAGGTGTTTGGATTGGGTCCAAAGTCAGTGGGACGAAGGACACGGAGAATTTGGAGTGTGGAGTGGGTAATTAGGGAGTTGTCATTTTTATCCCTAAAATGCTTAATATCCACACTGTTTGTATCAACCAAGATAAACTCATAGAATCTCTGGGTTTTGTTTGGGTGGATTGGATCAAGATAACCAGGGAAAAGTCTAGTACCAATTTTATTGGCGAGGTTCCCTCCTGAATGGTCCCACCATTCTGGTTCAATCAAGGTTTGGAATTTGGAGATAGTTTTGGTCAAATATTCCGATTTTGGGTTAGATTGGGTAACTGGGCTAAATTGGGCAACAACAACAGGTTTCTTTCCATCATGAGTTGCTAAGCTTTTTGTTCTTTCAATAAAAGATTGGAGGGATTGGAGATCTAGGTCATCATCTTTATCAGCGATGCTGGCCCAAGATTTATTTGGTAAATTGATGAGTCCCTGAGGAACATTATCCAGGCCTGCTTGTTTGAAGGCAAGGAGAGTTGGAATTGATAAAGCATAATCAGCTTTGGTTTGTTTTGGTTGTGAAGATTGGTTTTGAGCAGTGGGCTCAGATTTTTGGACAGTGGGTCCAGATTGATGGGCAGTGGGCCCAGATAAGATTAAAGAGTCAGAGATTATAATACCTTTGCTCTTTTCTTTGTTTCTTCCTCTTCCTCGGGAGGAGGAGGATCCTCCTCTGGAGGACATCTTATGATCTTCCCTGCAAATATTCACGAGTGAGGAAATCAGGGAGAGAATTGTTAGATCCTTTTATATATTCAATATCGAAGTCAAAAACGCTTAAAATAGCTTGCCATGTGGCAAAGATATGTTTTGAAGCTAAGTTTTTGACATCTTTTTGTAAGATTTCTTTCGCAGATTTGCAGTCTACACGGACTAAGAATTTTTGATTAATCAAATCAGATTGAAATTTTGAAATAGATAAAACGATTGCTAAAACTTCTTTTTTGACAGTAGAATAATTCTGTTGAGCAGGATTCCAATGTTTTGAAGTAAAAGCAATAATTTGTTCCTTGTCAAAAACCTTTTGTTTCAAAATAACACCAAAGCCAATATCAGAGGCATCAGTTTCAATAATTTTGAAAGCTTGAGGATTAGGGAGATAAAGACAAGGGAGATTCTTGACACGAAGTTTGATTTGTTTGACCACATTGGTATGAATATCGGACCAAGGTGGAGGATCCTTCTTGAGTCTATCATGAAGGGGTTTGATTATGGTACTAAGTTGAGGACAGAAGTCCGCAACATAATTGAGACAACCCAGGAATCTTTGTAGTTGGGTTTTGTCAATGATTTGATCAGGGAATTTATCCGTGAACTCGATGGCTCTATTGATAGGAATGATGGTTCCTTGGTGGATGTTGTGACCAAGGAATCTGATTTTGGTTTGGAACAAACTGACCTTTGTCTTGGATACAGCCAAGCCATTCCTTTTGATTACAGAGATGAACGTATTGAGATGTTTGAAATGTTGATCTAAAGTTTGGGAAAAGATTAGAACATCGTCAATGTAGACAATAGTGAATTTGGAATAAGGATTGAAGATTTCGTTCATAATCCTTTGGAATTCAGATGGGGCGTTCTTTAGCCCAAAAGGCATAACGTTCCACTCATACTGCCCAAAAGGAACAGTAAAAGCAGTTTTATACCTATCCTTCTCTTGCAATTGGATTTGCCAGAATCCAGATTTCATGTCGAATTTTGAAAAGACCTTAGCATCATGCAGTCTGGCTAAGAGATCTTTCTTGTTGGGGATAGGATATCTAATCCAACAAAGGGCTTGATTGAGAGGTTTGTAGTTAATAACCAGCCTAGGGGTTCCCCGTTCTATCTCAGCTTGTTTGTTGACATAGAAGGCTGCACAGGACCAAGGGCTCTTACTCCTGCGAATAAGTTTCTTTTCAAGGAGATCATTGATTTCCTTTTGGCAGAAATGAAGAAGTTCTTCATTCATTTGAATAGGCCTAGCCTTGGTTGGAATCTGTTTGTCTGAAAAATCTTTTTCATAAGGAAGTTCCACCATATGGCTCTTCCTTTCCCAAAAGGCGTTGGGTAGATCAGAACAGATGTTAGATTGAATATCTTCCAAAATATTCTCAATCCTTGATTTGACAGAAGGTTGTTGTAATTGAACCTCAATGGTTTTGTAAGAGATTTCTTCCTTGAGGAAGTTAATCTGCTTCTCCTTGTAGGATATGACATTCAAAGTCTTTTCTATGGGGGGTTCAGAGAATTTGAATAAAATCGGCTGTCCAAGGTGCTGGACAGTAATGCCATCTACGTCAGTATTATAGGGGAAGAGCTTCTTAATGAAAGGGGTCCCTATAATGATTTTTTGACTCAAATTTCTGACTAACAGAAATGGAGTTTCGATTTCAAGACTACCATTTTTGATGATAGCTGAGGGGATTTTTTACTTGATTTTTAGTCTAGATCCTTCGGCAGCGCTGAGCTTCTCAGTTGTTTTCTCAAAATATCTGGTGGGAATGAGTCCCTCCGAAATACAAGCCTTAAGACTGAGGTTAAAAGCCTCAAACAAATCCAAAGCAGTCAGCAGCTTATTTTGGAGAAACTAACTAGAAATTATGAGGAAGATGATTCTTCTGTACCTGATTCCAATCCAGCTCCTAACGACAACTGCGAGGACTTTCTGGAAAATATTAACCAGGTCACCATTCAGAAATTCTTCATCCATGTCAAAATCCTCATAGGAGATTTTATTCTCGAAATCCCTGCCCTCTTTGACACAGGGGCAGATTCCAGTTGTATTTCGGAGGGACTCATTCCCACCAGATATTTTGAGAAAACAACTGAGAAGATCAGCGCTGCCGAAGGATCTAGACTAAAAATCAAGTATAAAATTCCCTCAGCTATCATAAAAAATGGTAGTCTTGAAATCGAAACTCCATTTCTGTTAGTCAGAAATTTGAGTCAAAAAATCATTATAGGGACCCCTTTCATTAAGAAGCTCTTCCCCTATAATACTGACGTAGATGGCATTACTGTCCAGCACCTTGGACAGCCGATTTTATTCAAATTCTCTGAACCCCCCATAGAAAAGACTTTGAATGTCATATCCTACAAGGAGAAGCAGATTAACTTCCTCAAGGAAGAAATCTCTTACAAAACCATTGAGGTTCAATTACAACAACCTTCTGTCAAATCAAGGATTGAGAATATTTTGGAAGATATTCAATCTAACATATGTTCTGATCTACCCAACGCCTTTTGGGAAAGGAAGAGCCATATGGTGGAACTTCCTTATGAAAAAGATTTTTCAGACAAACAGATTCCAACCAAGGCTAGGCCTATTCAAATGAATGAAGAACTTCTTCATTTCTGCCAAAAGGAAATCAATGATCTCCTTGAAAAGAAACTTATTCGCAGGAGTAAGAGCCCTTGGTCCTGTGCAGCCTTCTATGTCAACAAACAAGCTGAGATAGAACGGGGAACCCCTAGGCTGGTTATTAACTACAAACCTCTCAATCAAGCCCTTTGTTGGATTAGATATCCTATCCCCAACAAGAAAGATCTCTTAGCCAGACTGCATGATGCTAAGGTCTTTTCAAAATTCGACATGAAATCTGGATTCTGGCAAATCCAATTGCAAGAGAAGGATAGGTATAAAACTGCCTTTACTGTTCCTTTTGGGCAGTATGAGTGGAACGTTATGCCTTTTGGGCTAAAGAACGCCCCATCTGAATTCCAAAGGATTATGAACGAAATCTTCAATCCTTATTCCAAATTCACTATTGTCTACATTGACGATGTTCTAATCTTTTCCCAAACTTTAGATCAACATTTCAAACATCTCAATACGTTCATCTCTGTAATCAAAAGGAATGGCTTGGCTGTATCCAAGACAAAGGTCAGTTTGTTCCAAACCAAAATCAGATTCCTTGGTCACAACATCCACCAAGGAACCATCATTCCTATCAATAGAGCCATCGAGTTCACGGATAAATTCCCTGATCAAATCATTGACAAAACCCAACTACAAAGATTCCTGGGTTGTCTCAATTATGTTGCGGACTTCTGTCCTCAACTCAGTACCATAATCAAACCCCTTCATGATAGACTCAAGAAGGATCCTCCACCTTGGTCCGATATTCATACCAATGTGGTCAAACAAATCAAACTTCGTGTCAAGAATCTCCCTTGTCTTTATCTCCCTAATCCTCAAGCTTTCAAAATTATTGAAACTGATGCCTCTGATATTGGCTTTGGTGGTATTTTGAAACAAAAGGTTTTTGACAAGGAACAAATTATTGCTTTTACTTCAAAACTTTGGAATCCTGCTCAACAGAATTATTCTACTGTCAAAAAAGAAGTTTTAGCAATCGTTTTATCTATTTCAAAATTTCAATCTGATTTGATTAATCAAAAATTCTTAGTCCGTGTAGACTGCAAATCTGCGAAAGAAATCTTACAAAAAGATGTCAAAAACTTAGCTTCAAAACATATCTTTGCCAGATGGCAAGCTATTTTAAGCGTTTTTGACTTCGATATTGAATATATAAAAGGATCTAACAATTCTCTCCCTGATTTCCTCACTCGTGAATATTTGCAGGGAAGATCATATGATGTCCTCCAGAGGAGGATCCTCCTCCTCCCGAGGAAGAGGAAGAAACAAAGAAAAGAGCAAAGGTATTATAATCTCTGACTCTTTAATCTTATCTGGGCCCACTGCCCATCAATCTGGACCCACTGTCCAAAAATCTGAGCCCACTGCTCAAAACCAATCTTCACAACCAAAACAAACCAAAGCTGATTATGCTTTATCAATTCCAACTCTCCTTGCCTTCAAACAAGCAGGCCTGGATAATGTTCCTCAGGGACTCATCAATTTACCAAATAAATCTTGGGCCAGCATCGCTGATAAAGATGATGACCTAGATCTCCAATCCCTCCAATCTTTTATTGAAAGAACAAAAAGCTTAGCAACTCATGATGGAAAGAAACCTGTTGTTGTTGCCCAATCTAGCCCAGTTACCCAATCTAACCCAAAATCGGAATATTTGACCAAAACAATCTCCAAATTCCAAACCTCGATTGAACCAGAATGGTGGGACCATTCAGGACGGAACCTCGCCAATAAAATTGGTACTAGACTTTTCCCTGGTTATCTTGATCCAATCCACCCAAACAAAACTCAGAGATTCTATGAGTTTATCTTGGTTGATACAAACAGTGTGGATATTAAGCATTTTAGGGATAAAAATGACAACTCCCTAATTACCCACTCCACACTCCAAATTCTCAGTGTCCTTCGTCCCACTGACTTTGGACCCAATCCAAACACCTACAGAAAATTTTCCCAGAATTTTGACCCTATAGGTTTTAATTATTGGGATTACATCAAAGCTTGGGAATTTACAATCCTTGGCCTGCAAAACCAAAATTTCAAGCATTCTTGGCTCATTTACTTCAAATGGACCAACAAATATTCCTTTCCAATTTGGTTCCATTCCTGGTGGAGCTTCTTTGGTCCAACTACTGAAATCTTTCCCCCTGAAGTTCTGGAGGGATACAATCTTTTCCTGAAACATTGGGACAAAGAGTTTAACAATTATCCTGATTGTTTAAACTTTTATACAATCTTTTCCCTTTCTTGGGTATTCTCTTGGAGGTACGGTCTTAAAGCCAAACCCCAACCAATTCTCAACAAACATGCCCTTATCAAGTGGTGGAAGGCTTTTGATGCTTCCAAAGCTCACAAGGATAAATTAATTCAATGGTTCAAAAACAACCAGAAATATCTCAAGCATGCAAGTCCGCAAACCAGCCTCTTGCTAAATCAAAAGGCCCACATCACAGCGGCCCTTGCAGGAGCATCAACAGAAGAAGACTTGCTAAGAAATCTTCAATCTGCTCTTCAATTATTGAAGGAACCAATTAAGCAAGCCTCATCTTCAAAGGACCCTCAACACAAAGTCTCCGAGCCATCCTCTCTTGGGTCGTCAGATTTTGTCCAAACCACAGAATCAGATGATGATGACTTCTGCTAAGTTTGTCGTCTTGTAATCATTTTATTCTGTAATAATTCAATTTTTGTACTGTAGCAACAGTAAAATTGACTTTTTACTGTAGCAAATAGTGCCAGTCAAATAGTACCGTCTACCGGATTTATTCAACCGGAACTATTCAAACAGTGTCCAATCTTTTTCTTTAAATAGGCTCATTCTGAACCTTGTTAATCAGAGTTTGGTAGAGCTTAGATAGAGAGTTTAGAGAGAGAAACACTGAGAGAATTCCTTCTGTAAGTTCTCCTTCAGTTTTCCTTTCCTTCAATCTTTTCTGTTTTTAAGTTTCAGTTTTTCAGTTTTTAAGTTTCAGTTTTGTAATCTATGTTTATGTAATATATATCTTGTTCAAGTTTTATTTTTCTGTTTATGGAAGGCTGAGCCTCCTGTTTTAATTCCTGTTTTTAATTTCTGTTTATGGAAGGCTGAGCCTCCTGTTTTAATTTCCTGTTTTTAATTTCTGCAATTTAATTTTCTGCAAACTGCAAAAAGCCCCTCCGTGGTGGCGTCCTACTTCTCTTAATCCTCTTCTCATCCCCCTCCTTCTGCTTTCGACCCCCTCTTGGTATCAGAGCCACGTATGATATTCTTATATATATATATATTTCTAAATAGACTTATAACTTTGAGTCATTATATAAGTCAATTTGCTTAAATATATAAAAATGTCAATAAGTATATAATATTAATATATTATGATAAATTTCTAATATATAGATATCATCAATGGTAAAATATATTTATATTAATCATATTTACAATGTACCAGAAAAATACTGATCATTTTTCCTTAAATAGGCTAGCCTATAAGGCTTAAAAGACTTTTTAAATGGCCTGAGCCTAGTCTTTTTAACTAAATAGGCTTTTTATAAAGCCTAAGCCTTGCCTATTTACCAATTTGGCCTGACCTGGCCTGGGCTTGTGGTAGGCTAGGCCATAGGCCCCTACGAACGGCCTAGCCTATTCCCACCCCTAGCGTAAGTAAAGTCCAAACATCAAGACCAACTTTAGAAGAAGAGCCAAAGCTTCAAGACAACTCTTGCAAGACAATCAAAGAAAACAAATCTTTTGAGAAGACAGCACTCAACGTCTACATTCATCGTCTATCTCAAAGACAGACAAATGGTAGCAAATCTTTAGAGAATGAGCACCATGTTCAAATTGAATATATATCTCTGACAAGCTAGAGGAGAAAGTCAAGTGTAAAAAATAAAGTAATACACTATGAAGCACATTGATCAAGGAAACAAACATAACAACAACAAGTTCAAGTTTCCTCTTTCTCTATCACACAAGAAATGGAGTAAAGTCGATGCCAACTATTATCTATCTTCATCAAGGAACATACTTTCAGGACAAATCCATTTTATGAGAAGAAGCTACAAGTGATTGGTCTAATATTATCATCTAAGTACTAGATGACCAACATAAAGAAGGAAAAAAGAATGTGTGAAGCAGAATGATCGTCTGAAGAAAGGAAAGACGACTGAAACGGTGAAAGCAGATCGTCTGAAAGAAACAACGCCTATTATAGGTGAAAGTTGCAAGAAGAATGACCGTTGAAATGAAAATGGAAAAGAGCTCAGAATAGCTTCATGAAGAAGCCTTGCAAACTCAAGATCACATGTTCTGAAAAGCACAATGCAAAGTGAAAAGTACAATGATGTCACTATCAAATTACCAAAACTCTACACGAACGGATAAAAGCTCAGACCTATGCTACCTACAAGCTAATAGGCTATATCTTTTTAGAAAAAGGTCTTTCATCAAACAAGTTCCATGCATTGAATGCAACTGACATCAAGTACAATCACTGTGTTATCCAACGACTAGAAGCTCTGTGAAGAGCACGCTCCAACGACTATCTTTCTCTTGCAGAAGTTTCAAAAGTATAAAGGGAGGAAATGAAGACTTGCAGCAATAGCTTTAACGCTCAGAGCTTTTTAGCTCGTAAGATAGAAGCGTTCGACTCACAATTCAGAAAAGATCATCTACATCATCTGCTTCAACATGAAGAGAATAATTTCTTAAGCGTCAAATCCCATACTTACTCTTTCATGTAATAGAACATAAAGTATATATTTAGAGTCATATCTTTTCTCGAATACTTTATAATTCATGGACTGAATAGTTTCTACCATCACTCTTAGAAAAAGAGAATTATGTAGAAAGGAATAATCTTGAGAAAGATTGTTTTAGGAGAAGTCCTATATACTTTTAAGGAGGAGTCCTGATAATACTTAGTAAGGAGAAGTCTTAAGAATACTTGTAATTGCCTGGAGAGGCAGAGGACAAAGAATACTTGATAATGCCTAAAGAGGTAGTGACAAAAGAATACTTGGTTTTTCTGGAGAGGAAGTGGTAAAAGAGTACTCAACAATGCTTGAAGAGGCATGGACAAGAATACCTATAAGGAGAAAGGACTGGATGTAGCCCTATCGTCCAGGGGGTGAACCAGGATAAAAATGATGGTGTTCATTGATTCCTTTTCTGCTCACACATTTCCACTGCACCAAACGACAACCACTCAAGCATTGATGTTCTTAATCGTTTGGAAATCAAAGTTTTGGATGACACAATTCAAACCCCCCCTTTCTTGTGCTACTTCAGATCATGTTCAATTACTTGAGTGATAAGGTGCACTTTCCTTTAAAGCATTTGTTATTTTAGCGCGACATGCTCCTATCACTTTCATGCGCCTAATGAATTATGTGCTACGCTCTTTCAATTGTAAACTTGTTGTTGTTTATTTTGGTGATATGCTAATCTACAATAATAGCAAAGCAAGAAACCTTGGAAACATTTGCCAAGTGTTGGATTTCCTTCAAGAGCAGAAGTTATATGCCAACCTTAAGAAGTATACCTTCTTAGCATACGAGGTGATATTCCTTGGATACATCATCATTGCTAAAAGAATCAAAGTGGACCCTAACAAAGTTGAAGTAATCAACAACTAGCCTTACCCCAAAATCAGTTCACGATGTAAGAAGTTTCCTTGGGTTAACATCATTCTTCCATTGATTCATCAAGAACTTTAGTTCCATTTCTGCCCCACTCATTGAATGTATCAAAGGAGATACATTCCAATGGACAAAGCGAGCTCAGAAAAGCTTGGCTCAAAGGAGATACATTCCAATGGTGGCGTCTAGTATTTATAACTTGGGTTTGACCCGTTCGGATCATGGGTCGCCCAGCCCAATATTTACACAAATTACAAAGCCCACAATATTACAATATTGCTACGCCCATATCAGTACATGCAAGTTTGTCAGTGTTTGCTTCACTTCGTCCAGTTGTTGCTGGAGCTGCTTATTTTGAGGTAACAAAACATCAATTGATCCAAGCTCAATCATTTCTCCTCTCCTAGGTGGACATCAGTGGTGTTGATCTTGTTGATCATTTAAGGTCATTGCTTTAATGATTTGAATGGTTGTAGTGGGCGATTTAGCCATTACAGAACCACCGGATGTTGCGTCCAGAATCAACCTACTTGGTTTCTGCAAGCCATTTCTAAAGATATGGATTGGGATCTTGCATCAAACTCATGGTTCAGGCATTTCATCAGAAAAGATATAAACCTCTCCCAAGTTTCACATAAGCTTTCACCTTCAAGCACCCACAATAAGGCTAACCCTAATCCTTATTGGAACTTAATTGGGCTTATCCAATGGGCTGGTCCAATAAGACATATTTTCTAGTGGGCTAATTCTATGCGTGTGACCCTATAGACATATCTTACATATTTAGGCTGTAATTTTTAAATATAAATATTAAGCTACAAGTGCATAAACCAACAGCTTCCGCTACTTTCAATATCGCTGACCTTTCTCCTTATTACGATGAAGGTGATAAGCCTCAAGGACAAGTCTTTTCCAGCTCGAAGAGAATGATGTAGAACCATAAAAAATAATGAAGGACAAAATAATGCAGCATCATCCTTGAAAAAGTTTCCACACCATTTGACCTTGGCAAGGTTTTAATGAGGCAAGTTTCTAAAGTCTTTCCTTCAATGAGGTGTTGGGTTAAATGATGTATTCTTTTGCTGTTCTTAGACTTTTTTCTTGTTCTTTCTACTTGTATTGGGTTGAAGTACCCCTTGTACTTCATTTCAATATATATCACATGACTTATCAATAAAAAAGTTAAGTGAAGTTAGCCATCTACCACATCTTGACCTAGATATTGTTTTTTTCATCTAATAATTTAATCTCGCCCTTAGCTTATGGACCTGTTTGGTACACCGTATTAGGCATGATAGTATAAACTTATACAATACTTTACAAACCTATCTTATATATTATATATAAGATAGGTTTATTAATCAATCCACTCTTATACACTCTTATTTAATCCAACCAATATATGTAAGATAAGGCCTTATAAATTTGTGACGTATAAGTTACAAGAAAATATTTCAAACAAAGTTTTTAGTTTCAATAAAATGAAACTCTATCAGCACGCTACCATCACCCTCCACCACTGCCATCGCCATCGCCATCAATAACCACTAGCCACTACCACTACCAACACGACCGCCCTCCACCACTACCACAGTGGCCACCAGCAACACCTCTAACACAACTACCGTCATCTCCATCGCCTTTGTAAGACACGGTTTAGGGCTTATTTTTAAATAATATTATTAAATAGTATTTTGTGAATTACTTGTGCTATATGTGATATAATGTCTTTATTAAAGGTGATTTATTGTTAGAGGAAATATTAGATCTTAGTAATGTCTAGACGTCGAGGTACGTGGCATTATGAGCGTTTTGACTGTAATACTGCTAGGGTTCTGTGACAACGACATTTTAGGTCAAAATCGGCCCAACAACGGCGATGAGTTGGTGAAAAAATCGGCGAAGACAATTTCGTGGGTCACACCTTATGGGGAGGTGCTGGACATGATCTAAAAATATTCCATTAGGGAATATTCCTTTCTTCTATTTTTGGGGGTTTTTATTTGAATAAAATGAGTTTTTATTTAAATAAAATGTATTTAATTTTTTTAAAACCTATGGTTTATTAAATAAATAATTTTGAAAATATTTTTGGATCCTTAATGAAGGCTTGGTCGAATTCTTGGAGATGTAAAAGATGAAGATGTTTTGAAATTCAAATTTGAGGTATTATGGTATTTAAGAGGGAAAACATGGTGGTTAATGCACTTAATCACATGTCCTTGACTTGGTCTTGTGTTAAATGAGATTTTTGAGAGAAAATATGAAGAGAAGAAGGGAATGGGCGGCCATGAAGAGTGAGGGAGTGAAGGGAGATATTTTCATGGTTTTAAGGTTGTTCTTGCCATGAACATTGAGAGAAGGTATAGTTCCTTTAGTAGAGAGATGTAGAGAGATTGCACTTAGAGAGATAGTGTAACTGAATTTCATGTGTTATTTAGCAAATGAGCCAAAAGTCTTCTACAAATGGTAACCGCTCCCTATTTATAGTAGGGGAGTTGGGCTAGTATGCTTAACTGCCTCTGTTTGGCCGGTTGGGCCTCGCGAGAGGAGGCCCAATCTCCAGGCTTGGTGGGTAACCCATGGGCGTAGGCTTCCTAGGGGCTCGCCCAGTACACTAGTCCACAATGTTGGGTCCAGGTGGGCCAGCATCCTGCCTGCAGGTAGCATTCGAAACGGGGCGCTGTCTGCTACGCTATAAGAAATAACGTTGCGCCCTCACTAACACCAATTGGTTTTGGCGTAGTGGTAAGCGCGTGATCCTACAAGTGGTATCAGAGCCAGGTCCCGTGTTCGAATCCCACGGAAGGCATGCTGTGCAGCTAGTTTGGCTGGCAGGTGCTGGGGGGGGATTGTTGGGTCCAGGTGGGCCAGCATCCTGCCTGCAGGTAGCATTCGAAACGGGGCGCTGTCTGCTACGCTATAAGAAATAACGTTGCGCCCTCACTAACACCAATTGGTTTTGGCGTAGTGGTAAGCGCGTGATCCTACACACAAGACACTGAGCACGAAGCATGAGAGCTAAGTGTGTCTTTAAGGATCAAAATGACTAACTACAAACGCTGTCTAAGATATTTAAGTAGCCAACATGGCGTTTAAAAACAGTAAAATTTCACAAGTCCACAAGTCCACGAGCGGCGGTCGTGGTGTGTTGGGTTGCCACGCTAGAGGGGCGATCGTGGTGAGTTTGGTCGCCTACTGTGTTGACACGTCAGAGAAACGGAAGAGTCAGCGTATCTTTGAAATCTAAACTGTCATTTTTGAAACGTCACCTCACGTCATAAAGACAGAATTCGAACTAACCATGCGCCTACAACGGAACCCAAGATTGCGCCACTTGCTTCCTTCAAGGCAATCATCCCCTCTTGTTATCATGAGGCACGACTCCCCATCACCCACACGCAATGAAACAGCTGCTCAAGTTCTACATGTGTCCCGTGCTGTCAGTCGTCCCTTGCCTATAAAAGCCCTCATTCTCCACCATTTTCCACTTTTGAAACCTCCCCATTCCTCATCCTTAATCTCTTCCAAAAGGTCTCCGGCCAGCCACCAATCCCGCTCCGTTGCTTTCCACCCCTTCGGCTATCCCCTGTTCACCTCCTTTCCTGGTGAATCCCCTACTCCGTCTACTGCGTCCTGCTTTGACAACCCCCTTCCCCTCTCATGGTCTCTAAACGCCAAACCAAGAACTCCTCTTGCCGAGCCACCCCGACTTCTCCTCCAAGACGGGTGCCGACGCCCAGTGTGCCAACTAGGCCCCCTACCCTGGCGGGGTTCCCCTTACGGTATCGGAGGTAAGGGCCTTCCGGCTTAATAAACCTTCGCTACCCTTCGACCTATCGCCAAAGCGGCTCCTCCTCCAGAGGCCATCGACCAACCTTCTGACTATGAGGAGCTCTACTCCATTTCAGATCTCTACTCGGAGATCGGGGGCTCTTGTCACGAGGTCCCAATGGACAATATCCTTATTTATAGTGGTTGCGCGAATGACGATCGCCCCTGGCAACGTCGACCAGAAGGCGACTTCCGCAACTTCCATTTCTTCTTTGTCTATAACTATTTGTTCGCCGAATTGGGGATAAGACTCCCTTTTTCCCCTTTTTACTGCTCCGTTCTGAGCAATATCAACGCCGCTCCCTGTCAGCTGCACTCTAATGCATGGGCATTCATGAGGTGCTACGAAATCCTCTACGATGCCATCCAATGTGAGCTGCCGCCCACCCACTTCTTCTACTCCTACGACATGGACGCAAAGTCCTTGCAATCACGCGGCTGAATTTCTCTGAAAGCCAGGCCTGGCCGCAAACGACTCAACCTCTTCAAGTCCAAAGCCAATCCACCTTTGCCCAGAGGTATTTCAAGATTGGAGTGACCCATGAATACCCCGAGGTTTTTACTTTGAGGGACGGGACTGCCCGCTATCCCTTTTACTGGACAGAAGAGCCCAATAGCATCGTCGACCCGCCAGAGGACTCTCTTACCGACACTGACAAAATTGTCATGAGTTTCTTCGCTAAGATCCCAATCCTTGATTGTGGTAGGGTCATTGACGTCGCCAAGAAGTCGCTGACTCCCAAGTACCTAGGTTGCTAAGTCTTTCACCATTTACCTTCCTTAATTTTGTCATTTTCTTATTTGCATCACTTATTTTAATCCTTTTGGTATACTTTCTTTTAGAGGACCTGAAGTTCACCAATGCTGAGCTTTCAAGTGCCCTCGCTCGTAAGAGAGCTGCTCCATTCCCCCCTTGTTCAATAGTGTAGGCGGGACGAAAAAACCGAGCCCGTCAGAGAAAACGAAGCGCCCCTCACAAGATCTTGACGGTGAGATTCCTCGCCCACCGCCAAAGAAGAAGTCCCCACTCATTGTCGGCTAGTCCACGACAAATGGTGAGCCTGCTTCATCGTCTGCGCCAAGGTCTGGGGTTGCCGCCGCTTCCCCACAATGGGTCGAGGTTCCTGCTCATAATTCCCGCGTTAAACAGAAGGGAAAAACCATTCTTTCCCACGGTGAGACGGAGGTTTTGCCAATCTCCCCCTCCGCCATGCCGGTCCGTCATCACACTAATCTCAACAGCCCCTGCTGTCCCCTATAAACGCCGATGATCCCCAAAAAACCTCCCTCTCTGAAGACAAGCGAGAAGGTCCTTCTCGCCCCCTTTCTTACAGAACATCGAGGACCCCACCACCTTTATTCCCTCACAAGTTTGCCACGAAAAGTTAGAAGAAGAAGTGTTGAGCAAGGGTCTGGACCACCTGGCTGACGAAGCTATGGCGAGTCTCCTTTACGTAGGGAGCGTCTTTGGCGTTCAAGACATACAACTTCGTCGCCAAAGATGTCGAAGAACTACGACAAGAGGTGAGACAGCTTCGCGCTGCCCACTTACACTTTGTTTGTTAAAAGAGAGATAGAAGAGAGAGAGATGCAAGAGAGAGAGATAGGAGAGAGATGGGGAAAGTTACCTTGTTTGGTAGGAGAAAGGAGGGAGGGAGGAGGGGGCTGCAGAGGTGGGGCCCACCCCTTTTTGGGGTCTCTCAAATTTGAGGAGAAAAGGAACAATAATCAGTGGGCTGCATTGTAAGATCAAGTTTTGATCTAGTAGTACAACTCTATGTTTTGATGATTACAAGTTAACCTTTTGATATGAACAATTGTGGTACTCTAACGTGTTTTTCTGAGTGTGCTATTTACAGGCTCTGACCTCAACTCAATCTCACACAAATCAGAAGCACTATGTATAAAGAGTGACCCAAGCAACGCTTTCGCATTCACCATGTTCAGTATGAACAGTGGAAAAGCTTCAGAAGTTATGAAGTTATACAAACTCTGATGAGGACTCAGTCACTAGAAGCTCTGAAGATCCAGAAGTTCTGATAACCAAGAAACACTGTAGGTTCAGATGTTCTGATGGTGTAGAAGACTCTGAAGATCCAGAGCTGAATAGTGGAAACTCTGAAGTCCAGAAGCAAGAAACTCTGAAGGCCATGTTCTTCCCTCTGAGTTCAGAATCAGAAGAAACAATGGTCAGAGGATCTGTGCTTTCCCTCTGACTCTGATCAACCGGCTTCACAAGTTCCAATACGAAGCATTCCTCTGATCAGAAGTCTCCTAGGTTAAAAGGTCAAGTCGCTATCCAAGTACAAAAGCAAGTGTACCTTCCTGACGACCTACCTAACGTTCTCAGCCACAGCAGAAGCTGGATTTTCCAGAACTGCCCTCCAACGGTAGCATTTCCCATGCATTGCTCAACCCTAATCCTTGGAGTATATATAGAGGCTGAAGATTGAAAGAAGCTGCAAGAAGCAATACATACGCGCAAGACATATTCAAATTATTCTAAGCTTTCTTTCCTCTGAAATTCATTGAGTTTACTATTAGCTTTTTAGAAGCAAATCTCTTGTAAACAATTCTTTGATAAACAGTTTGTTTAGTTCCTTTAGGAGATCAAGGTTGATCGGATCCTAGAGAAGACTAAGAGAGTGAATCTTAGTGTGAGCTAAGTCAGTGTAATTGTTAGTCACTTGTAGGTTTCAAGTGCAGTTGTAACTCTTACCTGATTAGTGGATTGCCTTCATTCTAAGAAGGAAGAAATCACCTTAACGGGTGGACTGGAGTAGCTTGAGTGATTTATCAAGTGAACCAGGATAAAATCCTTGTGTGCTTTTCTATCTCTTATCTTTTGCACTTAAGTTCTCGAAAGATTTGTCAAAATCTTTAAGGTGGAAGTTTTGTACTGAAAACGTTATTCAAACCCCCCCTTTCTACCGTTTTTCATACCTTCAATTGGTATCAGAGCGCAAGTTCTGATTACCACACCTAACAGTGTTCAGTGATCCGGGCCGGTGTGAAAAACAATGGCTGCCACCACCAGTGAAACTCAAAGAGATGGTTAAAATGCAAAGCCTCCTATGTTCGACGGTCAAAGGTTCGAATATTGGAAAGATAGACTGGAAAGTTTCTTTCTGGGTTTCGATGCAGATCTCTGGGATATTATTGTGGATGGCTACGAGCGTCCAGTTGATGCAGATGGCAAGAAGATCCCAAGGTCAGAGATGACTGCAGATCAAAAGAAGCTGTACTCACAACATCACAAAGCAAGAGCAATTCTTCTAAGTGCTATTTCCTATGAAGAGTATCAGAAGATTACAGATCGTGAGTTTGCTAAAGGCATTTTTGAATCTCTGAAGATGTCTCATGAAGGAAACAAGAAAGTCAAAGAATCAAAGGCATTGTCTTTGATCCAAAAGTATGAATCCTTCATCATGGAGCCAAATGAGTCCATTGAAGAAATGTTCTCCAGATTTCAGTTGCTTGTAGCTGGCATACGACCTCTCAACAAGAGCTACACAACAAAAGATCATGTCATAAGGGTCATTAGGTGTCTTCCTGAAAGTTGGATGCCTTTGGTGACTTCAATAGAGCTCACGAGAGACGTTGAGAATATGAGTTTAGAAGAACTCATCAGCATTTTGAAATGCCATGAGCTGAAGCGCTCAGAGATGCAAGATCTGAGGAAAAAGTCCATAGCCTTGAAATCCAAATCTGAAAAGGCTAAGGTTGAGAAGTCAAAGGCTCTTCAAGCTGAAGAAGAGGAATCTGAAGAAGCATCAGAAGATTCTGATGAAGATGAGCTGACTCTGATCTCCAAGAGACTCAACCGCATCTGGAAGCACAGGCAGAGCAAGTTCAAAGGCTCTGGAAAGGCAAAAGGAAAGTATGAGTCCTCAGGCCAGAAGAAGTCTTCAATCAAGGAAGTCACATGTTTTGAGTGCAAAGAATCTGGGCACTACAAAAGTGATTGTCCAAAGTTGAAGAAAGACAAGAAGCCAAAGAAGCACTTCAAGACGAAGAAGAGTCTGATGGTGACATTTGATGAATCAGAGTCAGAGGATGTTGACTCTGATGGTGAAGTCCAAGGACTCATGGCAATTGTCAAAGACAAGGAAGCAGAGTCAAAGGAAGCTGTTGACTCTGACTCAGAATCAGAAGGAGATCCTAACTCAGACGATGAAAACGAGGTATTCGCTTCCTTCTCTACCTCTGAACTGAAACATGCTTTGTCTGATATCATGGATAAGTATAACTCTTTATTGTCTAAGCATAAAAAGTTGAAAAAGAACTTATCTGCTGTTTCCAAGACTCCTTCTGAACATGAGAAAATTATTTCTGATTTGAAAAATGAAAATCATGCTTTGGTAAATTCTAACTCTGTGCTTAAGAACCAGATTGCTAAGTTAGAAGAAATTGTTGCCTGTGATGCCTCTGATTGTAGAAATGAATCTAAGTATGAAAAGTCTTTTCAAAGATTCCTAGCTAAAAGCGTGGATAGAAGCTTAATGGCTTCAATGATCTATGGCGTAAGCAGAAATGGAATGCATGGCATTGGCTATTCTAAACCAATTAGAAATGAGCCTTCTATGTCTAAAGCTAAATCCTTGTATGAATGCTTTGTTCCCTCTGGTACCATATTGCCTGATCCTTTACCTGCTAAAGTTGCTAAACACCCTCTTAAAAAGGGATCTTTCTCTATGACTAGATATCATGCAAATATTCCTTTAAAATATCATGTTGAGACACCCAAGGTGATCAGAACCTCTGGGGTAACTAACAAGAGAGGACCCAGAAAGTGGGTACCTAAGGACAAGATTATCTATGTTGCAGATATCCTTGATAGCTCCACTGAAACACCAATCATGGTATCTGGACAGTGGATGCTCGCGTCACATGACGGGAGAAAGGCGTATGTTCCGAGAGCTAAAACTTAAGCCTGGAGGCGAAGTTGGCTTTGGAGGAAATGAAAAGGGTAAAATTGTTGGTACTGGTACTATTTGTGTAGATAGTAGTCCATGCATTGATAATGTGTTATGGGTAGACGGCTTAACACATAACTTATTGTCTATAAGTCAATTAGCTGACAAGGGTTATGATGTTATATTCAATCAAAAGTCCTGCCGGGCAGTAAGTCAGATCGATGGCTCTGTTCTATTTAACAGCAAGAGGAAGAACAACATCTATAAGATCAGATTATCTGAGTTGGAGGCTCAGAATGTGAAGTGCCTTCTGTCTGTTAATGAAGAGCAGTGGGTATGGCATAGACGGTTAGGGCATGCCAGTATGAGAAAGATTTCTCAGCTGAGCAAGCTAAACCTTGTCAGGGGCTTACCCAATCTGAAGTTCGCTTCAGACGCTCTTTGTGAAGCATGTCAGAAAGGCAAATTCACAAAAGTCCCTTTCAAGGCAAAGAATGTTGTCTCAACCTCAAGGCCGTTGGAACTTCTGCATATCGACCTTTTTGGACCAGTAAAAACTGAGTCTATAGGTGGCAAGAGATATGGGATGGTTATCGTTGATGACTATAGCCGCTGGACATGGGTAAAGTTTCTAACCCGCAAGGATGAGTCTCATGCTGTGTTCTCTACCTTCATTGCTCAAGTGCAAAACGAGAAGGCTTGTAGGATTGTGCGTGTCAGAAGTGACCATGGTGGAGAGTTTGAGAATGATAAGTTTGAGAGTCTGTTTGATTCCTATGGAATTGCACATGATTTCTCTTGTCCCAGAACTCCTCAACAAAATGGTGTTGTTGAGAGGAAGAACAGAACTCTTCAGGAGATGGCTAGAACCATGCTCCAAGAAACTGGCATGACTAAGCACTTTTGGGCAGAGGCAGTAAATACAGCATGTTACATTCAGAACAGAATCTCTGTGAGACCAATTCTGAATAAGACTCCTTATGAATTGTGGAAGAACATAAAACCTAACATTTCTTATTTTCATCCTTTTGGCTGTGTTTTTTATGTTCTCAATACTAAGGATAGATTGCATAAATTTGATGCTAAGTCTTCTAAGTGTCTATTACTTGGTTATTCTGATAGATCTAAAGGTTTTAGATTTTATAATACTGATGCTAAGACTATTGAAGAATCTATTCATGTTAGATTTGATGATAAGCCGGACTCTGACCAGTCAAAGCTAGTTGAAAAGTTTGCAGATTTAAGCATTAATGTTTCTGACAAAGGCAAAGCTCTAGAGGAAGCTGAGCCAGAGGAAGATGAACCAGAGGAAGAAGCTGGTCCCTCTAACTCACAAACTCTGAAGAAGAGCAGAATCACTGCAGCTCACCCTAAGGAATTGATTCTGGGTAACAAAGACGAACCAGTCAGAACCAGATCTGCCTTCAGACCCTCTGAAGAGACCTTGCTGAGTCTGAAAGGATTGGTGTCCTTAATTGAACCCAAGTCCATAGATGAAGCTCTTCAGGACAAGGATTGGATTCTGGCCATGGAAGAAGAATTGAATCAATTTTCCAAGAACGATGTTTGGAGCTTAGTGAAGAAGCCTGAGAGTGTCCATGTTATTGGAACGAAATGGGTATTCAGAAACAAGCTGAATGTGAAAGGAGATGTAGTCAGAAACAAGGCAAGGCTAGTTACTCAAGGTTACAGCCAGCAGGAAGGAATAGACTACACTGAAACATTTGCTCCAGTAGCAAGACTGGAGGCAATCAGACTGTTGATCTCTTTCTCAGTAAATCACAACATAGTTCTACATCAGATGGACGTAAAGAGTGCCTTCCTAAATGGTTATATCTCAGAGGAAGTCTATGTTCATCAACCCCCAGGTTTTGAAGATGAGAAGAAACCAGACCATGTGTTCAAATTGAAGAAATCACTCTACGGTCTAAAGCAAGCTCCCAGAGCATGGTATGAGAGACTTAGCTCATTCCTTCTGGAGAATGAGTTTGTAAGGGGTAAAGTAGATACAACTCTGTTTTGCAAGACTTATAAAGATGATATCTTAATTGTGCAAATTTATGTTGATGATATTATATTTGGTTCTGCTAATCAATCTCTATGCAAAGAATTTTCTGAGATGATGCAGGCTGAATTTGAGATGAGTATGATGGGAGAATTAAAGTACTTTCTGGGAATACAAGTTGATCAAACACCAGAAGGAACATATATCCATCAGAGCAAGTACACTAAAGAACTTCTGAAGAAGTTCAATATGCTGGAATCTACAGTGGCCAAGACTCCAATGCATCCTACATGCATTCTGGAGAAAGAAGATAAAAGTGGTAAAGTATGTCAGAAGCTCTATCGTGGCATGATAGGTTCACTTCTATACTTAACTGCATCTAGGCCAGACATATTATTTAGTGTTCACTTATGTGCTCGTTTCCAATCAGATCCAAGGGAAACCCACTTAACTGCTGTTAAGAGGATCCTAAGGTATCTGAAAGGCACCACTAACCTTGGCTTGATGTATAAGAAAACATCAGAGTATAAGCTTTCAGGTTATTGTGATGCTGATTATGCTGGAGATAGAACAGAGAGAAAAAGTACTTCAGGAAATTGTCAATTTCTGGGAAGCAATCTAGTCTCATGGGCAAGCAAGAGGCAATCAACCATTGCACTATCAACTGCAGAGGCAGAATATATCTCAGCAGCAATATGCAGCACTCAGATGCTCTGGATGAAACATCAGCTGGAGGATTATCAGATCCTTGAGAGCAATATCCCAATCTATTGTGATAACACTGCTGCAATCTCATTGAGTAAGAATCCTATCTTGCATTCAAGGGCAAAGCACATTGAGGTAAAGTATCACTTTATTAGAGATTATGTACAGAAGGGCGTACTTCTTCTGAAGTTTGTTGATACTGACCATCAATGGGCAGATATCTTTACAAAGCCCTTAGCAGAAGATAGATTTAATTTTATTCTGAAAAATCTAAACATGGACTTTTGTCCAGAGTGAAGATGGATCAGAACCTCTGACTATGATACTTCTTGATCAGAAGATGTCTAGTCCAGAAGGTAACTCAATCAGAGTGTGTGTACCCACTGGTACTGACTCTGAAGCTGAGACAACAACACGTGTGTCAGAATTTCTGATGCATAGTTCCTTGTGCCCGTGTGACAGTCTGTTATGATTGCGTGTAGATGTGCTTCTCTCCTGTGTGTGATTGTGTATTTTACTGTTACTATCTATCTTTAATTTTCAACCGTTGATCTTAAAAGTGCTTTTTGAATCAACAACGGTTATTTGATAAAACCCACTATACACACACGTTCTCTCTCACTTCCGGTTTTTACTCTCGATCTCTCTGTTTTTCAAACCGCTCTTCTCGATTTCTCTCTCGATCTCACTTCATCTTCCAACCTTCATCTTCTACCTCAAACCTTCAACCACTTCAAAATGGTGAGACAAACCAGAAGATCTACTGCAGATGCACCTCAGTTCCCTCACATGGTAGTTGGTCTGGAAACGGGTCAAGGGGGCCCTGAGAATCCAACTCAAGATCAAGTTCAAACTCAAGAACAGAGTGTTCCAATTGCAGAACGGGGCTGTGCCGTTCACTGCGTATTTGCTCCTGAGGAACTTCAAGTCCTGGCAGAATGGAGATTCGACCTCGACAACCTGGCTACAAATGGGTTTGATCTTCGTCCTGAAGTCCAAGCTCAAGGTTGGGGAAATTACTTCAACCGACTTCGAGGACCGGTGTATGAGAAACTGGTAAAGGAATTCTGGAAGCACGCCGACTGCGATGATACTCAGGTGGTCTCTCACATTCTTGGAAGAAAGATCATCATCACTGAGAAGTCATTCGTGAATCTGCTAGGTGCAGACACTGCTTATGGGTTTCGTTTCCAACTCACGGAATCGAAGCTGAAACCCAGCACCAAGGACACAATCAACCAGGCCCTGTACACCACTTTCAAACCGGGCAAGACGAGTTACAAGGTGATGGATCTTCACCCCAAACTCAGGATCTGGCACAAGATCCTGCTTCACTGCATAAACCAGAGACCGAAGGGCAGTTCTCCAGACTACATCAACTTCAACCAGAAGGTGATGTTGTTCTTCATCCAAGATCAGAAGAAGATCTGCCTTCCCTACTTCCTGTTCTCCTACTTGAAGGAATGCATCCGGAAGTCTCGCACCACCACCTCCATCAAGTCTGCAATCAAATATATCCCTTTTAGGAGGCTGCTCTCAGACTTTCTCATTGAAAGCAACCTGGTGCAAGATCTGGTTAATGCTGGATGTGTAGAGGATCTGAGCACAATTGTCAGTGATGTCTTCACTGCAAACTCTCTGAAGAAGATGGGTTTGGTCCAGAAGAAGATTGCTCCTGCTCATGAAGACACATCTTCTGAGATCAGAGGAAGAAGGATGCCTCTGAATGACTACCCTCTGTGGACTCAGGCAGACAATCCTGACGCCATCAGATGCTATGTTGAAGACCTCAGGGCTCAAGGATTCGAAATTGATCTTGATGATTTCGTCAGCAGACTGCCGCCAGCTCCAGAGTTTCCTTCTCCTCCCAAGAAGAAAGCTCAGAGGAAGATGGTTCTGGAAGAATCCTCTGAGGAATCTGATGTCCCTCTGGTCAAGAAGACGAAGAGAAAGCCTGATGATGGTGATGATAGTGATAATGAGGATGGTCCTCCTAAGAAGAAGCAGAAGAAGGTCAGAATCGTGGTGAAGTCTACTCGGGTGGAACCAGCTGCTGAAGTGGTCAGAAGGACTGAACCTCCTGCCAGAGTGACTCGATCATCAGCACATTCAAGTAAGCCTGCACTTGCTTCTGATGATGATTTGAATTTATTTGATGCACTCCCTATTTCTGCTATGCTCAAACACTCCTCAAATCCCCTCACTCCTATTCCTGAATCCCAACCAGCCGCACAAACCACCACTCCACCACATTCCCCAAGATCTTCCTTCTTTCAACCTTCCCCTACTGAAGCACCTCTCTGGAATTTGCTTCAGAATCAACCCTCTAGGTCAGAAGAACCAACCTCTCTCCTCACCATTCCGTACGACCCATTACTTTCTGAACCAATCATCCATGAACAACCAGAGCCAAACCAAACAGAACCACAACCCAGAACGTCTGATCACTCTGTTCCCAGAGCATCAGAACGTCCTGCTGCCAGAACCACGGATACAGACTCTTCAACAGCCTTTACACCTGTATCCTTCCCAACCAATGTTGCTGATTCTTCTCCCTCCAATAACTCTGAATCCATTAGAAAATTCATGGAGGTTAGAAAAGAAAAGGTGTCTACCTTAGAGGAATATTACCTAACTTGTCCAAGCCCTAGGAGATATCCTGGCCCTAGACCTGAACGTCTAGTAGACCCAGATGAACCTATCTTGGCTAATCCTTTACAAGAGGCAGACCCTTTGGCTCAACCAGCTCACCCTGTCCCTGACCAACAAGAGCCTATTCAACCAGAACCTGAAACCGAACATTCAGTGTCTAACCAATCCTCAGTTAGATCACCTCATCCTCTGGTTGAAACTTCAGACCCTCACCTTGGAACCTCTGACCCCAATGATCAAATGATTAACATTGGTTCTCCACAAGGTGCCTCTGAAGCTCATAGCAGCAATCACCCAGCCTCTCCTGAAACCAACCTCTCCATAATTCCCTATACTCCTCTCCAACCCACATCTCTCTCTGAGTGCATCAATATTTTCTATCATGAAGCCTCTTTGAGGCTCCGCAATGTGCACGGTCAGACTGACCTCAGTGAGAATGCTGAAAGTGTGGCTGATGAGTGGAACAATCTGAGCACTTGGCTAGTGGCTCAAGTTCCAATTATGATGCAGCTCCTGTATGCAGAGGGAAGTCAGAGCATTGGGGCTGCAAAGCAAAGGTTTGCTCGAAGGGTGGCTCTTCATGAACTAGAACAGAGAAATAAGCTTCTTGAAGCCATTGAAGAAGCCAAGAGAAAGAAGGCTCAAGCAGAAGAAGCTGCACGTCTAGCAGCAGCTCAAGCTGAACAAGCCAGACTTGAGGCCGAGCGACTTGAAGCTGAGGCTGAAGCTCTTCGATGCCAAGCACTTGCACCAGTTGTGTTTACTTCTGCTGCTTCTGCTTCCATTCCAGATCCTCAAGCTGCTCAGAATGTTCCTTCCAGCTCTACTCAGACAAGCTCATCCAGACTCGACATCATGGAACAGCGTCTTGACATTCATGAATCCATGCTGATTGAGATGAAGCAAATGATGATGGAACTTCTGCGACGATCTGACAAACCTTAGTTTTAGGATCTCTTCTTTTTCTTTCTTTTTATTTAACGTTGTTTTATTTACACTCTGTTTCTTTTTATTTACTTATTCTATTTTATTCGTTTGTGATTCTATATGCATATCTATATATATATTTGTATCACATATGTTTGCAAAAATCTTTTTTATTCATCATATTTCTATGTTTACATCATATTTCTTTACATCATAATATCTAGAATGGAGGATCCCTCCTCATTCTTCTGCACTCCTGGCGCTGCTCTGACCTATCTTTCTCCAGACGCTCCAGTCCATGCTGGATGTTGTTGAGGCTGACCTTTAGCTCATCCCTCTCCAGACTCTCTTCTGAAGTCTTGAGCTTCTCTTTCAAGATCTCTTTTTCTTCCAGCAGCTTGAGTTCAAGCCGGCTGAGTTCTTGCACCTCCTCCACGAAGGCAAGAAATTCCTTCAGGTCTCTCTCCAACTCTGGACGCAGGTCCTCTTCCAGCAGTGTCCGTGTTAGCTCCGAGATGGTCGTTGTACCCTCTGGATGCCTGATGTTCAGGAACAAGTCCTCTTCAAAGGCCTTCTTCCTCAGCTCTTCTAGTGCTACGTTGTATGATGCCATTTTTTTTAACTGAAAATTGTTCGAGGTGTGAAGCTTACCTTTCTCTCCAACGCTTTATATAGGCTTCACTTTCTCTCTGAAAGTTAATGCTCCTACGGTTTCTCGAGGTTAAGTTCTTGGTAACTGACCCTTCTCTTTACTCACTTGACCGGTGGTAAACGTTCTTCTCTTGCATTAACTCTTCTATTTATTTCGCCTAACTCTGATTCTTGCATCGTTTTCATTTTCTTTAAACTTAGACCTTCTCTAAGGGGGAGTACCTTGTACTTCAAGCTAAGTTTTTCACACCCCAAGCTTTTTGCTTATGACAAAAAGGGGGAGTAAACCCAGTTTTTGATGTGTAAGATGTGTTAGTGTGATTTATTTTTCTTTTGGAGAATTTAAGAGTTCCACCTTCATGACCATAGATATGTCACTGGGCAAATACAAGGAATACATTTCACTTCTTCTGAAGTGATTATAAGTTGACTCTGATACCCAAGACTCTGATACCTTGTCCATGACTCTGATTACTTATGCGCTCTGTTTACTCGATTTTCATCTATGTCATAAGTTTTTAACTCTGAACTCTTATATTATTTAGCTCAGAATCTAGACTTTACTAACGTTTTCATCAAGTATTAGATTCAGGGGGAGCTAAGCTCAGAATCAAGCAGTGACTTGAATGCAGAATGAGCAAGATAAACTATTCACATCAGGATAAGTATTATTCTATATCTCTAAACTCTGAGTGAATTCAGTTTAATGTTTAAGAATTGTTCATCAAAAATCTTAGTTTTGTCATCATCAAAAAGGGGGAGATTGTAAGATCAAGTTTTGATCTAGTAGTACAACTCTATGTTTTGATGATTACAAGTTAACCTTTTGATATGAACAATTGTGGTACTCTAACGTGTTTTTCTGAGTGTGCTATTTACAGGCTCTGACCTCAACTCAATCTCACACAAATCAGAAGCACTGTGTATAAAGAGTGACCCAAGCAACGCTTTCGCATTCACCATGTTCAGTATGAACAGTGGAAAAGCTTCAGAAGTTCTGAAGTTATACAAACTCTGATGAGGACTCAGTCACTAGAAGCTCTGAAGATCCAGAAGTTCTGATAACCAAGAAACACTGTAGGTTCAGATGTTCTGATGGTGTAGAAGACTCTGAAGATCCAGAAGCTGAATAGTGGAAACTCTGAAGTCCAGAAGCAAGAAACTCTGAAGGCCATGTTCTTCCCTCTGAGTTCAGAATCAGAAGAAACAATGGTCAGAGGATCTGTGCTTTCCCTCTGACTCTGATCAACCGGCTTCACAAGTTCCAATACGAAGCATTCCTCTGATCAGAAGTCTCCTAGGTTAAAAGGTCAAGTCGCTATCCAAGTACAAAAGCAAGTGTACCTTCCTGACGACCTACCTAACGTTCTCAGCCACAGCAGAAGCTGGATTTTCCAGAACTGCCCTCCAACGGTAGCATTTCCCATGCATTGCTCAACCCTAATCCTTGGAGTATATATAGAGGCTGAAGATTGAAAGAAGCTGCAAGAAGCAATACATACGCGCAAGACATATTCAAATTATTCTAAGCTTTCTTTCATCTGAAATTCATTGAGTTTACTATTAGCTTTTTAGAAGCAAATCTCTTGTAAACAATTCTTTGATAAACAGTTTGTTTAGTTCCTTTAGGAGATCAAGGTTGATCGGATCCTAGAGAAGACTAAGAGAGTGAATCTTAGTGTGAGCTAAGTCAGTGTAATTGTTAGTCACTTGTAGGTTTCAAGTGCAGTTGTAACTCTTACCTGATTAGTGGATTGCCTTCATTCTAAGAAGGAAGAAATCACCTTAACGGGTGGACTGGAGTAGCTTGAGTGATTTATCAAGTGAACCAGGATAAAATCCTTGTGTGCTTTTCTATCTCTTATCTTTTGCACTTAAGTTCTCGAAAGATTTGTCAAAATCTTTAAGGTGGAAGTTTTGTACTGAAAACGTTATTCAAACCCCCCCTTTCTACCGTTTTTCATACCTTCAATCATTGTTGCGAAAGACTTGGAACTGGCGGCAAGGGACAAGGCGATCGCCGACCTCAAAGCCCAAACGGAGACCACCCTGGCGGCGAAGGACGAGACCATTACTGCAGAAAAGGCCTAGGCTAAGGTTGACGCTGAAAATATTGAAAGCAGGTTGAGGAATGATGCTGCCCTCGCCATTGCTGAACAGCGCAAGTATGGGTTCTTTCTCGCCAAGGCTCAAGTCCGCCATCTCTTTAGTGGTCTTGACCTGCATCCAATGGGGATGTTCAAGGAGATCACTCCTACCAGCTTGGTTGGTCCTGATGATTCTCCGGGGGTTGGCAATATCAACTTTTTGAACGTTGGGGGTCAAGGAAATGTTAATAATAACGACGATATTTAATCATAGTGTTTACTCTTACCGTTTGTTAACCGTTTAATGTTTGGCCGCCCCCTTGAGGCCTTCTTGCCATGAACATTGAAAGAGGGTATAGTTCCTACAGTAGAGAGATGTAGAGAGATTTCACTTCGAGAGAGAGAGTGTAACTGAATTTCTTGTGTTATTTAGCAAATGAGCCAAGAGTCCTCTACAAATGGTAACCGCTCCCTATTTATAGTAGCGGAGTTGGGCCTAGTATGCTTAACTGCCTCTGTTGGGCCGGTTGGGCCTCGCGGGAGGAGGCCTAATATTCAGGCTTGGCGGCCGCCACTCGACGGGTAACCCTTGAGCGTAGGCCCCCTAGGGGCTCGCCCAGTCCAAAGGTGATTTATGGTGTTGAAGGAGAATGAGAAAATCAAGAAATGGAGGCTTTCATGGAGAGACTTGTCTTTGAATGTTTTAATTTTTAAAGGACTATTCCAAAAGTAAAGATTCCTTCATTTAAAGTCAGCAAGGACTTATCTTTGAATGCTTAAAACTTGTGGTTTTAATTCCAATTAAATGGAGGATTAAAGCATGGTTTTAAAGAGAGTTTTGGACTAGAAAATAAATTGAAAAACTAACGCTTGTTGATCAAGCTTTGGCCGAAAACTCAAAGGGCTTTAGGAGGGAATTTTTCATTCATTCCTCTCTTGAATTCCTTGTCCCCTCCTCACTAGTATAAATAGACCCTCTCCCCCGCTCATTTCTTCACACCAACTCACCAAGCTCCTCCCAATTGTAGCCGTGAATTCTCTCTCCCTCTCTTGTCCTTCGTTTCATTTTCTTATTCTTAGGCAGTTTAGTTTCTAATCCTTGAGCAAGGTCATTCTCAATATGCTTTGGGGTTGCAGCTTCTAAAGATCTTCCAAATCAAGAAGAGACTGATGTTAATCGAGTTGCTTAGAGATGTTTATGAATATGGGACTTTTCTTAACGAATTTCTTGATGTTCTTATGATCTTCAAACAAAATATTTTAGAAAGGAGGTTTTGATCATATGAAAGGGAAAGTTTTGGTTTTTCGAGGTTTTAAGATGTTATTTTCGAAAATATGGGGAAAGGTTATAATATCGCTAACGATTGACTAATTCGTAACGTTACTTTGTCCGTTCGTTCGTAGGACCTTTTCGAGTGTAGACCTAGCTTCAAGGAACAACCCGAGACTTTTAGAAAAGCGTACCTTCGAGGTAAGGGCACTTTGCCTACGGCCTAGATTTCTTGATTGTGATTGTATGACTATGAAATGTTAAGGACCTTATACTAGATGACTATGCTAGTAAGGGCACTTCGGCTACGACCTAAAATTATTGATTGTGATTTCTAGTAAGCTTGATGCTAGGGTTTTTAACGATATGTATGCTAGTAGTGCTATATGATTATGATGGAATAAATGTTAGCTAGTGTTATTTTGAACATGCCTATATGATTAGGGTGTGTGCTCCATTTATCGTTATGCATGCAAGTTAAAATTATGTTATGAGATTTTGTTCATATGAGATGAACGTGAAAAGGCTGAGGGCCTAGTGATGATGACTGACTTGCATGACATGCATCTGTAGACCAAGTGCCTAGATTGAGCTTGGTTGGCCACAGTCAGTGCCTGGATTGGGCTAGTCGATGGTGACGTTCAGGGGATGGACCTGAACAAAGGACGAACGTGATATGGCAGTGTGTTGGAGAGGTCCAACCCCGATCATCAAGCTGTTGGGCAGCGGTGCGTTGGAGGAGTCCAACCCCGATCGTGGAGTCGTGTTCGTCCTGCCTTTCCATGAGGGATCGACTTAATGGATATTCGAAGCGTCTGCATGCATGTGCACGAGCATTGACTAACTATAACTTAGAGCTATGACATAGTTCTCCATACTTGTGAAACTTAGAACTTAATATAGTTTCCCCTATTGAGGAATATAAGCTTAGGGGTGATCTTGTGGTTGATATGGTAGTATACCCTACTTATGACATATGTGTGTTATAAGTTGACCCTTGCTTGTTTTTTGTTTGTTGTTTGGGGCGCTTAACGCCTGGACAACGAGCATGCGTGTGATCGGTAGAGAGGAGACCCTGCACCTGCTCGATATGGATGACGATACAGCTTAGGATATTGATCACGCTCGAAGATTTTATATTTATACTGGTCGTGTCTGGAGATGGAGGCACACACGTCAGGGGAGATCCCTCATCCTTACATGCTATTATGAGATTCTCAGGATGCCATACCCTGCACCTCGACTTGCACTACCAGTCGTAGCTGACACTAATAGGATTACCGAGGAGGCTCCCAGTCAAGATTCGCCGTCCTCAGTAGGAGACTACTTGATACATGCCACGAAGGAGGCTCTAACGGCTTGAGGACTATGAGTCAGGTTTGGGTTGTGTGATAATTGAGTATGTTCTTGGGGTTGAGTCGAGTTTGTTTATAGGGTTCGAACCTAACCTAGAGACCTTCTTGTTGTGTTAGCTCGGGGGGCGGTCGAACACTAGCTTAATCATTATGCTTTAATTTGAAAGAATCATTGTACGCTTCCAAAGCTTTTATTAATAAAATGTATTATTTAGTCTATTTCTCAAGTTACTACTTCTTTATTATTAAGCTATGTTTGAAAAAGGTTTTTATTTCGGCTAAAATTCACCATAATTTTTTGAAAAATATTAATACAGTGACCCCCGAGATTTAGGGATGTTACAGCCTCAACCGCCACCCCCTCCCCCATCACCCTACACCACAACCACCGCAACTTCCATCACCGCTTCCATTACCACCTTTCCCTACCACCACCACCATTGTCGCCACCACCCTTCACCAACACTACCACCACCGCCTCCACCACTACCAACCATCATCACACCACCCTCAACCACCAGTACCGCCACTGCTAAAACCACAACCACCATCCTCCATCACCACCACCACGTCCACCCCTGCCACTATCCTCACAACCACCATTGTTATTGTTACAGCCACCACTGCTACAACCATCTCAATATTTGATTTTTATACCATTATTATTCAATACTTCATCAAACATAAGCCTAATGAAAATCAGAGAACACTATGAAGTCTAGAACTTAATAGTTGCTTCAATACTTAGATGCAAAGAACAAACATTGTCTCCTCTATTTTTAGGACCCATTTGGTAAGTCGTATAGTACAAGATCTGATAGTTTAAGGTCTAATAATATTAGGCCATGTATGATAAGACTTGAAAAAAAAAATTATAGTATCCGGCGTATGGTCATATATTATACAACTTACTAAATGGGCCCTAAAAATAGAGGAGACAATGTATGTTCTTTGCATCTAAGTATTGAAGAAACTCACTACTAAAAAAAAGCTATTTAGCGAGGAGCAAAATCCGTCGCTAAATATTTAGCGACGAAATTACCGAAGGAACGACATCCGCCATGGAAAGGGGCGTCGCTAAAAAATCAACGACGGAAAATTAAATCTGTCGCTAATAGCGACGGAAACTGGTCGTCGCAAACGTATGTATTTCCGTCGCTAATTCGTTTATAGGATTAACCCATGATTCCGTCGCTAATAGCGACGAAATCTTCCGTCGCTATTTACGACGGGACATAACTAACCGTCCCTATTTGTGACAGAATGTTCCGTCGCTATTTAAGACGGAACGTAGCAGTCCGTCGCTAACTACCTGTCATTTTTATATCAATTCCATCTCTAATTTATCAATGGTAGAGAGGGACAAAATCCGTCGCAATAAATGAAAGAAATTCTTTTTGAGCAGATTTTTTTTTTCCTATACAATAACAATTCAATTTGATAATGTTCCCCAAATTGAAGTAATTCAAAATCTACTATTGATTTGAAGTTTCATATTTAAGACCATGTTCATCAACATACACAAAGATGTAAGATCAAGATTTGGTCATGTGGTACAACTCTATGTTTTGATGATAACAAGTATTTATTTGTGGATGAACAACTATGATACTCTAATGTTTGTCTTGAGTGTTTTGACAAACAGGTTCTGATTCTGACACCAGAAGATATATTCGTCAGAAGTTCTGAAGATCAGAAGATCAGAAGATCAGAAGATCTGAGGATCAGAGGATCTGAAGATCAGAGGATCTGAAGATCAGAGGATCTGAAGATCAGAGGATCAGAAGATCAGAGGATCAGAAGATCTGAGGATCAGAAGATCTGAGGGACCAGAGGCTCTGAAGGTTCAGAAGCTCTGAAGGTCCAGAAGCAGAAGTTACGAAGGTCAGAGGATCCAAGCATCCCTCTGACTCTGATCACCAAGCTTCACAAGTTCCAACACGAAGCATAACTCTGATCAGAAGTCAATGGTTAAAGGCAAATGTCTCTATCGAGAAGTACAAGAGCAGTGTACTATTCTGAAAAGCCTACCTACCAAGGTTCAGCCACAGCAAGTTCTGGAAGTTCCAAAAATGCCCTCCAACGGTCATATTCTCTCAACAGAAATATCCTTTGCACCTTGGACTATAAAAGGCTGAAGAAAAGAAGAAAGACCAAGAGGGAGAGAAATCAAGAGCTGCAATACAAGAAAAGATTCAAGCCTCTACTTTCTTCATCTGTTCTTATTTAGTTTACACTCAGCTTATTTAGAAGAAAACCTTTGTAAACACCAACCTCAAACAGTTGTTTGATTTTCCTTAAGGGACCGGGTAGGTCAGTATCCTTAAGAAGACTAAGAGAGTGAATCTTAGTGGTGATTCCTTTAGGAGATCAAGGTTGATCGGATCCTAGAGAAGACTAAGAGAGTGAATCTTAGTGATAGCTAAGTCAGTGTATTGTTAGTCACTTGTAGGTTTCAAGTGCAGTTGTAACAATTATCTGATTAGTGGATTGCCTTCATTCTAAGAAGGAAGAAATCACCTTAACGGGTGGACTGGATTAGCTTGAGGGATTTATCAAGTGAACCAGGATAAAATACTTGTGTGCTTTTCTCTTCTCTCTATCTTTATCCGCTGCACCATCTATCTTAGAGAAACCGAAAAGATTTACTTTAAATCTTAAGGGGAAAGTTTTTATATTGAAAACGCTATTCAACCCCCCCCCCCTTCTAGTCGTTTTTCACACCTTCAATTGGTATCAGAGCGCAAGTTCTGATTACCACACTTAACAGTGTTCAGTAGATCCGGGCCAGTGTGAAAAACTCATGGATTCCACCACTACTACAAGCAAATATCAATACAGTGCAAGACCACCTATCTTTGATGGTCAGAGATTTGATTTTTGGAAAGATAGAATCAAAAGCTTCTTTCTTGGCTTTGATCCTGATCTTTGGGATTTTGTTGTTTATGGCTACACCCCTCCTGTTGATGAACATGGTGTAAAAATCCCAAGGGAGAAGATGAGTGAAGATCAAAAGAAGGAGTTCAGAGATCATCACCGATCAAGAGCTATTCTGCAAAGTGCCATTTCATATGAAGAATATGAGAAAATTACTGATCGTGATTCCGCCAAGGGCATATTTGATTCCTTAAAGATGACACATGAAGGAAACAAAAAGGTGAAAGAGACAAAGGCGTTGTCTCTGATCAAGCAGTATGAATCCTTCCAAATGGAACCTGACGAATCCATTGAGGATATGTTTTCCAGATTTCAGTTGCTCGTAGCTGGAATAAGACCTCTCAACAAAAGCTACACTACAAAAGATCATGTCATAAGGGTCATCAGAAGTCTTCCTGAAAGCTGGATGCCTTTAGTGACTTCAATAGAGCTTACAAGAGATGTTGAGCATATGAGTTTAGAAGAACTCATCAGCATACTGAAATGCCATGAGCTGAAGCGCTCTGAGAAGGCTAAATCTGAGAAGTCAAAAGCTCTCCAAGCTGAAGCAGAAGAATCTGAAGAAGCATCAGAAGATTCTGATGAAGATGAGCTGACTCTGATATCCAGAAAAATCAACTGCATCTGGAAGCACAGGCAGAGCAAATACAAAGGCTCATCAAAGGACAAAAAGTTAAAGAAGCATTTCAAACCAAAGAAAAGTCTGATGGTGACTTTTGATGAATCAGAGTCAGAGGATGTTGACTCTGATGGTGAAGTTCAAGGACTCATGGCTATTGTCAAAGACAAAGGAGCAGAGTCAAAGGATGCTGTTGACTCTGACTCAGAATCAGAAGGAGATCCAGACTCTGACGATGAAAATGAGGTATTTGATTCTTTCTCAACTTCTGAACTTAAAGATGCTTTGTCTGAAATTATGGATAAATATAACTCTCTCTTGACTAAGCATAAAAGGTTGAAAAAGAATTTCTCTGCTGCCTCTGAAACTTCTTCTGAACATGAGAAAATCATATCTGATTTGAAAAATGATAACCATGCTTTAGTTAATTCTAACTCTGTGCTTAAGAATCAAATTGCTAAGTTAGAAGAAGTTATTGCCTGCGATGCCTCTGATAGTAAGCATGAATCTAAGTATGAAAAATCTTTTCAAAGATTCCTGGCTAAAAGCGTAGATAGAAGCTTGATGGCTTCATTGATCTATGGCGTGAGCAGAAATGGAATGCGTGGCATTGGGTATTCTAAACCAATTAGAAATGAGCCCTCTGTGCCTAAAGCTAAATCTTTGTATGAATGCTTTGTTCCCTCTGGTACCATATTGCCTGACCCTGTACCTGCTGAAGCTGCTAAACCTCCTCTTATAAAGGGATCTTTCTCCATGTCTAAATATCATGCAAAAATTCCTGTATATTATCCTGTTGAAAGACCCAAAGTTGTCAGAACTTCTGGGCTAACTAACAAGAAAGGACCCAGAAAGTGGGTACCTAGGGATAAGATTATATATGTTGCAGATATCTTCAATAGGTCCATCGAAACTCCAACCATGGAACTTGGACAGTGGATGCAAGCAACACATGACGGGAGAAAGACATATGTCCCAAGATCCAAAACTTGAACCTGAAGGTGAAGTTAATCTTGGAGGCATCAGTAGAGTAAGATTTGGTCAAGTCAAAGCTAGCTGAAAAAGCTTGTAGAGATGAGCATGATTGTTTCAGATAGAAACAAAGACTCAGAACTTGTCAAACCAGAAGCAACGACATCAGAAGATGCTACTACAACTTCTGACTTGCGTCATCAGAAGAAGAGTAGGTTCATAGCTTCTCATTCTGAAGCATCTGAAGATGGAATTTTTTTTCCAGAATGGAGATGTCACCAGAACCTCTGGACTTTGACACTTCTGCTCTCATAAGAAGATATACTAATCAGCAGCCAAGTATCCCTTGGTATTACTTCTGAGGGGGAGTATTTCGTCTTTTGCTCTTACTTTTTTTTTCCACCTTCATTCTTTTTGCTTATGACAAAAAGGGGGAGAACTTATAGTATCTTGACAACTCCTATATTATTTAGCTCAGAATCTAGATATTACTAACGTTGATATTAAGTACTAGATTCAGGGGGAGCTTAGCTCAGAATCAAGCACGAGTCTTGGATTCAGAAGGAGCAAGATAAACTATTCAGGGGGAGCTTAGCTCAGAATCAAGCACGAGTCTTGGATTCAGAAGGAGCAAGATAAACTATACACATCAGGATAAGTTTTAACTCTGATACCTTATACTCTGAGTGTATTCAGTTTATTTGTTTAGAGTTGTTCATCAAAATACATGGTTTTGTCATCATCAAAAAGGGGGAGATTGTAAGATCAAGATTTGGTCATGTGGTACAACTCTATGTTTTGATGATAACAAGTATTTATTTGTGGATGAACAACTATGATACTCTAATGTTTGTCTTGAGTGTTTTGACAAACAGGTTCTGATTCTGACACCAGAAGATATATTCGTCAGAAGTTCTGAAGATCAGAAGATCAGAAGATCTGAGGATCAGAGGATCTGAAGATCAGAGGATCTGAAGATCAGAGGATCAGAAGATCAGAGGATCAGAAGATCTGAGGATCAGAAGATCTGAAGACCAGAAGCTCTGAGGGACCAGAGGCTCTGAAGGTTCAGAAGCTCTGAAGGTCCAGAAGCAGAAGTTACGAAGGTCAGAGGATCCAAGCATCCCTCTGACTCTGATCACCAAGCTTCACAAGTTCCAACACGAAGCATAACTCTGATCAGAAGTCAATGGTTAAAGGCAAATGTCTCTATCGAGAAGTACAAGAGCAGTGTACTATTCTGAAAAGCCTACCTACCAAGGTTCAGCCACAGCAGGTTCTGGAAGTTCCAGAAATGCCCTCCAACGGTCATATTCTCTCAACAGAAATATCCTTTGCACCTTGGACTATAAAAGGCTGAAGAAAAGAAGAAAGACCAAGAGGGAGAGAAATCAAGAGCTGCAATACAAGAAAAGATTCAAGCCTCTACTTTCTTCATCTGTTCTTATTTAGTTTACACTCAGCTTATTTAGAAGAAAACCTTTGTAAACACCAACCTCAAACAGTTGTTTGATTTTCCTTAAGGGACCGGGTAGGTCAGTATCCTTAAGAAGACTAAGAGAGTGAATCTTAGTGGTGATTCCTTTAGGAGATCAAGGTTGATCGGATCCTAGAGAAGACTAAGAGAGTGAATCTTAGTGATAGCTAAGTCAGTGTATTGTTAGTCACTTGTAGGTTTCAAGTGCAGTTGTAACAATTATCTGATTAGTGGATTGCCTTCATTCTAAGAAGGAAGAAATCACCTTAACGGGTGGACTGGATTAGCTTGAGGGATTTATCAAGTGAACCAGGATAAAATACTTGTGTGCTTTTCTCTTCTCTCTATCTTTATCCGCTGCACCATCTATCTTAGAGAAACCGAAAAGATTTACTTTAAATCTTAAGGGGAAAGTTTTTATATTGAAAACGCTATTCAACCCCCCCCCCCCCCCTTCTAGTCGTTTTTCACACCTTCAAAAGAATCTACAAAAGATTAAGATCAACTTACTCTTTTACAAGTATGTACAAGATTTGACACTAAAGAATCTCAACAGTATTTAAAAGAAAAGATTTGACTCATATGTGCTCTAATGACGATGAACAGAGAAGATCTTGAAGGCATGTTTGGTGCACGGGATAAGAACACAGGATAGGATAGTGTCATCATATCCTAATTTAATATGTCATTTGTTGCGCCAGAAGGATAAGATAACGCAATCCAGACCCATATCTTATCATGTCCATCATGTGTAAAAGTTATCATAAGAGAGGAGCTGAGATAGAATTATTCTAACAGGATAAGATAACAGTTTTTGATTCTTTTTTAGCACTCTAACTTAAATTCAATTATTTCAATATTTATATTTTATAATAATATTAATTAATAAATATATATATATATATATTTATTAATTTTAGTTAATAAATATATATTTATTAATTTTAGTAATATACTAATTTTATTATTTTTCAATTACTAGTTGTTATTACTAAGTTAAAATTATTTAATTACTCATAAATTTAATTAAAAATTAACTAATTTATTAATGGTGAAAATATTAATAAGTATTGCATTTTTTTAACATAAAAATTCTTGTAATAATAATTCTAAGGAGTACATTTAAGTAATAATAGCCTTAACTTTTAACTATTGGGTATAATAATTAATAATTTAGTAGTAAAGTTTCATTTTGATTGCATTTATATAAATTGATTATCGCTCAAAGAAATTTTTTTAAACCTATTTATGATCCTCAAAACTTGTTATCTAAAAATTTCCTCCTAATATGGAGATTGATTTAAACCTTTAGTTTTCCCTAAATTTACATTATGAAATTTTGTATTTTTTTTATAGTGTGTCTCAGTGTCTGTGAAAATATTGTTTTTTTAAAAGAAATATTATATTGATATAATAATTAAAGGTGATATCGACGCACTCAAGAAGCTAGCTTGAATGAATGGTGATGTCGTTCAAAGAATACTGAGCTCCTAAAAGCTTCAAGGAATTCTATAAATTTGGATTCAGTAGAAGGGACTACCATAGTGAAAAAAGGGATAAAATGACAAATTAAGTGACGGTTGGTATAGGGCGAAATACTCAATGGTCTTTATTAAACTGAAGATCGAGATTTCAAAATAAATAAGCATGCACATGGAAAACAATGAAGGAACAAATCCAAGTGAAAATTTATTTTGGGAGAAGCCAACTAAATTCTTACACAACTCATACTAGCTTATAAAAAAAGTCTGAAAAAGGGGAAAAAGTTTGCTTATTACTCTTACAAAAAGTATTTTGATTGGGAATTATAAGAATAAGAAATTATGAGTCACTAGTACTTTTGACAGCAAATATAACTTCAGGTTGACATAAATTTGTACTTTTCCCCTTTTCAAACATAAAACTACCACATAGGTTGTCCTACATAACAGCCTATGATTACACCAGAATTTAAAATCATAAGAAAAAAGTAGAGAAGGGTACAAAATCCAATTAGCAAACAACATCCAACCATACACCGTAAGGCTTCATCTGTTTGTTCATGTCATCAACGTCCATTGGTTGATGGTTTATGAGAACAACCACTATCACATTGAATTACTTCGATGTGAACATATTTTTTGTGGTATCCTCTGTGGCATCCACATGCTCCACAAATCAAAGCAGCAACTCCTTCTTCTGCACTGGCTATAAACTCTTGACATCCATCGAAAACAGGTGCTCCTTGATCATTAGCGTGATTTTTTTGACAAACTAAATATTGAACAGTAGTGCTGCTCACTGTTGCGGGTACCTGTCGTCTGATCTCAACCACTTTATTTTTCCTCATAGTGTTGTTCCGCTTAAAAAAATTGATTCAAACCCTGCCAAGATAATTAAACTTCTGTTAGTCTTTTTCTAATAATAACAAAAAAAAAAGATTGACACAAATAAGAGATAAGTGGAGAGAGCAGAGTACCTTTGTGATTGATGTGATCAGAACTTAGCTAAGAATATGTTTTTATATGAGGTTTTGGTTTTTTTGTAAAAAAATTGGATTTTTTTCCGTTGAAGTGAGGACAACTTAACATCACAGTGTGCACTCAACTTCCAGTTAAGATTTTGTCATCATTAACAACTTCTTAGTTGGACTTGGATACTCTTAAACATATTTTTGAAAACGGTAATGATAACCAAGCTGATATTCTTTCACATAACTTGTGATAGGTTTTGTGAGAAAAAACTGCTGGCGGAGTTATCAAGGAACTATTTCCAGCTAAGCCAGAAGTTCAATCTTAACATGCATTGTATTGTGGCCCACAATCTAGAGAGTAAAGTGAATATCGTGGGGGATACACAGATATGACTTGAGTAACGATTACACATAGCTACAAAGGGAGCACAGAAAGATTTTCCTAACATGATGAAAAATTATTAAAATATATTTACATTATATAATGATAATTCTAACTGATCCATATTTTCTTAAAAATTTTAAAAATTCAATAAGTATTTACTTGATTTAAATACTTTAAAATAATCTCTAATTTCTTTCTTATTTAAAATTTACTTAATATTAAAATTTTAAAGTAATTTAAAATGGATCCACACACCATTTAATTATATAAATTTATTTTCTGAAGTAATATGCTCTTCTTCTACGCTACTCCATTTTGTTGAGGTGTTCTTGGAGTTGACACTTGATGGAGGATCCTATTTTGCTGACAGAACTCATCAAATTCTTGGTTCACGCATTCTCCTCCTCTATCACTTATGATATTTCAAATGCAACAGTCTTTGTGACTTAGGTACATGAGCCAAGTAAATCTTGTGTAATCATCAATGATGACAAAGGCATATCGATGTTCAAAAAGACTAGCCATTCTAGTAGGTCTAAACAGATCCACATGTAGCATCTTCAAATTTCTGGAAGTACTTACAATGTTCTTTACCTTGAAAGAAACTTATAATTCCTTTCCTTGAAGACATGCAGAACATGTTGTAAGACCCAAGTTTTAAGCTTAGAATAAGTGGAAGAGATTTTCAATTACGATTAGGTTTGACGTATCGTGAAGGGAAAACCTGAACAAGAGTTTATCGAATGGAATAAATTTATGAAGGAGAAAGTTCAGGAAAAGTCAAAGGATTGTATCGAAGTCGATTTAAGTTATAGCACGACTAATATTCGTTTTAAAACCTAGGACAAGAACCTTAGGAAATCAAACTGTGTTCCACCCTTGGAACACTGTAGGAATTTAGTCCAAAAATCTTCAGAGAAATGTTAGAACTTCTCTTTTTCCATATATCACAATCGTTTCGAGGCGAAACTCTAGAATCTACGAACGTCCGATTCCAATCATCGGAAGTTTGCCGAAACCAAAACCCTGGTATTTCAAAACCCTAGAATCACCCGACGATGAAGACTTTTTCTATTCAGAGCTTCAAATGAAGATTCTACACGCGTACACCCATTTCTCTCGATGATTTCAATCTTTCTTCAGAAGGAAGTTTTCTATTCCGACATCCGATGCAAAAAGCAACTTATCGGGTAAAATAGTTTTACACCGACTTTGCATTAGTTACCAAAAATACAAGGAAACCTTTTCTTAGTTTTGGATTTATGTCGCCAAAACCTATCTTAGAATTCATGGAGAATGAAGCCGGAAAAATCAGATTCGCGAAACTTTCATTTTCCCGCGTTTTGCCAACCTCAATATATAGCATTAAAAACAAGCCTCGAAAACCAAAAATCATACCGATATTTCTTTGAAGAATTAGAAGATTCAGCGGGGAGAATATCGTGTCTAGAATACCTTGGAATCAGTAGGAAGAATCGGAAATCACTCTCATATTTTTATCTTAACTCTATGAGCTAAATCCTCCGATATCTAAACAAATCTGTACCGGTTTACAAAATATCTTCTCAAAAATATCTTCACAAAAATATCTTCTCAAAATATCTTTGATAAATATCTATCCATCCTTATCCAATCTTTACAAAATATCTTCCATTTCATTCCCTATATATATATGTTGAAGCTTGAAACAAAAACCTCACAAAACACAAAAACTCACCCATTTTCTCTCTTGAAGCCGCGAGTTTGCTAGGAGGAGGAGGAGAAGAGATTTTGTTCATTTCTTGCTGGATCGTCGATTAAACAGTTGCTACTTCAAGGTTTCGAGGTATAGTCGCTTTTCCTTACCTCTGATCGTCTTTTTCCATAGCTTTTCTCTATGTCCTTCTGTGCTCATAGTTTTGAGGTTTTTGCAAAACTATCTTGAATACTTCATTTTTTATTCTAAACATCTTCCTTACGTGCCCAAGAGCACTTCTGTCGGATTAGTTTATCCGTTATGTCGCCGGAACTCCGCCGGAATCAATTTCTGCTTAAAATACCCATTTTTAAGCAAAGTCTCAACCTTTGGGCTGGAAACTATCGCCTTAGCTTAGTGCTAGTAGGATTAGTCGTCATAATCGTCGTTAGTATCAACCCCATCTAATTTGTTTTTCGAAACTCTGATTTTGAAATTCTGAGCTGAAAATAATGACCAAAATACCCCTGCGACAGTTTTCGATTCGATATTTTTTCTGAGAGTTTCCTTGGCCTAGATATCGCCTAAGAATACCTAGGAATCGATTTAGATCGAAGAAAAAGTTCGGAAACCCTATTTTACATAGTGGCCGAAACCTATTGCTTAGAGTACCGTGTCCAAAAATAATTTTTGGGTCTCTATGACCTGAGCCATTGCGTAGCTCTTCCGATTGTCGAAATTTTGGCGCTGGTTTCGTGTCATTCCGAGTTCTGTAGCTCGAGTTATGCTCGTTTTAGCGAACGAGGTTATGTCGTCTATTCATGCTTAAAAATTGTACTCTGAAGCTTCTTAAGGTTTGTCTAAACGCTAGTTAGTGTTATATTGACCGAATTGACTTGTTTTGATTGACCTTCGCTTCGTTTGCTCGAAGATTCGTTTGGAGGAACACTTGGAGCAGGAAAAGAGGTTTGTGAAGGAGCCTTGCTTGAACACACTGGACGAGTTCGAGGTTAGGGCAACTTACTTGCTAGCTAATGCTTTGTAGGCGTCGATAAATTCGACTTGAATTATTGTTTATGCATATGAATTGTCTGGATTGAAAATGTTTTCTGAAGGCTTCGGCCGACATGGGAGATTAGGATTTATCGCATTGATATGTTGATAATTGACTCGCATGCTTAATTGTTAAATGGTTAACTATAGGCTATGTGATTATTTGTTCACATGATATTTGGATTATATTGATTATAATGTGTCTTTCTATTACGCACTTGAATTGCTGACTATATTGAATATACCGTGCAATTGTGCGAATGAGTGAGGAACGTCAAGATAGTGGATAACGGGTAGTTATGCCAGACTCCTGACGAGTTTTTAGATAAAGTTTGATGGGACGGACCGAGGTTCGTACCCTATTATTGTTTTATGGATCGAGACCTTCTCAAAGGAAAATTGAGTTTGAAAATGATATTGGAAAAACCCCATTTGAATTCACGTAAGAACTTGGGTTGTTCTGTCTAAGGCAAGAAGGGCTTTTAATGAGGCATTGTGCCCGGCCAGCTTACCTGGGAACTTCTCGGGCCATTACTTGGGTGATGATGGACCTTCTCCAGGGAATCATTGGAATTATGGGATCTTTGAAACTAATAGGATTAGAGACAAAACTTAAACAATTTCATAATGAACCTCCATAATGTATTAAACAACCTCAAAACCCTTAATATAATGATAAAAGACTCAGACGAAAGTTTAGGGCTTGAACATTAAGTTTTGAAAATGAGAAGTGTCGTCGGATCCAGGTTTCTGGGGAAACCATTGTGCGTTGGCACTTTGCTCGATGAGCAAGTTTTATTGGTTGGCCAATCCAAGGGATAAGCCGGGGAACTAGTCAGTTCTGAGTATGTTGATACTCTTTTGCTCGTTGAGCAGTTTGTTTGGTCATCGAGATGGTGAGCCATGGTAAGTTGAAAGGTCACTGAGTGCGAGCTGCATTCTTTTGCTCGTTGAGCAGTTTGGTTGGCCATCGAGACGGTGAGCCCAAGTGACTAGGAAAGTTACCAAATTCGATTAGCACTTCTTTGTTTACCTTAGGGTATTGTAGAGACAATGTACTTTAGCTAGACTCGCGTACCTTGGTGAGGACGATTTGTGGTTTGGCTAACCATATTGCATTCATGCATACATTTCTTGGAAAGTGTGCTGCTTTCCGAAGGACGATCTCAGATCGGACTTCATCGGAGCAAGATGCTTCACAGGAGCGTGCAGCTTCATAGGAGCGAGATGCTTCACAGGAGTGTGCTGCTTCACAGGAGCGTGCAGCTTCATAGGAGCGAGATGCTTCACAGGAGTGTGCTGCTTCACAGGAGCGAGATGCTTCATAAAAGCGAGATGCTTTATAGGAGCGAGATGCTTCGGGTCATCGTGAGGGTGACATTTTATCCGGATCATATTTTGAGCATGACATTGCATTGGCATACCATGCATTTAACTATATTCGTTGATATATTGCTTATCGAGTTTTCGAGATATAACTTATTGAACTGTTGAGATATTGAATATTGAATTTAGAAATCTGATAACATGTTATGTATATACCTTAGGGTAGACGATACAGAACTTATATGGATATATACAACCTATATATATATACCCCTTTATTCATCACATGTTGCTTGTATTATCTATTATATTCTGTGAGTTGACCCTAGCGCCTTGGCTTTGTGTGTATGGTTGTGTTTGGGCGGTCGGCCTGCTGCTAGACGTCCAACAGCTGATTCAAGATGGATCGTCGTTCGGGGAGGATCCGGAGCGCAATGACTATTACTGAGCCTTTGACGTGGACCCGGACTTCATGCATGATCGGATGAGGGTCGATGTTAGGAGTGTATTATATGGGGGGATTGTTTTCACAGCTCTGATTGTCATTTCCCGTTTTGGGGCTGACTTATCTCCTTGAAAACTGTATTCATAAAACTAATGGCTCTGACCATGGGATGCACTTATTCGCCTGCGGGCACTATCCCCAATTACTTTATGTTTATTATCTTTGGGTTGAGTCTTCATTATGTTAAGTCTTCTATTTGAAAAGAAAACAAAAAAAAAAAAATATTTACGCATTTTCCGCACTATTGATTTAAAGTCACTAAAGTGACACCACCGAAATCGGGGTGTTACACATGTGTCATTAGATTTGGAAGACAGCTCTGACAGACTACGTACCAGGTCATGTTTGACGATGATGGTAATGGTCTTTAAAGAGGCATGCCCTATCTTTCTGTGCCAAACCCACTTATCATCCCCTAAAGACACTTGACATGTCACGTTTTGATCTTCAAGGTTTCAAGTTCATCTTATATAGATTCCCTTGTCTCTGCTTCAAAGACTACTTTGCCATTTTCGTTTGTGACACTACACTTCACTTTGCTAACCATATTGTGTAACCAACAAATTTAGTTTGGTCTACTTTACATTTGACGTACCCTAGTGCGTTGTGGCAAGGGAATCCCATATTTCCTTATATGTCTCATAGTTATCTACTATATCATGCTCGTTTGGGCTTAAAGCATTAATAAGACACAACTTTGCACTAAATTGTATTATTAGTGCAAGCTGTGCTCATCAAGCCATAGATCTCTTGGAAGAGGTTGTTGAGAGATTGCATCTTTAGGAACATAGTTTCCATTACTCACAATGTCCAACATTTTGTAACTTGCAGGCTCTTTATATAGCCTCATACATTTCCTCCATTAAGGATAATTTGTTCCATTAAAGTATTACACCTTGAAGGCAACTTTGATCTGTGGTAGCCTGCGGTTGTCACTGTCTGGCATGGATATTTACTCTTTCACATGTTAAGATGTTAGAAACCCTAGAGACTAGCTCTGATACCCATTGATAAATACAGAAATGACACAAGAAATGGGGTTTTGAATTGTGTCTAGTAAAAACTATCTTTTTAAAATTTGTCAAGAAAATATAAGTTCTTAAAGCTTCTGACACAAGAGATAAGGTGCAGCAGATAGAAGTAAGTGTTAGCAATAAACAACTTAAAGCATAAAAAATAACACAAGAAATTTTATCCCGGTTCACCTTAAATCGATGGGCTATGTCTAGGCCTTGGTATCCACCAAGATTTTCCACTAAAAAGTATCAATGACTTCTCCTCAACAAGTATTCGACATGACTTCTCCCAACAAGTAATTTTCAAGACTTTTCCCAATAAGTATTCTTCAGGACTTCTCCCAAATCCAAAAAACGATTTTGCTTCCGCTTAGATCTCTTCGCAAAGAGTTATGTCAAAAGATTAAGATTAACTTACTCTTTTACAAGTATGTACAAGATTTGACACTAAAGAATCTCAACAGTATTTAAAAGAAAAGATTTGACTCATATGTGCTCTAATGACGATGAACAGAGAAGATCTTGAAGGCATGTTTGGTGCACGGGATAAGAACACAGGATAGGATAGTGTCATCATATCCTAATTTAATATGTCATTTGTTGCGCCAGAAGGATAAGATAACGCAATCCAGACCCATATCTTATCATGTCCATCATGTGTAAAAGTTATCATAAGAGAGGAGCTGAGATAGAATTATTCTAACAGGATAAGATAACAGTTTTTGATTCTTTTTTAGCACTCTAACTTAAATTCAATTATTTCAATATTTATATTTTATAATAATATTAATTAATAAATATATATATATATATTTATTAATTTTAGTTAATAAATATATATTTATTAATTTTAGTAATATACTAATTTTATTATTTTTCAATTACTAGTTGTTATTACTAAGTTAAAATTATTTAATTACTCATAAATTTAATTAAAAATTGACTAATTTATTAATGGTGAAAATATTAATAAGTATTGCATTTTTTTAACATAAAAATTCTTGTAATAATAATTCTAAGGAGTACATTTAAGTAATAATAGCCTTAACTTTTAACTATTGGGTATAATAATTAATAATTTAGTAGTAAAGTTTCATTTTGATTGCATTTATATAAATTGATTATCGCTCAAAGAAATTTTTTTAAACCTATTTATGATCCTCAAAACTTGTTATCTAAAAATTTCCTCCTAATATGGAGATTGATTTAAACCTTTAGTTTTCCCTAAATTTACATTATGAAATTTTGTATTTTTTTTATAGTGTGTCTCAGTGTCTGTGAAAATATTGTTTTTTTAAAAGAAATATTATATTGATATAATAATTAAAGGTGATATCGACGCACTCAAGAAGCTAGCTTGAATGAATGGTGATGTCGTTCAAGGAATACTGAGCTCCTAAAAGCTTCAAGGAATTCTATAAATTTGGATTCAGTAGAAGGGACTACCATAGTGAAAAAAGGGATAAAATGACAAATTAAGTGACGGTTGGTATAGGGCGAAATACTCAATGGTCTTTATTAAACTGAAGATCGAGATTTCAAAATAAATAAGCATGCACATGGAAAACAATGAAGGAACAAATCCAAGTGAAAATTTATTTTGGGAGAAGCCAACTAAATTCTTACACAACTCATACTAGCTTATAAAAAAAGTCTGAAAAAGGGGAAAAAGTTTGCTTATTACTCTTACAAAAAGTATTTTGATTGGGAATTATAAGAATAAGAAATTATGAGTCACTAGTACTTTTGACAGCAAATATAACTTCAGGTTGACATAAATTTGTACTTTTCCCCTTTTCAAACATAAAACTACCACATAGGTTGTCCTACATAACAGCCTATGATTACACCAGAATTTAAAATCATAAGAAAAAAGTAGAGAAGGGTACAAAATCCAATTAGCAAACAACATCCAACCATACACCGTAAGGCTTCATCTGTTTGTTCATGTCATCAACGTCCATTGGTTGATGGTTTATGAGAACAACCACTATCACATTGAATTACTTCGATGTGAACATATTTTTTGTGGTATCCTCTGTGGCATCCACATGCTCCACAAATCAAAGCAGCAACTCCTTCTTCTGCACTGGCTATAAACTCTTGACATCCATCGAAAACAGGTGCTCCTTGATCATTAGCGTGATTTTTTTGACAAACTAAATATTGAACAGTAGTGCTGCTCACTGTTGCGGGTACCTGTCGTCTGATCTCAACCACTTTATTTTTCCTCATAGTGTTGTTCCGCTTAAAAAAATTGATTCAAACCCTGCCAAGATAATTAAACTTCTATTAGTCTTTTTGTAATAATAACAAAAAAAAAAGATTGACACAAATAAGAGATAAGTGGAGAGAGCAGAGTACCTTTGTGATTGATGTGATCAGAACTTAGCTAAGAATATGTTTTTATATGAGGTTTTGGTTTTTTTGTAAAAAAATTGGATTTTTTTCCGTTGAAGTGAGGACAACTTAACATCACAGTGTGCACTCAACTTCCAGTTAAGATTTTGTCATCATTAACAACTTCTTAGTTGGACTTGGATACTCTTAAACATATTTTTGAAAACGGTAATGATAACCAAGCTGATATTCTTTCACATAACTTGTGATAGGTTTTGTGAGAAAAAACTGCTGGCGGAGTTATCAAGGAACTATTTCCAGCTAAGCCAGAAGTTCAATCTTAACATGCATTGTATTGTGGCCCACAATCTAGAGAGTAAAGTGAATATCGTGGGGGATACACAGATATGACTTGAGTAACGATTACACATAGCTACAAAGGGAGCACAGAAAGATTTTCCTAACATGATGAAAAATTATTAAAATATATTTACATTATATAATGATAATTCTAACTGATCCATATTTTCTTAAAAATTTTAAAAATTCAATAAGTATTTACTTGATTTAAATACTTTAAAATAATCTCTAATTTCTTTCTTATTTAAAATTTACTTAATATTAAAATTTTAAAGTAATTTAAAATGGATCCACACACCATTTAATTATATAAATTTATTTTCTGAAGTAATATGCTCTTCTTCTACGCTACTCCATTTTGTTGAGGTGTTCTTGGAGTTGACACTTGATGGAGGATCCTATTTTGCTGACAGAACTCATCAAATTCTTGGTTCACGCATTCTCCTCCTCTATCACTTATGATATTTCAAATGCAACAGTCTTTGTGACTTAGGTACATGAGCCAAGTAAATCTTGTGTAATCATCAATGATGACAAAGGCATATCGATGTTCAAAAAGACTAGCCATTCTAGTAGGTCTAAACAGATCCACATGTAGCATCTTCAAATTTCTGGAAGTACTTACAATGTTCTTTACCTTGAAAGAAACTTATAATTCCTTTCCTTGAAGACATGCAGAACATGTTGTAAGACCCAAGTTTTAAGCTTAGAATAAGTGGAAGAGATTTTCAATTACGATTAGGTTTGACGTATCGTGAAGGGAAAACCTGAACAAGAGTTTATCGAATGGAATAAATTTATGAAGGAGAAAGTTCAGGAAAAGTCAAAGGATTGTATCGAAGTCGATTTAAGTTATAGCACGACTAATATTCGTTTTAATACCTAGGACAAGAACCTTAGGAAATCAAACTGTGTTCCACCCTTGGAACACTGTAGGAATTTAGTCCAAAAATCTTCAGAGAAATGTTAGAACTTCTCTTTTTCCATATATCACAATCGTTTCGAGGCGAAACTCTAGAATCTACGAACGTCCGATTCCAATCATCGGAAGTTTGCCGAAACCAAAACCCTGGTATTTCAAAACCCTAGAATCACCCGACGATGAAGACTTTTTCTATTCAGAGCTTCAAATGAAGATTCTACACGCGTACACCCATTTCTCTCGATGATTTCAATCTTTCTTCAGAAGGAAGTTTTCTATTCCGACATCCGATGCAAAAAGCAACTTATCGGGTAAAATAGTTTTACACCGACTTTGCATTAGTTACCAAAAATACAAGGAAACCTTTTCTTAGTTTTGGATTTATGTCGCCAAAACCTATCTTAGAATTCATGGAGAATGAAGCCGGAAAAATCAGATTCGCGAAACTTTCATTTTCCCGCGTTTTGCCAACCTCAATATATAGCATTAAAAACAAGCCTCGAAAACCAAAAATCATACCGATATTTCTTTGAAGAATTAGAAGATTCAGCGGGGAGAATATCGTGTCTAGAATACCTTGGAATCAGTAGGAAGAATCGGAAATCACTCTCATATTTTTATCTTAACTCTATGAGCTAAATCCTCCGATATCTAAACAAATCTGTACCGGTTTACAAAATATCTTCTCAAAAATATCTTCACAAAAATATCTTCTCAAAATATCTTTGATAAATATCTATCCATCCTTATCCAATCTTTACAAAATATCTTCCATTTCATTCCCTATATATATATGTTGAAGCTTGAAACAAAAACCTCACAAAACACAAAAACTCACCCATTTTCTCTCTTGAAGCCGCGAGTTTGCTAGGAGGAGGAGGAGAAGAGATTTTGTTCATTTCTTGCTGGATCGTCGATTAAACAGTTGCTACTTCAAGGTTTCGAGGTATAGTCGCTTTTCCTTACCTCTGATCGTCTTTTTCCATAGCTTTTCTCTATGTCCTTCTGTGCTCATAGTTTTGAGGTTTTTGCAAAACTATCTTGAATACTTCATTTTTTATTCTAAACATCTTCCTTACGTGCCCAAGAGCACTTCTGTCGGATTAGTTTATCCGTTATGTCGCCGGAACTCCGCCGGAATCAATTTCTGCTTAAAATACCCATTTTTAAGCAAAGTCTCAACCTTTGGGCTGGAAACTATCGCCTTAGCTTAGTGCTAGTAGGATTAGTCGTCATAATCGTCGTTAGTATCAACCCCATCTAATTTGTTTTTCGAAACTCTGATTTTGAAATTCTGAGCTGAAAATAATGACCAAAATACCCCTGCGACAGTTTTCGATTCGATATTTTTTCTGAGAGTTTCCTTGGCCTAGATATCGCCTAAGAATACCTAGGAATCGATTTAGATCGAAGAAAAAGTTCGGAAACCCTATTTTACATAGTGGCCGAAACCTATTGCTTAGAGTACCGTGTCCAAAAATAATTTTTGGGTCTCTATGACCTGAGCCATTGCGTAGCTCTTCCGATTGTCGAAATTTTGGCGCTGGTTTCGTGTCATTCCGAGTTCTGTAGCTCGAGTTATGCTCGTTTTAGCGAACGAGGTTATGTCGTCTATTCATGCTTAAAAATTGTACTCTGAAGCTTCTTAAGGTTTGTCTAAACGCTAGTTAGTGTTATATTGACCGAATTGACTTGTTTTGATTGACCTTCGCTTCGTTTGCTCGAAGATTCGTTTGGAGGAACACTTGGAGCAGGAAAAGAGGTTTGTGAAGGAGCCTTGCTTGAACACACTGGACGAGTTCGAGGTTAGGGCAACTTACTTGCTAGCTAATGCTTTGTAGGCGTCGATAAATTCGACTTGAATTATTGTTTATGCATATGAATTGTCTGGATTGAAAATGTTTTCTGAAGGCTTCGGCCGACATGGGAGATTAGGATTTATCGCATTGATATGTTGATAATTGACTCGCATGCTTAATTGTTAAATGGTTAACTATAGGCTATGTGATTATTTGTTCACATGATATTTGGATTATATTGATTATAATGTGTCTTTCTATTACGCACTTGAATTGCTGACTATATTGAATATACCGTGCAATTGTGCGAATGAGTGAGGAACGTCAAGATAGTGGATAACGGGTAGTTATGCCAGACTCCTGACGAGTTTTTAGATAAAGTTTGATGGGACGGACCGAGGTTCGTACCCTATTATTGTTTTATGGATCGAGACCTTCTCAAAGGAAAATTGAGTTTGAAAATGATATTGGAAAAACCCCATTTGAATTCACGTAAGAACTTGGGTTGTTCTGTCTAAGGCAAGAAGGGCTTTTAATGAGGCATTGTGCCCGGCCAGCTTACCTGGGAACTTCTCGGGCCATTACTTGGGTGATGATGGACCTTCTCCAGGGAATCATTGGAATTATGGGATCTTTGAAACTAATAGGATTAGAGACAAAACTTAAACAATTTCATAATGAACCTCCATAATGTATTAAACAACCTCAAAACCCTTAATATAATGATAAAAGACTCAGACGAAAGTTTAGGGCTTGAACATTAAGTTTTGAAAATGAGAAGTGTCGTCGGATCCAGGTTTCTGGGGAAACCATTGTGCGTTGGCACTTTGCTCGATGAGCAAGTTTTATTGGTTGGCCAATCCAAGGGATAAGCCGGGGAACTAGTCAGTTCTGAGTATGTTGATACTCTTTTGCTCGTTGAGCAGTTTGTTTGGTCATCGAGATGGTGAGCCATGGTAAGTTGAAAGGTCACTGAGTGCGAGCTGCATTCTTTTGCTCGTTGAGCAGTTTGGTTGGCCATCGAGACGGTGAGCCCAAGTGACTAGGAAAGTTACCAAATTCGATTAGCACTTCTTTGTTTACCTTAGGGTATTGTAGAGACAATGTACTTTAGCTAGACTCGCGTACCTTGGTGAGGACGATTCGTGGTTTGGCTAACCATATTGCATTCATGCATACATTTCTTGGAAAGTGTGCTGCTTTCCGAAGGACGATCTCAGATCGGACTTCATCGGAGCAAGATGCTTCACAGGAGCGTGCAGCTTCATAGGAGCGAGATGCTTCACAGGAGTGTGCTGCTTCACAGGAGCGTGCAGCTTCATAGGAGCGAGATGCTTCACAGGAGTGTGCTGCTTCACAGGAGCGAGATGCTTCATAAAAGCGAGATGCTTTATAGGAGCGAGATGCTTCGGGTCATCGTGAGGGTGACATTTTATCCGGATCATATTTTGAGCATGACATTGCATTGGCATACCATGCATTTAACTATATTCGTTGATATATTGCTTATCGAGTTTTCGAGATATAACTTATTGAACTGTTGAGATATTGAATATTGAATTTAGAAATCTGATAACATGTTATGTATATACCTTAGGGTAGACGATACAGAACTTATATGGATATATACAACCTATATATATATACCACTTTATTCATCACATGTTGCTTGTATTATCTATTATATTCTGTGAGTTGACCCTAGCGCCTTGGCTTTGTGTGTATGGTTGTGTTTGGGCGGTCGGCCTGCTGCTAGACGTCCAACAGCTGATTCAAGATGGATCGTCGTTCGGGGAGGATCCGGAGCGCAATGACTATTACTGAGCCTTTGACGTGGACCCGGACTTCATGCATGATCGGATGAGGGTCGATGTTAGGAGTGTATTATATGGGGGGATTGTTTTCACAGCTCTGATTGTCATTTCCCGTTTTGGGGCTGACTTATCTCCTTGAAAACTGTATTCATAAAACTAATGGCTCTGACCATGGGATGCACTTATTCGCCTGCGGGCACTATCCCCAATTACTTTATGTTTATTATCTTTGGGTTGAGTCTTCATTATGTTAAGTCTTCTATTTGAAAAGAAAACAAAAAAAAAAATATTTACGTATTTTCCGCACTATTGATTTAAAGTCACTAAAGTGACACCACCGAAATCGGGGTGTTACACATGTGTCATTAGATTTGGAAGACAGCTCTGACAGACTACGTACCAGGTCAAATTTGACGATGATGGTAATGGTCTTTAAAGAGGCATGCCCTATCTTTCTGTGCCAAACCCACTTATCATCCCCTAAAGACACTTGACATGTCACGTTTTGATCTTCAAGGTTTCAAGTTCATCTTATATAGATTCCCTTGTCTCTGCTTCAAAGACTACTTTGCCATTTTCGTTTGTGACACTACACTTCACTTTGCTAACCATATTGTGTAACCAACAAATTTAGTTTGGTCTACTTTACATTTGACGTACCCTAGTGCGTTGTGGCAAGGGAATCCCATATTTCCTTATATGTCTCATAGTTATCTACTATATCATGCTCGTTTGGGCTTAAAGCATTAATAAGACACAACTTTGCACTAAATTGTATTATTAGTGCAAGCTGTGCTCATCAAGCCATAGATCTCTTGGAAGAGGTTGTTGAGAGATTGCATCTTTAGGAACATAGTTTCCATTACTCACAATGTCCAACATTTTGTAACTTGCAGGCTCTTTATATAGCCTCATACATTTCCTCCATTAAGGATAATTTGTTCCATTAAAGTATTACACCTTGAAGGCAACTTTGATCTGTGGTAGCCTGCGGTTGTCACTGTCTGGCATGGATATTTACTCTTTCACATGTTAAGATGTTAGAAACCCTAGAGACTAGCTCTGATACCCATTGATAAATACAGAAATGACACAAGAAATGGGGTTTTGAATTGTGTCTAGTAAAAACTATCTTTTTAAAATTTGTCAAGAAAATATAAGTTCTTAAAGCTTCTGACACAAGAGATAAGGTGCAGCAGATAGAAGTAAGTGTTAGCAATAAACAACTTAAAGCATAAAAAATAACACAAGAAATTTTATCCCGGTTCACCTTAAATCGATGGGCTATGTCTAGGCCTTGGTATCCACCAAGATTTTCCACTAAAAAGTATCAATGACTTCTCCTCAACAAGTATTCGACATGACTTCTCCCAACAAGTAATTTTCAAGACTTTTCCCAATAAGTATTCTTCAGGACTTCTCCCAAATCCAAAAAACGATTTTGCTTCCGCTTAGATCTCTTCGCAAAGAGTTATGTCAAAAGATTAAGATCAACTTACTCTTTTACAAGTATGTACAAGATTTGACACTAAAGAATCTCAACAGTATTTAAAAGAAAAGATTTGACTCATATGTGCTCTAATGACGATGAACAGAGAAGATCTTGAAGGCATGTTTGGTGCACGGGATAAGAACACAGGATAGGATAGTGTCATCATATCCTAATTTAATATGTCATTTGTTGCGCCAGAAGGATAAGATAACGCAATCCAGACCCATATCTTATCATGTCCATCATGTGTAAAAGTTATCATAAGAGAGGAGCTGAGATAGAATTATTCTAACAGGATAAGATAACAGTTTTTGATTCTTTTTTAGCACTCTAACTTAAATTCAATTATTTCAATATTTATATTTTATAATAATATTAATTAATAAATATATATATATATTTATTAATTTTAGTTAATAAATATATATTTATTAATTTTAGTAATATACTAATTTTATTATTTTTCAATTACTAGTTGTTATTACTAAGTTAAAATTATTTAATTACTCATAAATTTAATTAAAAATTAACTAATTTATTAATGGTGAAAATATTAATAAGTATTGCATTTTTTTAACATAAAAATTCTTGTAATAATAATTCTAAGGAGTACATTTAAGTAATAATAGCCTTAACTTTTAACTATTGGGTATAATAATTAATAATTTAGTAGTAAAGTTTCATTTTGATTGCATTTATATAAATTGATTATCGCTCAAAGAAATTTTTTTAAACCTATTTATGATCCTCAAAACTTGTTATCTAAAAATTTCCTCCTAATATGGAGATTGATTTAAACCTTTAGTTTTCCCTAAATTTACATTATGAAATTTTGTATTTTTTTTATAGTGTGTCTCAGTGTCTGTGAAAATATTGTTTTTTTAAAAGAAATATTATATTGATATAATAATTAAAGGTGATATCGACGCACTCAAGAAGCTAGCTTGAATGAATGGTGATGTCGTTCAAGGAATACTGAGCTCCTAAAAGCTTCAAGGAATTCTATAAATTTGGATTCAGTAGAAGGGACTACCATAGTGAAAAAAGGGATAAAATGACAAATTAAGTGACGGTTGGTATAGGGCGAAATACTCAATGGTCTTTATTAAACTGAAGATCGAGATTTCAAAATAAATAAGCATGCACATGGAAAACAATGAAGGAACAAATCCAAGTGAAAATTTATTTTGGGAGAAGCCAACTAAATTCTTACACAACTCATACTAGCTTATAAAAAAAGTCTGAAAAATGGGAAAAAGTTTGCTTATTACTCTTACAAAAAGTATTTTGATTGGGAATTATAAGAATAAGAAATTATGAGTCACTAGTACTTTTGACAGCAAATATAACTTCAGGTTGACATAAATTTGTACTTTTCCCCTTTTCAAACATAAAACTACCACATAGGTTGTCCTACATAACAGCCTATGATTACACCATAAATTTGTCCTACAAGTGTTTGGAAATCTTTTATCCTAGTAGTGTTTGTAAAGTTAAATATATTTATTTCAAAACATATTACAAAAATGGTCATCTAGTTCAAATGGCTGTGGCCTTCTCTTTTGGTGACAAGATCCAGGTTCGAATCTGGGAGAAAAATTATTCATTTTTAAAATCAATATATTTAGCGACGGAATTTCTGTTAGCTTTCCGTCGCTAACTTCTTACAAAATTTACTGAGGGAATTAGCGACGGGAGGTAATCAGCGACGGTGTAATTCCGTCGCTAATTTGCAATATAAAATATTAAAATGGAATTAGCGAGGGAATTAGCGACGGAAAACTTCCGTCGCTAAATCCGTTGCTAAGTTTTAAAATTGAATGTTTATTCCAAAACGTGGGTCCGTCGGTGATTCCATCGCTAATAGCGACGGATTTTTTTCCCTCGCTAAAATCTGTCGGTAAATCACGCTTTTTTAGTAGTGACTATAAACTTCTATAATTCATAGTGTTTTCTCTGATTTTCATTAGGCTTATGAGCCACTAACGCTTGCATCGGCCGCATAGCCGACGTTACACGTTAACTAGCATCAAGTTGTTTAATAGCAATCCGACGCTTATAAATTGGTGATTGTGTCGCCTTTTATCCTATTGAGTGTTTTTTCTTGTAGGAGTCGTATGTACTTGGCATTTGCAAAAAATAAATGCCCCTATGTACTTTAGGTTTGCAAAATCAAGAAAGGGTTGTCTAAATGACTTATGAGAAAGTTTGGGTTAAATAACCCATCATTTAATCACATTAGAGATAAGTGAGTTAGAAATACATTAATAAATAAAATATAAAAATTCCAACTCACTTATCTGCAATGTGATTTGATGATGAGTTATTTAACTCAAACTTTTTTTTTGTCATTTAGACAACCCGAGAAAGTTCTAGTTCTTTCTTTGATCAAAATTTTGAACGCTATAGCCATTTACGTATTCCTAATGATACAAATATGGGTTAGGAATTCTGCTGAAATCAAGAAACCAAGTCTCTTGTACCAGGAGATCAGCAGAGCAACGATATTCCATATGGAGATCAGCCAAATAAGTATTCATTTTATGACGTAAACTACGTGCGCGCTTCTGCTTGACAAGCTAGCACATGCATGTGCCCTTGTCCTTTGTCACATTCTCAAATGTGCACATGTTACTGCCTCATTGTGTGCCTGTCCCTTTCTACTTCTTCCCTTAGGTATGGAGTTGGTGGAGGCTCCTTATCCCTGCTAGCTTGTGCATGTACGTGGGAAAATGATTTCTAGGTATACGCATAGAGCAGACATTTAACAAACAATTAGAGTGAAAAATTATGAAAAGGGAGAAAAGTGTGAAATTAATGTGATATATAATAGTAGAAGGAAAACAAAAGGGTGTATGTTGAATGCATGTATGCACTATTTATATGTCTTATAATTACTCGTGTTGTATTACTCATGGCTTAAGTGAATAATAATCCAAACCTTTCAATATCAAACTTGTGTATGGCAATCATAAGTTTTCCAAATTATGCAGATCGATGTCATGGGTAAAACATAATTTCCATATGTTGCAAAAGAATAATCATATCTTCACACCTAAAATATAAGGTGTGCAGGTAGAGAAAGAGAGAGATAGGAAGAAATGAGAGAAAAAGTAAAGATGTAATAGGTTATTTAATTGATAGAAAAAAGAGAAATAGATAGAAATGAAGGTGGAAAAGAAGTTGAGAGATGTGTATCTATCATTACTCGAAGCAAACGCCTTCAATGTAAACTACACATGCAAGGTTCTGTGCAGAGAATCAGTACTTAATTAGAACAAGAAAAAGGAACCCACTTTGTGTGCGTAAATATAATGCACTTTTGCTGTAGATAGTTAAAGAACTATTAATGATTTTGAAATTTTGAAAAAGTTGTGATTGTCCTTGATTTGAACCGAAGGAAAGAAGAAAACGATGCTCAACTCATGCAAGAAGAGTGTGGGGAATGGTCTTACACTTACTAGAATCTTAGGTAATTAGACAAGAGTGGTTGTCACAGTTGCATGGGCATAGCTTTAAGTGTCACATTGGACCCACTAACAAATCAAATTAGCATCTACCCTTTGGTTGGTAACTCTGATTAAACAGTTTTTTATCAATGTGTTTGACCAGAATGCAGTTCATGACTCTTCATCATTTTAACTGATTTGTATTAACTGTAAGAGAGAATTGATTAAATAATTTATAGCATCCAGCATATCCAAATTGAGGGTTGATCTAAGCGGCGTGTATCGAGCTAGAATGATTTGTTGGGAGAACTACCAACTTTAATAGGATTTTAGACGCCTTGGGGAAATTAATTTTATGGCTGTCAATTGTGGAGCTATTATGCAAGATGTGTTGGGAATTCTTCAAATATGATTAAGCAATAGAAATAAAATAAAGAAGCTTATTTAAGATACACTCGTCCCTAAACTATATGGTTTCTGGATAACCCTAAAGAATCTTCATATGTGTTCTTCTTTTAAGACGAACAAAACTTTTCTTTCCCTCTTCATTTGTCCGGTTAAGTTGGAAATGGTGAAAGAACATGGAGGAAGTGGTCGCGATGCCCAAGAAATCACGCAAAACTTGAAATCCTTTAACAAGGCTCCAAGAAACAGGATAAATTTGAGAATGAGCGATATAAAGGTCAGATAAAATAAGGCTCCCAAAATCTAGAAAAGGAATTCTAATCCTCAATTCGGAGAAGACAAATAAGCACATAAAAAAACCCCAGGATGTTCGATTGGCACCACACACAAGCACCCTTATTTCGAATGATGAAATCATAAGGACTTGAAATATCTTCATCTTTGGTCACTCTAAGGTCATTTACATCAGGATTCACATTGTACTGACAACAACTTCCTCGAATCTACCTAACAACTCAGCTAAAGGCGCCAAGATTACTCTGAGATTAGCGGTGGATCTTGCTTCCAGCAACCCATGAGATGAATCTGCGAAATTAAACACATGAGGTTTGTTACAAGAAATCTCTTTAGAAGCATTTTCAGTGGAATTCTTCGGGAAGGATTGGGAATGGTAACTTGAAAAGGAACCAACTCCAGGTTTTGAACTAAATCTCGGTTTTGGTGGGTGATCAGAAAAACCACACTGCAAGGACCGCCACTTTCTGTTCACCTCTTCGGTTTTGTCAAATTTCATTTTTTGCAGTTTGTGACTATTTCAGATCGGTCAATCAGTGGCCGGTGCGAGGAAAAAAAAAGAAATGATAATGATGAGAAAAAGGAAAAGCCACATAATTTTAATGAAATATTTCATCTTGCAAAAGATCATGACATGAATAATAGAACATACTCATGGTTGAAATTTTACAGATAACAACAAAACCAAGAGAATCATGAAGAAACCACAAGATGAACAACGAAAAATGGGAGATCAAATTAACAAAAAAAAAAATCGAAAGAAACCTCAATAAAAACAAGAGTAACAAAGTTAAATAAATACTAACAAGAGAAGAAAAAAATGCTAAGTTGCTAACTAAATATAGATCTACAACAATATTTTTCATCTTCCTCACCATCTTCTTCTTGCATGGGTCCATAGTGCGGCAGAGGCACGAAAGAACAGATCTAGATAAGAGAGAAGCAACGGTGGTAGCTGTAATTCGTCGGGTTCGTCAAGAGGAAGTGGTGGTGATGGTGGCTTCGACTCGTTCCATCAGGGAGAAGATAGAGAAGTGGTGGTGGTACGAGAAGTGGTGGTGGTGGCAAGAGAAGTGGTGGTGGTGATTTGAGGAGAAGAGAAGTGGCGGTGGTAATGGTGGCTCGAGGAGGGTTCGTTTGAGTTTGGAGGCTGAGGGCTAAGGTTTAGGGTTAGAGGATAAGGAGAGGATTTATATGGCTGAAGGCTTGGATGGGATTGAGCCTGGGCTAATGCTGCAATTTTTTTTTCTAAGACCTAGTTCGGTCGGTCAAGAACCCAAACCGACTTCGACCACACCAACTGATATAAAGTCGGTTTTCATGAGCCGTTGGATCCGTGAACCGGCCCGACCTACCCGATTGGCCATAGAAGGCCTCGACTTTTTTGGTTTCAGTTCGGGCCAGTGGTGCATGGACAACCATACCCTCATCCATGTTAAGAAGAAGGATCATAGTAGGTTCATTGGGGAATTGGTAAGTGGAAAATCGTGAAAGGGAAAAGAGAACAGGTTTTCGCCCTCAAAATCCCCATCCTCCAAAGATGGAAGTAAATTATTTGTTTGAAATTAAAAAAATTGAAGAGCAAAAAACGAAACCATGCATGGATTAAAGAGAGGTTGAGGGAAAGATTTCAGGCACGAAACGAAACAAAATTACTTGTCATCAGAAAGCGAAACAGGGAATGAGATTAGGTTCACAACAATTCAAAATATGCGAAATAAGAATCCCTGGAAACCTTTTGTTATAAGGATAAATTAGGCATTCGGTTAACAAGAAAAATAAGCGGGAAGTCTAAAGGGTTTTATCCCATTGCAAAGCTAAGGACGAAAATTTAAATCAGGAATCTGTTAGACAAAGAAGTTTAAGTAATTGGAATCCATTAAGATACTTTTCAAACAGATATCTCTTGCTAAAACCTACAAAGTTTCACCTATAAACTGGACATGTTAACCTAGGGGTCGGGGCTTCTATTCCGACCGATCGAAAAGTCTCAGTAGCATCTCAGCTGGCCCAAAAGTCTCACGACTAAGTGAGTACTATAAGGGCGGACTAGATGACTTATCCAAGGAACAACTCGTCCAGCTAAAAGTTAATCGGTTGCATGACGACTCAAGGTAAAAAACAAACAGGAAAGGCAACCTAGAGCTAACCTCGTATGCGGAAGACCATTTACATGGGCTTCAATTCCTATATACTTACAGAGACAACGACGAAAGACTTTGTGCCTATAAATACATGTGTTGCCTACATAACACTTTGCTCATTATGCAATACTCTAAGATCTTCTTAGATTTAGAGATCCTCTCTTTGCTCTTTCATTATAACTTGACCGTCAGTGTGTTTTCTGCAAATACACTTCCCACTGTAACTACGCAGCTCCGCCACACTACTTAAGTCAGACAAGGCAGCGCACTACCACCGGAAATAAGGAGAACTTGGTAATCTCATTCATGAAGAACAATAATTAATATTGGCTTTTTTGAAAATTCTATCCAATTTTTTCTTTCTAATTTCTTCTCCTTTTCATACAGGTGAGCTATCAATTCTCAATGATAATTCTAGGTCTGTATGTCCAGAGTAAGGACAAGTATATATTCCCTCCTTTGCTTACCACTTTAAGTTTTGTCTGTTTCTCAATTAGAGGGTGCCAGATTGCGGTATGGAGCCTTGACTTTATTATACTTCTAAGAGAAACGGGTGATCATTGTGTAAACATATATACTTCTAACTTACCCACGCATCATGACCAATAGAAACCCCACTATTTCCTCTGGATGACGTGTTGTGGCTTCACTGGCTGAGAAAACAATAATACTTTGGACAATGGTGCTAATTATTCTCTAATAAAATATAACATATGCGTATTATTTTTTCCATTTATCCACTTTTCTAATGTTTTCATAGTAATGATGTAAAAAATAAACAAGTACCATGTGCATCTAAAGAACTTTATTTTAGTTTAATACTTTAGGACCAAATTTTCCCAATGTTGGTCTCCTTGTTCCTCGATTGTAATATAGAGTATGAACATTGAAAAGTTGGTAAAATAAGGCTGCTGAATACCTAAAGAAACATAATCTATCCATCTTTTACTCCTAGTGCTTTACCAAAAAGGTGAATTACACGACAATTAATTAGTGTAGTGGCTCAACTAATTTGTGTGAATGAAAAAAATTATTTAATCAGTCTCCAACCGTTTCATTAGCGCGCATATCTATGAGGTAAAAAATTAAGAGTTTAATTTTGATGCACCGACGGTGTAAAGTTTTTTTACACCGTCAACCAATCAGATTTCAAGGATGTGTCATGTCAATTAATGAAATTAAATAAAAAGAGAGATTTTCTCACATCCTTGAAATCTGATTGGTTGACGGTGTAAAAAAAACTTTACACCGTCAGTGCATCAAACTTTTTCTCAAAAATTAATCACATGTTTATCGACTGAGAATATATAGATTAAAAAAAGGGGAAAAAAGACAATTAGAAATTCAAACAATAGGTCTAGGGTTAGTCAGCAGCAGGCAATGACCTATAAATATAGAGCTTATCTCTATTTGGTAATCATCATCTAGCTTCCTGGTATTGTTTGGAGTGAAATGGAAAGGTAATTGGCACCAAGAAAAAGTGCTATCAAATATAGAGATCGAGTGGATTAGGGTTTCTAAATATAAGCATCATGAAGAAGCGACAGGTGGTGGTGAAAAAACTCTCTAACACTACATCTTCGGTGATGAGGAACATTAGATATGGGGAGTGCCAGAAGAATCACGCAGCGAGTATCGGAGGATACGCGGTGGACGGTTGCAGGGAGTTCATGGCAAGTGCAGGGGATGAAGCTCTTACGTGTGCCGCTTGTGGCTGTCACCGGAACTTTCACAGAAGGGAAGTGCAAACTGAGGTTGTGTGTGAGTACTCTCCACCTAATTAAGAAAGGGGGAAAAAAGGAAAAAGATAGTGTGCTTGTGTATGATCGAATTGACTGATTGATGATTTTTTTCTTTGGATTCTTGTAAGTTGTAAGCGTGACGATTATCTAAATGGGGGAATTTTTATACTTGAAACAGAAAATTTCATACTTCAGGGTTTGTGTTTTGGTTTGAATATATATATCCAAATGTTCTCTTCTCCTTTTCCCATTCCTTTCCTTATTTTCTTCTTCTTCTTCTTCCTATTTGGCAGCACTCTTCCATGATAGGTAAGGAATCCCAGAACTATGGGAAATTGATAAAAAAAAAAAGTTTAAATGTTAATTATTCTGATATGGAAACAATACATGTAGTTTAACTGATATTTTTCACTATTGCTATATGAACTTGTAACCTATCTATTTGGTTCTTTAAAATCATGATTTGGATCTAAAGTACCATTTCAAGTCCAGAATAAGCCTTTTTTATTTTATAATTAAGTTCAATTGCTCTTAATGAGTTCTCCACTTTTGCTTCTGATAGAGAATTTGGAGAATCTAGATATAAGAAAAACTGCATGTATAGTCTGATTAGAAAATATATGTGATTGTAAAAAAGAAATTAATCTAAAATACCATATAACATCAAGAAATTAATCTGAAGTTTAGCTGTCAAACACTTCCTAGCAAGTTGGCAGCAAATCAAAGTAAAAGGTGTTTAGCTGCAAACGTGATTGCTATTTTGGTACATATCAAACACTAATCTAAATCTGATCAAAAAACTATATAGTACATATTGCTATATATATATATATATATATATATATATATATATATATATATATATATTCTCTCATATACTCAGCTTGTCTTATAATATTGTTTCTCTTATATATAGCCATATTCTCCTATACAAACCATTCTAGCTGTACTATAAAACTTGGTCAGGCTTTTTAGAATTTCCTATGGGATAAACCGTTTCTGTATAGTTTAATTAATCCAAATCAATTAGTTTATTTATCCACTACCCCTTTTACAATATATAGTATGCGCGCGTGCCATGAAAGTAGCAATTGCTTTATAAAGTGATTTAAAACTACTCAACTTAATCAGCTTGTGCTTGACCATCTTAATTAAACTATCCTTATGAATATTCTAATATCTTTATCCCATTCCCGAGTCAGACAACTAAACTCGGTTATCTAAAACAGAGAGGCACTGCAAATAGAGAAAAAAAGAATTTCAGATGACTTCTCAACACCAACCCTGTTTCTCAGCTTGAATGTAAAAAAAGTGAGTTTAGTTTATGATCATATGTAACATGTATTGTAATTTATGATATAGTTTGTAATCTATAGCTATCAGGATACAAATTTCAATATAAGTTACAAACAAATAATCTTATTACACATAGTCAATGAATCTATTCTAACAAGCTATCATTCATGATTGCCCGGCCGGCCTAAAGGTGGGAGCCGGGAGATTCAGAAAGGCTCAGCCAAACATACATATGGACAGAAGTTCATGAGCCAAAGGAATCATAACCTCCAATTTAGTTAGCCACCTATAACTCCTAAGTCCTAAGTTAACTGAACAAGTATTATCACTTAATAACCATTAAAACTTGTAAGAAACAAATAAAAGCGCAAGAGAGAGAATATTTCTGAATCTATTAAAGACCTAGAATAATATATAAGAGTCCAACATATTCACTCTAATGGTACTCTAAGACTTCGTTTGATATGTTGTATAGTATAAGGCTTGATTGTATTAGACTGTGTTTGGTAACTTGATTGCAAAGCTCGGGACTCCCCAAGTTTGGAGAGAAAAGTTACAAATCAAACAGTTATTATAATACATACACATCTCCACTCTTTTTCCACTTTATTTTCTATCTATTTCTCTCTTTTCTATCAATCATATCATTTATCACATTTTTACTTTCTCTCTTCTTTCTTCCTATCTCTCTCTTCTCCACCTCTTCACACCTCAAACATAAGGTGTGAAGAAATGATTATTCAGATCGATGTACAGGTAAGGTACACTTGTGGTTTGCAAAGCTGAGAAATAATAGATTCTGTTGAAAAAACCAAAAGAGCTGTTAACTGGGTATTCTTCCTTGTCATGTCTTCAAAGCCAGAAAACAGGTTAGTGACAATGTGTGGAAGATAAATTATCTTTGAACCAATAATTTAGCATTCAAAATATTATAAGTCCTTGAAGCCCACTTGTACTCAATCATGTCGAGGATATATGCCTTTAATTAAAATATTTCCTTTCATATGTTGATTTATTAATTAATGATGACAAAAGGTTAAACTGCATAATTATTTTTAGTGGAGGTGACAATTCCTCTTTCTCGGGTAGTCAGTTGATTTAACATTAATGATGTTATCTCTTGGAAATGATTTCTTTCATGTTATTGGTCCGGTGGATGTGATTAAAATCAGGTCTTTTTTTTAAACCAAAATCAGGTCTTGAACTTTAAGGTTTTGGATTCTTTTTCTTTGTTCGTAGTCCACTAGATTGTATTGTTCTGTCTCATATTATAAGTCATTTTTTGAGTTTTTTTTTTTTTTTCTAAAAGCATAAGTCATTTCATAATATCTATGGAGTATTAATTATTTTTCCATGTTTAAACTGGTTAGAGAAAAGCATGAAAGAACTAGGAGCAGAAGCGATTAACTATCAGATAAAGAAGGAACCAATCACATCGTTTTAGGATCGTGTGGTGGTTTGGTTCCAGTCCCAAGTCTTGATCTAGTTCGTTCGTGGACATGTTGACTCGAGGTTGTGCTTGACCAGGGGCAAGTGTCGGACCTTCTTGATCCATTGAAGGTTTCCCTCAAGGTGATTTTCTCTTGGTTTGAATCTCTTTCTCATTTTCCTTCTTTCGAGAAGGAGTCCTCTTAGGACCCAAGTTTTTATGTTTGGAGAAAATGAGGTCTTCCTGAGAAAGTCATTAAGAGAGGCCTTTGACGAGTATGTTTTTTTACTTCTTTCTTGGTGAACTTGGATTCAGTTTTTAGTTTAGCTCTTTGTCAATGTTAAGTTGTTGAGCTTGCATGCTTTCTCTGCTGGAAAGGGTCTTTGTTCTTTGTGATTTTTTGTGCGGCTTGATAGGATCCTATTTTGGTCGAACCTGTTGCTGCATGTGGTGCCCAAATGGAAACATTTGGTTGAGTTTTGGGTTTTCGTGATTTTTGTCCAAGCGGAGACAACGTCTTAGGTTTGTTTCTTTTGATTGGATTGTTTAATTTTATTTCTATCGTTTCTATTTTGGCGAAGGTTGAGCTGAGTTTATCTCTTTTGTATGGTTTTGCAATCCTTTATCAAGAAGATTTGTATCTAGGCTTATTCTTTTTTCGATAAATATACTTTGCTTTTTTTTTTTTTCATGTTTACCCTTATACTCCCTACGGTATTTTTTTATAAAAAACGCTTTTGAGAGAGTGTAGTATTTCTTATAAAAATTACCGAAGGGAGTATTTAATACCTAACATTCATGTTCCCCATAAGTTTTCTTGATTTCCAAGACCCTTATCATTTAAAGATAGTAGATATTAATATGGAGATAATTTTAGGTGAGGTTAATTTGGGAAAGCTCTTTACAGAAACTTATAAATTTATTACTACTAACTAATTTTAACTTTTTTTTTTAATTTTAGAAAATCATGTAAAAGTGACTCATAATAGGGGTCGGAGGGGTAAAAGTTACACTAAACCTGTACTTTTTAAATATATTTTTCTCATTAAATAATGAAATGACTCAAAGACATAATTTTGTTTCAATAAAGGTAGAAAAATAAGGCAAGTAGAAACCATGTTGCTTTGTGGGTAGGAAGTGGAAGCTGCACTTCCTATCTTTTGCCTCGTGATGGTCTCTTAATATGTTTCTTATTGTTTAAAATAAAATGAAGGAAGGTGCGGCTTTGTCTAATCTACACGATGGAAATAGATACGAGTTTAATTTCTATGTAATGACGGTGCAAAGTTTTTTTACATCATCAACCAATCAGATTACAAGATGTGAGAAAATATCTCTATTTATTTAAATTCATTAATTGATGTGGCACATCCTTGAAATCTGATTGATTGACAGTGTAAAAAAAACTTTACACCGTCGGTGCTTCATTTTTCTCAATAGATAATTGATAGAATCAATCAATCAATCAATATATATTAGAAAAGAAGAACTTTTATAGTGACGTGTCAGCACCAGATTAATTCTTAGTGACGTGTCAGCACCAGATTAATTCTCATAAAAATTATTCCACGTGTCAATTTGTTAGAGGATATAATTTTCAATTGATATATGTTTTAATTTTATATATTCTAACCTAATTAATTGATATTATTTTAGAAGATATAATTTTCAATTGATATATGTTTTAATTTTATATATTCTAAAATAATTGATTGATATTATTTTAAAAGATAAGATTTGGTCTTTTAATTTATTTTAAATTTATTTTTAGAATATATTTATTAATTTTTATAGAATTTTCGAATTTTTTATTAATTCGGGATTTTATGAGTTTTTATTGTGATTTGCTAGATTTTGTTAGTTTTTTTCTATCTTTATTTAATACCATTTTTAATATTACATTTGATTGGGATTTAGGTTGTTTATTTCTTAATTTTATTTTAATTTATCTTATTATTTATTTTAAATCCAGAAAATAATTTATTTTATTTTAGATTTACTTTTAGAGTATATTAATTAAATGTTCTTAAATTTTCGGATTTTTAACTAATTCAGGATTTTATGAGTTTTTATTGTGATTTGCTAGACTTGGTAGTTTTTATCTATCTTTATTTAGTACCTTTTTAAATTTTAGATTTGATTAGAATTTAGGTTGTTTATTTCTTAATTTTATCTTATTATTTATTTAATTTTACTTCCAGGAAATATTTTGTTTTACTTTACATTTATTTATAGAGTATAATAGTTAATTTTTATTGAATTTTCAGATTTTTAATTAATGCAGGATTTTATGAGTTTTTATTGTGATTTGCTAGATTTTGATAGTTTTTATCTATCCTTATTTATTATTTATTTAATTTTAATTTCATGAAATATTTTATTTTATTTTTGAGTTACATTTAGAGTATAAATGAATTTTTATGGTATTTTTATTGAATTTTCATATTTTTATTTAATTCAGGATTTTATGAGTTTTTTATTGTGATGTGCTAGATTTTGGTAGTTTTTATCTATCTTTTTTTAGTACCTTTTTAAAGTTTAGATTTAATTAGGATTTAGGTTGTTTATTTCTTGATTTTATCTTAATTTATCTTATTATTTATTTAATGTTAATTCTAAGAAAAGGGAGTTGATTTGGTGCTGAGGGTCCACAAAACTACCATGGACACGCAGAGATTTGATAGCTGCTATTTCTACCTCTTCCACATGTCGCGATCAGGACAGAGGTATGCCGTAAGATGATGTTACGTGAAGAAGAGTTTATCATGTTGTGATTGATGGCAGTTTATCCTTTGTTCGTAATTCAATCCTGGATTCTTAAATTTCACATATTTTGTGTGTTTTGATCCAAAAGTTTACAAATTTTTGCATAGACCCTTTAACGAATCATTGTTGAAGACGTAATGTTTTGATTCTGATGTAATGCTTTTTCCATTGTTATTCTTCCGCTTTTGTATTTTTTTAAACCAGATTTTAGTATAGTTTGTAGAAATCCATGCGTGTGAAGTCATTCTAAACCAGATTTTGGTATAATTTATAGAAATTTACGAAACTTAGGATAGCCTGAATTTATATTCATTTCTCAAATTTTGCACGTTTTTATTCATCATGTTTGAGTTGTGTGTATAAGCATACTATTTGCACTGTATGTGAATGATGCACAACTTACTAATTTTTTTTTTAATGATGCACATGTCAGTCAAATTGATGAAAGTATATGAAGAGCTCACATTTAATCTTCATGAGTATGCTTAGCCTATTCTTAAGGTTAGTTCATGTTTTCCTCAAACTCATTAGTTTTGCATATACTCATGTTTTAGTATGTCAATTGGGTGACTTATCTTACTTTGCTCTATATATTTCCTTAAGTTCAATTTAAATTGATTGTTAGTATAAGTTTATTGGTGAACTAACCACAATTATTTTGGGTGGGAGAATTATTTTGTTTTTTTCTCACATATATAGATAATTTGCTGGGGTGCGCACATACACCATTTTTTGTTTCTCTTGACTGAAATGTTCCTTTGATTTTTTGTTTCACAAGGGTTCCACCCCAAGATTCCCAAATACACTAAATACAATTCTTTCACCACAGTCCTTTCAAATTGGTGAAGGAGGGTATTTTGTTCTCCAAGACTTCATTTTGGGTTTCTGTTTCAATCTTCTTCATGAATTGATTTTGTTCTTCAACTAATTGTAAGATGTCATATGCTTCAAGGATTCCTGCTTTTCTCTTCTTAATCAAAAGCAAAAGGATTGAGGAAAAGAAAATCTTCTAGGGTGCAGAATATTCACTAATTGAAAAAAAAAACACGTGTCAGTCTCAGATTAATTCTCATAAAAAAATACATTTTAAAATGTTAGATTTGATTATGATTTATGTTGTTTATTTCTTGATTTTATCTTAATTTATTTTTGATTTATTTTTAGAGTAAAAAAAATACATTTTTAAATTTTAGATTTGATTAGGATTTAGGTGGTTTATTTCTTGATTTTATCTTAATTTATTATTTATTTTTAGAGTATTAGTTAATATATCCCAAACTTTTTTTTAAAAAGAGTGAGTTTGAAAGCTATAGCTTAAGTTAATTTGTTAATATATTCCCAAATAATAATAATAATAATAATAATAATGATAACATGTGTGTGCGGATATGGGCCGGTTGGGTACTATAGTGCTCATACCCGCACCCATACCCTCTATTTTTTGCGGGTAATTATCTATACTCAACCTCATACCCATTTAGCGGTTTTTTACCCTACCCGTAGTGGGTATTTTTTGCGGGTACCCTATGATTTTGAGACCCATTGTCATCCATAGATTTAGATTTTGGCAAAGATGGAATAGCTTCCTGTAATGACATTGAATTGTCTAAAGGTGGAGAGCTTCGAGTTGCTACCCACGTGAGTATCGAGACGGGTACATGTAATTTTTAAAAACGCGGGTATGGAGATGGTACTATAGTACCTACCCATTGTCATCCCTACTTAGTTGAAATAAACAGAATAATGTTATACTTTATGATATATCTTACACAATCCTGATTTGTGCTACTATCACATTAATTTTTTTTAAGATTAATATGTTGATAATTCCTTATATCTATGATTTGTGTTATCGTCTTCATATTTACGAAGAATGTGAAACGAGTTCCTCTTGGTCTCAATCGGGCTTAGAAGAGAAGTCTTTATGTCCACTTTACTCATCAATTCTGATTTTCTATTTCATTCGTTGTTTAATATATTTTTAATAATCAAAGTATTAATTGATGTATCAAATACATGTAAGATCAAGATTTGGTCATGTGGTACAACTCTATGTTTTGATGATAACAAGTATTTATTTGTGGATGAACAATTATGATACTCTAACGTTTGTCTTGAGTGTTTTGACAAACAGGTTCTGATTCTAACACCAGAAGATATATTCATCAGAAGATCTGAAGATCAGAAGTTCTGAAGATCAGAAGATCTGAAGACCAGAAGATCAGAAGCTCTGAAGACCAGAAGATTTGAAGATCAGAAGCTTTGAAGATCAGAGGATCTGAAGACCAGAAGCTCTGAAGATCAGAGGATCTGAGGATCAGAAGATCTGAAGACCAGAAGCTCTGAAGGTCTAGAGGTTCTGAAGGACCAGAAGCTCTGAAGGACCAGAGGCTCTGAAGGTCCAGAAGCTCTGAAGGTACAGAAGCAGAAGTTACAAAGGTCAGAGGATCCAAGCTTCCCTCTGAATCTAATCACCAAGCTCCACAAGTTCCAACATGAAGCGTCGTCAGATCAGAAGTAAATGGTTAAAGGCAAATGTCTCTATCAAGTAGTACAAGAGCAGTGTACTATTCTGACAAGCCTACCTACCAAGGTTTAGCCACAGCAGGTTCTGGAAGTTCCAGAAATGCCCTCCAACGGTCATATTCTCTCAACAGAAATATCCTTTGCACCTTGGACTATTTAAGGCTGAAGAAGAGAAGAAAGAAAAAAAAGAGAGAGAAACCAAGAGCTGCAATACAAGAAAAGATTCAAGCCTCCACTTTCTTCATCTGTTCTTATTTAGTTTACACTCAGCTTATTCAGAAGCAAACCTTTGTAAACACCAACCTCAAACAGCTGTTTAATTTTCCTTAAGGGACCGGGTAGATCAGTATCCTTAAGAAGACTAGGATCTGTGTATCTTAGTGGTGATTCCTTTAGGAGATCAAGGTTGATCGGATCCTAGAGAAGACTAAGAGAGTGAATCTTAGTGTGAGCTAAGTCAGTGTATTGTTAGTCACTTGTAGGTCTCAAGTGCAGTTGTAACAATTATCTGATTAATGGATTGCCTTCATTCTAAGAAGGAAGAAATCACCTTAACGGGTGGACTGGATTAGTTTGAGGGATTTATCAAGTGAACCAGGATAAAATACGTGTATGCTTCTCTCTTCTCTCTATCTTTATCCGCTGCACCATCTATCTCAGAGAAACCGAAAAGATTTACTTTAAATCTTAAGGGGAAAGTTTTTATATTCAAAACTCTATTCAACCCCCCCTTCTAGTCGTTTTTTCACACCTTCAATTGGTATCAGAGCGCAAGTTCTGATTGCCACACTTAACAGTGTTCAGTAGATCCAGGCCAGTGTGAAAAACTCATGGATTCCACCACTACTACATGCAAATATCAATACAGTGCAAGACCACCTATCTTTGATGGACAGAGATTTGATTTCTGGAAAGACAGAATCAAAAGCTTCTTTCTTGGCTTTGATCCTGATCTCTGGGATTTTGTTGTTGATGGCTACACCCCTCCTGTTGATGAACATGGTGTAAAGATCCCAAGGGAGAAGATGAGTGAAGATCAAAAGAAGGAGTTCAGAGATCATCACAGATCAAGAGCTATTCTGCAAAGTGCCATTTCATATGAAGAATATGAGAAAATTACTGATCGTGATTTCGCTAAGTGTATCCTTGATTCCTTAAAGATGACACATGAAGGAAACAAGAAGGTGAAAGAATCAAAGGCGTTGTCCTTGATCCAGAAATATGAATCCTTCATCATGGAACCTAACGAATCCATTGAGGATATGTTTTCCAGATTTCAGTTGCTCGTAGCTGGAATAAGACCTCTCAACAAAAACTACACTACAAAAGATCATGTCATAAGGGTCATTCGAAGTCTTCCTGAAAGCTGGATGCCTTTAGTGACTTCAATAGTGCTTACAAGAGATGTTGAGAATATGAGTTTAGAAGAACTCATCAGCATACTAAAATGCCATGAACTGAAGCGCTCAGAAATGCAGGATCTGAGGAAGAAGTCTATAGCTTTGAAATCCAAATCTGAGAAGTCAAAAGCTCTCCAAGCTGAAGCAGAAGAATCTGAAGAAGCATCAGAATATTCTGATGAAGATGAGCTGACTCTGATATCCAGAAAGCTCAACTGCATCTGGAAGCACAGGCAGAGCAAATACAAAGGCTCATCAAAGGACAAGAAGTCAAAGAAGCACTTCAAAACAAAGAAAAGTCTGATGGTGACTTTTGATGAATCAGAGTCAGAGGACGTTGACTCTGATGGTGAAGTTCAAGGACTCATGGCTATTGTCAAAGACAAAGGAGCAGAGTCAAAGGATGCAGTTGACTCTGACTCAGAATCAGAAGGAGATCCTAACTCAGACGATGAAAATGAGGTATTCGCTTCTTTCTCAACCTCTGAACTGAAACATGCTTTGTCTGATATCATGGATAAGTATAAATCTTTATTGTTTAAGCATAAAAAGCTGAAAAAGGACTTATATGCTGCTTCTAAGACTCCTTCTGAACATGAGAAAATCATTTCTGATTTGAAAAATGATAACCATGCTTTAGTGAATTCTAACTCTGTGCTTAAGAATCAAATTGCTAAGTTAGAAGAAGTTATTGCCTGCGATGCCTTTGATAGTAAGCATGAATCTAAGTATGAAAAATTTTTTCAAAGATTCCTGGCTAAAAGCGTAGACAGAAGCTTAATTGCTTCAATGATCTATGGCGTAAGCAGAAATTGAATATATGGCATTGGCTATTCTAAACCTTCTGAAGTTGCTCCATCATTTCTTAAGAAAGGCACTTTCTGTAAGATCAAGTTTTGATCTAGTAGTACAACTCTATGTTTTGATGATTACAAGTTAACCTTTTGATATGAACAATTGTGGTACTCTAACGTGTTTTTCTGAGTGTGCTATTTACAGGCTCTGCCCTCTATTCAATCTCACACAAATCAGAAGCACTGTGCTTAAAGAGTGTCCCAAGCAACGCTTTCGCATTCACCATGTTCAGTATGAACAGTGGAAAAGCTTCAGAAGTTCTGAAGTTATACAAACTCTGATGTGGACTCAGTCACTAGAAGTTCTGAAGATCCAGAAAGTCTGATAACCAAGAAACACTGAAGATTCAGATGTTCTGATAGTGTAGAAGACTCTGAAGATCCAGAAGCTAAATAGTGGAAACTCTGATGTCCAGAAGCAAGATACTCTGAAGACCATGTACTTCCCTCTGAGTTCAGAATCAGAAGATACAATGGTCAGAGGATCTGGGCTTTCCCCCTGACTCTGATCAACCGGCTTCACAAGTTCCAACATGAAGCATTCCCATGATCAGAAGTCTCCTAGGTTTAAAGGTCAAGTCACTATCCAAGTACAAAAGCAACTTTACCTTCCTGACGACCTACCTAACAGTCTCAGACACAGCAGAAGCTGGATTTTCCAGAACTGCCCTCCAACGGTAGCATTTTCCATGCAACGTTCAACCCTAATCCTTGGAGTATAAAAAGAGGCTGAAGACTGAAAGAAGCGACAAGAAGCATTCATATACGCGCAAGACAAATTCAAATTCTTCTAAGCTTTCTTTCATCTGAAATTCATTGAGTTTACTATTAGCTTTTTAGAAGCAAATCTCTTGTAAACAATTCTTTGATAAACAGTTTGTTTAGTTCCTTTAGGAGATCAAGGTTGATCGGATCCTAGAGAAGACTAAGAGAGTGAATCTTAGTGTGAGCTAAGTCAGTGTAATTGTTAGTCACTTGTAGGTTTCAAGTGCAGTTGTAACTCTTACCTGATTAGTGGATTGCCTTCATTCTAAGAAGGAAGAAATCACCTTAACGGGTGGACTGGAGTAGCTTGAGTGATTTATCAAGTGAACCAGGATAAAAATCCTTGTGTGCTTTTCTATCTCTTATCTTTAGCACTTAAGTTCTCGAAAGATTTGTCAAAATCTTTAAGGTGGAAGCTTTATCTTGAAAACGTTATTCAAACCCCCCCTTTCTACCGTTTTTCATACCTTCAATTGGTATCAGAGCGCAAGTTCTGATTACCACACCTAACAGTGTTCAGTGATCCGGGCCGGTGTGAAAAACAATGGCTGCTACCACCAGTGAAACTCAAAGAGATGGTTACAATGCAAAGCCTCCTATGTTCGACGGTCAAAGGTTCGAATATTGGAAAGATAGACTGGAAAGTTTCTTTCTGGGTTTCGATGCAGATCTCTGGGATATTATTGTGGATGGCTACGAGCGTCTAGTTGATGCAGATGGCAAGAAGATCCCAAGGTCAGAGATGACTGCAGATCAAAAGAAGCTGTACTCACAACATCACAAAGCAAGAGCAATTCTTCTAAGTGTTATTTCTTATGAAGAGTACCAGAAGATTACAGATCGTGAGTTTGCAAAAGGCATTTTTGAATCTCTGAAGATGTCTCATGAAGGAAACAAGAAAGTCAAAGAATCAAAGGCATTATCTTTGATCCAAAAATATGAATCCTTCATCATGGAGCCAAATGAGTCCATTGAAGAAATGTTCTCCAGATTTCAGTTGCTTGTGGCTGGCATAAGACCTCTCAACAAGAGCTACACAACAAAAGATCATGTCATAAGGGTTATCAGGTGTCTTCCTGAAAGCTGGATGCCTTTAGTGACTTCAATAGAGCTCACGAGAGATGTTGAGAATATGAGTTTAGAAGAACTCATCAGCATTTTGAAATGCCATGAGCTGAAGCGTTCTAAGATGCAAGATCTGAGGAAAAAGTCTATAGCCTTGAAATCCAAATCTGAAAAGGCTAAGGCTGAGAACTCAAAAGCTCTTCAAGCTGAAGAAGAAGAATCTGAAGAAGCATCAGAAGATTCTGATGAAGACGAGCTGACTCTGATCTCCAAGAGACTCAACCGAATCTGGAAGCACAGGCAGAGCAAGTACAAAGGCTCTGGAAAGGCAAAAGGAAAGTCTGAATCCTCAGGCCAGAAGAAGTCATCAATTAAGGAAGTCACATGCTTTGAGTGCAAAGAATCAGGGCACTACAAAAGTGACTGTCCAAAGTTGAAGAAGGATAAGAAGCCAAAGAAGCACTTCAAGACATAGAAAAGTCTGATGGTGACATTTGATGAATCAGAGTCAGAGGATGTTGACTCTGATGGTGAAGTCCAAGGACTCATGGCTATTGTCAAAGACAAAGGAGCAGAGTCAAAGGAAGTTGTTGACTTTGACTCAGAATCAGAAGGAGATCCTAACTCAGACGATGAAAATGAGGTATTCGCTTCTTTCTCTACCTCTGAACTGAAACATGCCTTGTCTGATATCATGGATAAGTATAACTCTTTATTGTCTAAGCATAAGAAGCTGAAAAAGAACTTATCTGCTGTCTCCAAGACTCCTTCTGAACACGACAAAATTATTTCTGATTTGAAAAATGATAATCATGCCTTGATTAATTCTAACTCTGTGCTTAAAAACCAGATTGCTAAGTTAGAAGAAATAGTTGCTTGTGATGCCTCTGATTGTAGAAATGAATCTAAGTATGAAAAGTCTTTTCAAAGATTCCTGGCTAAAAGCGTAGATAGAAGCTTAATGGCTTCAATGATCTATGGCGTAAGCAGAAATGGAATGCATGGCATTGGCTATTCTAAACCAATTGGAAATGAGCCTTCTATGTCTAAAGCTAAATCTTTGTATGAATGCTTTGTTCCCTCTAGTACCATATTGCCTGATCCTTTACCTGCTAAAGCTGTTAAAACCCCTCTTAAAAAGGGATCTTTCTCTATGACTAAATATCATGCAAAAATTCCCTTACACTATCATGTTGAGAAACCCAAGGTGATCAGAACCTCTGGGGTAACTAACAAGAGAGGACCCAGAAAGTGGGTACCTAAGGACAAGATTATCTATGTTGCAGATATCCTTGATAGCTCCACTGAAACACCAATCATGGTATCTGGACAGTGGATGCTCGCGTCACATGACGGGAGAAAGGCGTATGTTCCAAGAGCTAAAACTTAAGCCTGGAGGCGAAGTTGGCTTTGGAGGAAATGAAAAGGGTAAAATTGTTGGTACTGGTACTATTTGTGTAGATAGTAGTCCATGCATTGATAATGTGTTATTGGTAGATGGCTTAACACATAACTTATTGTCTATAAGTCAATTAGCTGACAAGGGTTATGATGTTATATTCAATCAAAAGTCCTGCAGGGCTGTAAGTCAGATCGATGGCTTTGTTCTGTTTAACAGCAAGAGGAAGAACAACATTTATAAGATCAAATTATCTGAGTTAGAGGCTCAGAATGTGAAGTGCCTTCTTTTTGTTAATGAAGAGCAGTGGGTATGGCATAGACGGTTAGGGCATGCCAGTATGAGAAAGATTTCTCAGCTGAGCAAGCTAAACCTTGTCAGGGGCTTACCCAATCTGAAGTTCGCTTCAGACGCTCTTTGTGAAGCATGTCAGAAAGGAAAATTCACTAAAGTCCCTTTCAAGGCAAAGAATGTTGTCTCAACCTCAAGGCCGTTGGAACTTCTGCATATCGATCTTTTTGGACCTGTGAAAACTGAGTCTATAGGTGGCAAGAGATATCGGATGGTTATCGTTGATGACTATAGCCGCTGGACATGGGTAAAGTTTCTAACCCGCAAGGATGAGTCTCATGCTGTGTTCTCTACCTTCATTGCTCAAGTGCAAAACGAGAAGGCTTGTAGGATTGTGCGTGTCAGAAGTGACCATGGTGGAGAGTTTGAGAATGACAAGTTTGAGAGTCTGTTTGATTCCTATGGAATTGCACATGATTTCTCTTGTCCCAGAAATCCTCAACAAAATGGTGTTGTTGAGAGGAAGAACAGAACTCTTCAGGAGATGGCTAGAACCATGCTCCAAGAAACTGGCATGGCTAAGCACTTTTGGGCAGAGGCAGTAAATACAGCATGTTACATTCAGAACAGAATCTCTGTGAGACCAATTCTAAATAAGACTCCCTATGAATTGTGGAAGAACATAAAACCCAACATTTCTTACTTTCATCCTTTTGGTTGTGTGTGCTATGCTCTTAATACTAAGGATAGATTGCATAAATTTGATGCTAAATCTTCTAAATGTCTATTACTTGGTTATTCTGAGAGATCTAAAGGTTTTAGATTTTATAATACTGATGCTAAGACTATTGAAGAATCTATTCATGTTAGATTTGACGATAAGCTTGACTCTGACCAGTCAAAGCTAGTTGAGAAGTTTGCAGATTTAAGCATTAATGTTTCTGACAAAGGCAAAGCTCCAGAGGAAGCTGAGCCAGAGGAAGATGAACCAGAAGAAGAAGCTGGTCCCTCTGATTCACAAACTCTGAAGAAGAGCAGAATCACTGCAGCTCACCCTAAGGAATTGATTCTGGGCAACAAAGACGAACCAGTCAGAACCAGATCAGCCTTCAGACCCTCTGAAGAGACCTTGCTCAGTCTGAAAGGATTGGTGTCCTTAATTGAACCCAAGTCCATAGATGAAGCTCTTCAGGACAAGGATTGGATTCTGGCCATGGAAGAAGAATTGAATCAATTCTCCAAGAACGATGTTTGGAGCTTAGTGAAGAAGCCTGAGAGTGTCCATGTAATTGGAACAAAATGGGTGTTCAGAAACAAACTGAATGAGAAAGGAGATGTAGTCAGAAACAAGGCAAGGCTAGTTGCACAAGGCTACAGTCAGCAGGAAGGAATAGACTACACAGAAACATTTGCTCCAGTAGCAAGACTAGAAGCAATCAGACTGTTAATCTCTTTCTCAGTGAATCAAAACATAGTTCTTCATCAGATGGATGTGAAAAGTGCCTTCCTAAACGGTTACATTTCAGAGGAAGTTTATGTTCATCAACCCCAGGTTTTGAAGATGAGAAGAAACCAGACCATGTGTTCAAATTGAAGAAATCACTCTACGGTCTGAAGCAAGCTCCCAGAGCATGGTATGAGAGACTCAGCTCATTCCTTCTGGAGAATGAGTTTGTAAGGGGTAAAGTAGATACAACTCTCTTTTGCAAAACTTATAAAGATGATATCTTAATTGTGCAAATCTATGTTGACAATATTATATTTGGTTCTGCTAATCAATCTCTATGCAAAGAATTTTCTGAGATGATGCAGGCTGAATTTGAGATGAGTATGATGGGAGAACTAAAGTACTTTCTGGGAATACAAGTTGATCAAACACCAGAAGGAACATATATCCATCAGAGCAAGTACACTAAAGAACTTCTGAAGAAGTTCAATATGCTGGAATCCACAGTGGCCAAGACTCCAATGCATCCAACATGCATTCTGGAGAAAGAAGATAAAAGTGGTAAAGTATGTCAGAAGCTCTATCGTGGCATGATAGGTTCACTTCTATACTTAACTGCATCTAGGCCAGACATACTATTTAGTGTTCATTTATGTGCTCGTTTCCAATCAAATCCAAGGGAAACCCACTTAACTGCTGTTAAGAGGATCCTAAGGTATCTGAAAGGCACCACTAACCTTGGCTTGATGTATAAGAAAACATCAGAGTATAAGCTTTCAGGTTATTGTGATGCTGATTATGCTGGAGATAGAACAGAGAGAAAAAGTACTTCTGGAAATTGTCAATTTCTGGGAAGCAATCTAGTCTCATGGGCAAGCAAGAGGCAATCAACCATTGCACTATCAACTGCAGAGGCAGAATATATCTCAGCAGCAATATGCAGCACTCAGATGCTCTGGATGAAACATCAGCTGGAGGATTATCAGATCCTTGAGAGCAATATCCCAATCTATTGTGATAACACTGCTGCAATCTCATTGAGTAAGAATCCTATCTTGCATTCAAGGGCAAAGCACATTGAGGTAAAGTATCACTTTATTAGAGATTATGTACAGAAGGGCGTACTTCTTCTGAAGTTTGTTGATACTGACCATCAATGGGCAGATATCTTTACAAAGCCCTTAGCAGAGGATAGATTTAATTTTATTCTGAAAAATCTGAACATGGACTTCTGTCTAGAGTGAAGATGGATCAGAACATCTGACTATGATACTTATTGATCAGAAGATGTCTAGTTCAGAAGGTAACTCAATCAGAGTGTGCGTACCCATTGGTACTGACTCTGAAGCTGAGACAACAACACGTGTGTCAGTATTTCTGATGCATAGTTCCTTGTGCCCGTGTGACAGTCTGTCATGATGCGTGTAGATGTGCTTCTCTCCTGTGTGTGATATGTGTATTTACTGTTACTATCTATCTTTAATTTTCAACCGTTGATTTTAAATTGCTTTTTGAATCAACAACGGTTATTTGTCAAAACCCACTATACACACACGATCTCCTTCACTTTCGGTTTTTACTCTCTCTCTTCTGCAATTTCTAAACCGCTTACCCTCGATTTCTCTCTTGCTCTCTCTTCATCTTTCAACCTTCATCTTCTACCTAAACCTTCAACCGCTCCAAAAATGGTGAGTCAAACCAGAAGAGCTACTGCAGATGCAACCCAGTTCCCTCATATGGTAGTTGGTCAAGCTACAGGTCAAAGGGGTCCTGAGAATTCGAATCAAGATCAAGGTCAAGCTCAAGAGCAGATTATTCCGATTGCAGACCGGGGCTGTGCCGTTCACTGCGTATATGCTCCTGAGGAACTTTAAGTACTGGCAGAATGGAGATTCGACCTCGACAATATTGCTACAAATGGGTATGATCTTCGTCCTGAAGTACAAGTTCAAGGCTGGGAAAATTACTTCAACAGGCTTCGAGGACCGGTGTATGACAAACTGATCAAGGAATTCTGGAAGCACGCCGACTGCGATGATACTCAGGTGGTATCTCACATTCTTGGAAGGAAAATCATCATTACAGAGAAATCCTTCGTAAATCTGCTGGGTCCAGCAACTGCTCGTGGGTATCGATTTCAACTGACAGAATCGAAGCTGAAACCCAGCACCAAGGATACAATCAACAAGGCCCTGTACACCAATTACAAACCGGGCAAGACTAATTATAAAGTGATGGATCTTCATCCCAAGCTCAGAATCTGACACAAGATTCTGCTGAACTGCATCAACCAAAGACCAAAGGGCAGTTCCCCAGATTATATCAACTTTTGCCAGAAGGCGATGTTGTTCCTCATCCAAGACAAGAAGAAGATCTGCCTCCCTTACTTCTTGTTCTCTTATCTGAAGGAATGTATCCGGAAGTCAAGGACTACTGCCTCCATCAAATCAGCAATCAAGTATATCCCTTTTGGGAGATTGCTGTCTGATCTCTTCATTGAGAGTGGCCTCATTCAAGATCTAGTCAATGCTGGATGCGTAGAGGATTTGACCACTATTGTCAGTGATGTCTTTACTGCAAATTCTCTGAAGAAGATGGGTCTAGTCAAAAAGAAGATTGCTCCTGCCCATGAAGACACATCTTCTGAAATCAGAAAAAGAAGAGTCCCTCTGAATGACTTTCCCTTGTGGACCCAGGCAGACAACCCTGAAGCAATCAGGTGTTTCATTGATGATCTGAGGAGTCAAGGCTTTGAGATTGATGTTGATGAATTCTTCAGAATGCTGCCTCCTGCACCAGAGCTTGATTCACCTCTCAAGAAGAAGGTCCAGAGGAAGATGATCCTAGAAGAATCCGTTAGGAATCAGATGTCCCTCTGACCAAAGGGAAGAAGGCTGGTCAATCCAAGAGAAAACATGATGAAACCAGCAAGCCAGATGATGGTGATGATGGTGATAATGAGGATGGTCCTCCTTCTCCCAAGAAGAAGAAGAAGCAGGTCCGAATTGTGGTGAAGCCTACTCGGGTGGAACCAGCTGCTGAAGTGATCAGAAGGATTGACACTCCTGCCAGAGTGACTAGATCATCAGCACAATCAAGTAAGTCTGCAGTTGCTTCTGATGATGAGTTGAATTTATTTGATGCACTCCCCATCTCTGCCTTGCTCAAACAATCTTCTAATCCACTCACTCCCATTCCTGAGTCCCAACCAGCTGCACAAGCCACCTCTCCACCACATTCCCCAAGGTCTTCATTTTTTCAACCTTCTCCCAATGAAGCACCTCTCTGGAATATGCTTCAGAATCAACCCACCGGACCCTCTGATCCAACCTCACCCTTCACCATCCAGTACAACCCATTAACTTCTGAACCCATCATCCATGAACAACCAGAGCCCAACCAAACAGAACCTGGACCCAGAACCTCTGATCACTCTGTCCCAAGAGCATCAGAACGTCTGGCTCCCCGAACCACTGATACAGACTCTTCCACAGCCTATACACCTGTATCCTTCCCAACCAATGTTGCTGACTCTTCTCCTTCCAACAACTCTGAATCCCTTCGAAAATTCATGGAAGTTAGAAAAGAAAAGGTGTCTACCTTAGAAGAGTATTATCTCACTTGTCCAAGCCCTAGGAGATATCCTGGCCCTAGACCTGAACGTCTAGTAGACCCAGATGAACCTATCTTGGCCAATCCTTTACATGAGGCAGACCATTTGGCTCAACAAGCTCACCCTGCCCCTGACCAACAAGAGCCAGTTCAACCAGAACCTGAACCAGAACAATCTGTGTCTAACCACTCCTCAGTTAGATTACCCCATCCTCTGGTTGAAACTTCAGAACCTCACCTTGGAACCTCTGAACCAAATGCTCAAATGTTTAACATTGGCTCTCCACAAGGTGCCTCTGAAGCTCACAGCAGCAATCACCCAGCCTCTCCTGAAACCAACCTCTCTATAATTCCCTACACTCACCTCCGACCCACATCTCTCTCTGAGTGCATCAATATTTTTCATCATGAAGCTTCATTGATGCTACGCAATGTGCAAGGTCAGACTGACCTAAGCGAGAATGCTGAATATGTGGCTGAAGAGTGGAACAGTCTGAGCACTTGGCTAGTGGCTCAAGTTCCAGTTATGATGCAGCTCCTGAATGCAGAGGGAAGTCAGAGGATCGAGGCTGCAAAGCAAAGGTTTGCTAGAAGGGTGGCTCTTCATGAACAAGAACAGCGACATAAGATACTTGAAGCTATTGAAGAAGCCAAAAGAAAGAAAGAACAAGCAGAAGAAGCTGCACGTCAAGCAGCAGCTCAAGCTGAACAAGCCAGATTAGAGGCAGAACGACTTGAAGCTGAGGCTGAAGCTCTTAGATGCCAAGTACTTGCACCAGTAGTGTTTACTCCTGTTGCTTCTGCTTCCATTCCAGCTCCTCAAGCTGCTCAGAATGTTCCTTCCAGCTCTACACAGTCAAGCTCGTCCAGACTCGACATTGTGGAACAACGACTTGATACTCATGAGTCTATGCTCATAGACATGAAGGAAATGATGATGGAACTTCTGCGTCGATCTGCTAAACCCTAGTCTTAGGATCTCTTCACTTTTCTTCTTACCCTAGTTTTATTTTCCTTAAGTTTTTTGTTTACTTTATTTTGTTATGTCTTTTCGCTATTTATTTTTGCACATGATACATATATATATTTGACATTATGCTTGCAAAATTTTCTTTATTCATCATAAACTGCATTTACATCATACATGTTTTTCTTTCTCCTAAAATCCTAGAATGGAGGATCCCTCCTCATTCTTCTGCACTCCTGGCGCTGCTCTGACCTTTCCTTCTCCAGACGCTCCAGTGCATATTGGATGTTGTTGAGACTATCTTTTAGCTCATCCTTCTCCAGAATCTCTTCTGAAGTCTTGAGTTTCTTTTCCAAGATCTCCTTTTCTTCTAGCAGTTTCAGTTCAAGCTGGCTGAAATTCCCTCAAGTCTTTCTTCAACTCTGGACGCAGGTCCTCCTTCAGCAGTGTCCGTGTTAGCTCTGAGATGGTTGTTGTACCCTCTGGATGCCTAATGTTGAGGAACATGTCCTCCTCAAAGGCTCTCTTTCTCAGCTCCTCTAATGCGATCATGTATGATGCCATTTTTCTCTGTTATGATGTTGTGAAGCTTACCCCTTTCTCCAACGCTTTATATAGGCTTCACTTTCTCTCTGAAAGTTAATGCTCCTACAGTTTCTCGAGGTTAAGTTCTTGGTAACTGATCCTTTTCTTTACTCTTTTGGCCGGGGGTAAGCCGTTCCTCTTGTGCATTAACTCTTCTCTTTAATTCGCCTAACTCTGATTCTCGCATCGTTTTAATTTTCTTCAAACTTAGACCTTCTCTAAGGGGGAGTACCTTGAACTTGAAGCTAAGTTTTTCACACCCTACACTTTTTGCTTATGACAAAAAGGGGGAGTACACCCAGTTTTTGATGTGTAAGATGTGTTAGTGTGATTTATTTTTCTTTTGGAGAACTTAAGAGTTCCACCTTTATGACCATAGATATGTCATTGGGCAAATACAAGGAATACATTTCACTTCTTCTGAAGTGATTCTAACTTGACTCTGATACACAAGACTCTGATACCTTGTTCGTTGACTCTGATTACTTATGCGCTCTGATTACTCTATTCTCCTCTATGTCATAAGTTTTTCACTCTGAACTCTTATATTATTTAGCTCAGAATCTAGACTTTACTAACGTTTTCATCAAGTATTAGATTCAGGGGGAGCTAAGCTCAGAATCAAGCAGTGACTTGAATTCAGAATGAGCAAGATAAACTATTCACATCAGGATAAGTTTTATTCTATATCCCTAAACTCTGAGTGAATTCAGTTTATTATTTAAGAATTGTTCATCAAAAATCTTAGTTTTGTCATCATCAAAAAGGGGGAGATTGTAAGATCAAGTTTTGATCTAGTAGTACAACTCTATGTTTTGATGATTACAAGTTAACCTTTTGATATGAACAATTGTGGTACTCTAACGTGTTTTTCTGAGTGTGCTATTTACAGGCTCTGCCCTCTATTCAATCTCACACAAATCAGAAGCACTGTGCTTAAAGAGTGTCCCAAGCAACGCTTTCGCATTCACCATGTTCAGTATGAACAGTGGAAAAGCTTCAGAAGTTCTGAAGTTATACAAACTCTGATGTGGACTCAGTCACTAGAAGTTCTGAAGATCCAGAAAGTCTGATAACCAAGAAACACTGAAGATTCAGATGTTCTGATAGTGTAGAAGACTCTGAAGATCCAGAAGCTGAATAGTGGAAACTCTGATGTCCAGAAGCAAGATACTCTGAAGACCATGTACTTCCCTCTGAGTTCAGAATCAGAAGATACAATGGTCAGAGGATCTGGGCTTTCCCTCTGACTCTGATCAACCGGCTTCACAAGTTCCAACATGAAGCATTCCCATGATCAGAAGTCTCCTAGGTTTAAAGGTCATGTCACTATCCAAGTACAAAAGCAACTGTACCTTCCTGACGACCTACCTAACAGTCTCAGACACAGCAGAAGCTGGATTTTCCAGAACTGCCCTCCAACGGTAGCATTTTCCATGCAACGTTCAACCCTAATCCTTGGAGTATAAAAAGAGGCTGAAGACTGAAAGAAGCGACAAGAAGCATTCATATACGCGCAAGACAAATTCAAATTCTTCTAAGCTTTCTTTCATCTGAAATTCATTGAGTTTACTATTAGCTTTTTAGAAGCAAATCTCTTGTAAACAATTCTTTGATAAACAGTTTGTTTAGTTCCTTTAGGAGATCAAGGTTGATCGGATCCTAGAGAAGACTAAGAGAGTGAATCTTAGTGTGAGCTAAGTCAGTGTAATTGTTAGTCACTTGTAGGTTTCAAGTGCAGTTGTAACTCTTACCTGATTAGTGGATTGCCTTCATTCTAAGAAGGAAGAAATCACCTTAACGGGTGGACTGGAGTAGCTTGAGTGATTTATCAAGTGAACCAGGATAAAAATCCTTGTGTGCTTTTCTATCTCTTATCTTTAGCACTTAAGTTCTCGAAAGATTTGTCAAAATCTTTAAAGTGGAAGCTTTATCTTGAAAACGTTATTCAAACCCCCCCTTTCTACCGTTTTTCATACCTTCACTTTCTCTATGTCAAAATATCGTGCTCAAATTCCTTTAGATTATCCTGCTGAAAGACCCAAAGTTGTCAGAACTTCTGGGCTAACTAACAAGAAAGGACCCAGAAAGTGGGTACCTAGGGATAAGATTATATATGTTGCAGATATCTTCAATAGGTCCATCGAAACTCCAACCATGAAACCTGGACAGTGGATGCAGGCAACACATGACGGGAGAAAGGCATATGTTCCAAAATCCAAAACTTGAACCTGAAGGTGAAGTTGATCTTGGAGGCATCAGTATAGTAAGATTTGGTCAAGGAATCATTGGTTTTTGATAAGAACCCCTTTGTTGATATTCTTAACGCTATTCATTTTAGAATTAATGATAAGCTTGACTCTGACAAGTCAAAGCTAGCTGAAAAAGCTTGCAGAGATGAGCATGACTGTTTCAGAAAGACACAAAGACTCAGAACTTGACAAACCAGAAGCAACAACATCAGAAGATGCTACTACAACTTCTGACTTGCGTCATCAGAAGAAGAGTAGGTTCATAGCTTCTCATTCTGAAGTATCTGAAGATGGAATTTTGTCCAGAATGGAGATGTCACCAGAACCTCTGGACTTTGTCACTTCTGCTCTCATCAGAAGATATACTAATCAGAAGCCAAGTATCCCTTGGTATTCCTTCTGAGGGGGAGTATTTCGTTTTATGCTCTTACTAATTTTTTTCCACCTTCATTCTTTTTGCTTATGACAAAAAGGGGGAGAACTAATAGTATCTTGACAACTCCCTTATGTGATCAATTTCTATGCTCTAACGACACATTCTGATTGATGTCATCTCTTTCAATGCTATGATACATCTTATGAGTCAATTAAATCTGATCATATACTTCAATATAGCTCAGAATCTAGATACTTCTAACGTGGTTGATATTAAGTATTAGATTCAGGGGGAGCTTAGCTCAGAATCAAGCTCGAGTCTTGGATTCAGAAGGAGCAAGATAAACTATACACATCAGGATAAGTTTTAACTCTGATACCTTATACTCTGAGTGTATTCAGTTTATTTGTTTAGAGTTGTTCATCAAAATACACGGTTTTGTCATCATCAAAAATGGGGAGATTGTAAGATCAAGATTTGGTCATGTGGTACAACTCTATGTTTTGATGATAACAAGTATTTATTTGTGGATGAACAATTATGATACTCTAACGTTTGTCTTGAGTGTTTTGACAAACAGGTTCTGATTCTGACACCAGAAGATATATTCATCAGAAGATCTGAAGATCAGAAGTTCTGAAGATCAGAAGATCTGAAGACCAGAAGATCTGAAGATCAGAAGCTCTGAAGATCAGAAGATCTGAAGATCAGAAGCTCTGAAGATCAGAGGATCTGAAGACCAGAAGCTCTGAAGATCAGAGGATCTGAGGATCAGAAGATCTGAAGACCAGAAACTCTGAAGGTCCAGAGGTTCTGAAGGACCAGAAGCTCTGAAGGATCAGAGGCTCTGAAGGTCCAGAAGCTCTGAAGGTACAGAAGCAGAAGTTACGAAGGTCAGAGGATCCAAGCTTCCCTCTGACTCTGATCACCAAGCTCCACAAGTTCCAACATGAAGCGTCGTCAGATCAGAAGTAAATGGTTAAAGGCAAATGTCTCTATCAAGTAGTACAAGAGCAGTGTACTATTCTGACAAGCCTACCTACCAGAGTTCAACCACATCAGGTTCTGGAAGTTCCAGAAATGCCCTCCAACGGTCATATTCTCTCAACAGAAATATCCTTGCACCTTGGACTATTTAAGGCTGAAGAAGAGAAGAAAGAAAAAAAAAAGAGAGAGAAACCAAGAGCTGCAATACAAGAAAAGATTCAAGCCTCCACTTTCTTCATTTGTTCTTCTTTAGTTTACACTCAGCTTATTCAGAAGCAAACCTTTGTAAACACCAACCTCAAACAGCTGTTTGATTTTCCTTAAGGGACCGGGTAGGTCAGTATCCTTAAGAAGACTAGGATCTGTGTATCTTAGTGGTGATTCCTTTAGGAGATCAAGGTTGATCGGATCCTAGAGAAGACTAAGAGAGTGAATGTTAGTATGAGCTAAGTCAGTGTATTGTTAGTCACTTGTAGGTCTCAAGTGCAGTTGTAACAATTATCTGATTAGTGGATTGCCTTCATTCTAAGAAGGAAGAAATCACCTTAACGGGTGGACTGGATTAGCTTGAGGGATTTATCAAGTGAACCAGGATAAAATACGTGTGTGCTTCTCTCTTCTCTCTATCTTTATCCGATGCACCATCTATCTTAGAGAAACCGAAAGGATTTACTTTAAATCTTAAGGGGAAAGTTTTTATATTCAAAACTCTATTCAACCCCCCCTTCTAGTCGTTTTTTCACACCTTCAATACAATAGACATATTTCCCGTGCAACGCGCGGGTAAAAATCACTAGTATGATTTATTCCTGAAATTATATTGATTGTATTCGTGTAATTAAGCTAGGCAAAATAGGAAATAGTTTGACTTTTGTATATTCAGTTTTTTATTTATACCTGATTGCTATCAATGAGAAAGGCACCCATTGAAATCATTCTACTCTCTTATATGGTATCAAGACCTAACTGATCCCTACTGCTTCCGCATCTCTCTTTCTCTGCCGGCATTCATTTTCCTCCCTTGGGTCATACCGCCACCGGCCAAGCACATCCGTGCTTCTGTTTCACTTCGCGCCCCACCGCTCCTTGCCGTACCGCGCCGCGCCATTCCCACGCTCGTGGTCCTCACCCAGCGTGTGCCTTCACACCGGCTCTGCACCACCGTTTGTGCTCGCCCCTGTTTTTGAACCAGCCGCCGCTCCTCTGTGCCCAGCCACCTTTGGAGCCGCACCTATCAATTTCTCTTCCCTACAGGTGCGTCTCTGTCTCCAGCAAGCACCAGCACTGTCGCCTCCTCTAACGGCCACCGCCCACTTCGCCCGGAGCTGCTTGCCAAGCCAGACCCGCATCTCCATCAATCGGGTCTTCCCTCTTGCCCAAACTTCAAACATGTGATAGCCTACTCACGTGAAATACACCCTCCTAGTTCAGCAAGCACATTCTGGTTCAACCGAACCGGCCACCTGTTTCCGGTTCACCCAGATTTGTTCCTCCTCTTTGCTTTTCCGACCTTTAGCAACCATGTCTTCCACCGGCTCGGATGCGGAGACTCCTACCGCCACGGTTGTTGCTGCCCCAACTCCGTCCTCAGGCAAACCAGAGTTCCATCCTGCCCTTGCTGTCACCAATATCAAAAACAGCATCCCTTTTGTCCTGGAGTCAGAAAAGGACCATTATGCTATGTGGGCTGAATTGTTTGCTACTCATGCTAGGGCCACCCGGGTTATTCACCACATCATTCCCCAACCTGGGAAGGACCGTCCTGCTCCGACTGATCCGGCTCATGAACAGTGGCAAACACTTGACTCTACTGTCCTTCAGTGGATCTACTCCACCATTTTCTTTGATCTCCTTGCTACCATCATGGAGAAGGGCTCCACTGCTATGGAAACATGGAACCGTTTGGCTGCTATTTTTTAGGATAATCAGAACTCCCGCACTGTTGCTCTCGAGCAGGATTTCGCCTCCACTCACATGGACGATTTTCCAAATGTTTATGCCTACTGTCAGCGCTTGAAACACCTATCTGATCAGTTGAGGAATGTTGGAGCTCCTGTCACCAATCATCGCTTGGTTCTCCAATTGGTTTATGGTTTGACTGAGCCTTTTCGTGGTGTTGCCACACTGATTCATCAGAGCAACCCCCTACCCACATTCGCCCATGCTCGCTCCATGCTGACTCTTGAGGAAGCTGGTCTGGCGAAAATGCAGCACACTACCACTCACACTGCTATGCATACTTCGTCTCCGAGGGACTCTGATGACTCCTCCCAGCAACGCTCCAACCGTTCTGAGTCTGGTCGCTCGAACAATCGTTCTGGATCTAGTCGCAATCGCGGCAATCAGGGTCGATCTGGTAGACATGATCAGCGCGGTGGATTCCGATCCAATGGCTCATCTGGCTCCTCTGCTTCCTCTGCTGCAGCTCCCTCCCCACCATGGCAGCCACCTCAGTATCCATCTTGGAATCCCTGGAGTTGGGCTCCTCCTCCTTGTGCTATGCCACCTTGTCCTTATCCCACCTCTCAATGGACTCGCCCCACTGGTCCTCCGCGCCAGCCAGGCATCCTCGGTGCTCGTCCTCAGGCATACACTACCACCGCTTCCCCAACACCCACTGACATTGCGGCTGCCATGCACACAATGACTCTTACTCCTCCCGACAGCACTTGGTACATGGATACCGGCGCGTCATCTCACTCAGCGGCATCACACGGTAATCTATCGTCTTATTCTAATTTGAGTCACTTAAATCAGAAACTGATTGTTGGTAGTGGTCAGGGTATTCCAAATCAGGGCTCCGGTCACACATCCATTCCCACCTCAAACCACCACAAATCTCTTGACCTTAACCATGTCTTGCACACACCTGATATTATTAAAATTTTAATTTATGTGCGACAACTCACTACTGACAATAACGTTTTTGTTTCCTTTGATCCTTTTGGTTTTTCGGTCGCTGATTTCAAGACGGGGATCCCTCTTCTGAGATGTGATAGTGTCGGCGATCTCTATCCAATCACCAATCCCACTCATTTTGCTGGTCTTGCTTCCGGTGTCTAGCACGATCGTGTAAGATCAAGTTTTGATCGAGTAGTACAACTCTATATTTTGATGATTACAAGTTAACATTTTAGTATGAACAATTTTGATACTCTAACGTGTTTTTCTGAGTGTGTTCTTACAGGCTCTGACCTAAATCCAATCTCACACAAATTAGAAGCACTGTGCTTAAAGAGTGTCCCAAGCAACGCTTTCGCAATCTCTATGTTCAGTCTGAACAATAGAAAAGCTTCAGAAGATCTGAAGTCAATCAAGCTCTAATGTGGACTCAGACACTTGAAGTTCTGAAGATCCAGACGTTCTGACAACCCAGACACTCTGAAGGTTCAGATGTTCTGATGGTGTAGAAGACTCTGAAGATCCAGAAGCTGAAAAGTGGAGACTCTGAAGTCCAGAAGCAAAATGGCTCTGAAGACCAAGTACTTCGCTCTGAGTTCAGAATCAGAAGATACAATGGTCAGAGGATCCATGCTTCCCTCTGACTCTGATCAACGAGCTTCACAAGTTCCAACACGAAGCATTACTCTGATCAGAAGTCTACTAGGTTTAAGGTCAAGTCACTATCCAAAGTACAAAAGAAAATGTACTATCCTGACGACCTACCTAACATTCTCAGCCACAGCAGAAGCTGGAAATTCCAGACCTGCCCTCCAACGGTAGCATTCGCAAGCAGCGTTCAAACCCTAATCCTTGGAGTATAAATAGAGGCCGAAAATTGAAAGATGCGGTTGGAAGAATCTCACACGCGCAAGCTATATTCAAACCTTCTAAGCATTCTTTCATCTCTAAATTCATTGTGTTTACTACAAGCTTTTTAGAAGCAATCTCTTTGTAAACGTTTCTTAATTAAACAGTTGTTTAGTTTACCTTTAGGAGATCAAGGTTGATCGGAACCTAGAGAAGACTAAGAGAGTGAATCTTAGTGTGAGCTAAGTCAGTGTATTGTTAGTCACTTGTAGGTTTCAAGTGCAGTTGTAACATTTACCTGATTAGTGGATTGCCTTCATTCTAAGAAGGAAGAAATCACCTTAACGGGTGGACTGAATTAGCTTGAGTGATTCATCAAGTGAACCAGGATAAAATCCTTGTGTGCTTTTCTATCTCTTATCTCAAGCACTTTATTTGTTCACGAAAGATTTGATAAAATCTTAAGGTGGAAGTTTTATTCTGAAAACGTTATTCAAACCCCCCCTTTCTACCGTTTTTCATACCTTCAATTGGTATTAGAGCGCAAGTTCTGATTACCACACCTAACAGTGTTCAGTGATCCGGGCCGGTGTGAAAAACAAATGGCTACCACCAGTGAAACGCAAAAAGATGCCTACAATGCAAAGCCTCCAATGTTCGATGGGCAAAGTTCGAATATTGGAAAGACAGATTAGAAAGCTTCTTTCTGGGTTTCTATGCAGATCTCTGGGATATCATTGTGGATGGCTATGAGCGTCCAGTTGATGCAGATGGCAAGAAGATTTCCAGATCAGAGATGACTGCTGAGCAAAAGAAGCTCTACTCACAGCACCACAAAGCTAGAGCTATTCTTCTTAGTGCTATTTCCTATGAAGAGTATCAGAAGATTACAGGTCGTGAGTTTGCCAAGGGCATCTTTGATTCCTTGAAGATGTCTCATGAAGGAAACAAGAAAGTGAAAGAATCAAAGGCGCTGTGTTTCATCCAGAAGTATGAATCCTTCATCATGGAGCCCAGCGAGTCCATTGAGGACATGTTTTCCAGATTTCAGTTGCTGGTAGCTGGAATTAGACCTCTCAACAAAAGCTACACCACAAAAGATCATGTCATAAGGGTCATCAGAAGTCTTCCTGAAAGCTGGATGTCTTTAGTGACTTCAATAGAGCTTACAAGAGATGTTGAGAATATGAGTCTAGAAGAACTCATCAGCATACTGAAATGTCATGAGCTGAAGCGCTCAGAGATGCAGGATCTGAGGAAGAAATCTATAGCCTTGAAATTAAATCTGAGAAGGCTAAATCTGAGAAGTCAAAAGCTCTCCAAGTTGAAGCAGAAGAATCTGAAGAAGCATCAGAAGATTCTGATGAAGATGAGCTGACTCTGATTTCAAAAAGACTCAACCGCATCTGGAAGCACAGGCAGAGCAAGTACAGAGGCTCTGGAAAGGCCAAAGGAAAATCTGAATCCTCATCATGCCAGAAGAAGTCCTCAATCAAGGAAGTCACATGTTTCGAGTGCAAAGAATCAGGGCACTACAAAAGTGACTGTCCAAAGCTGAAAAAGGACAAGAAGCCAAGGAAGCACTTCAAGACAAAGAAAAGTCTGATGGTGACTTTTGACGAATCAGAGTCAGAGGATGTTGACTCTGATGGTGAAGTTCAAGGACTCATGGCCATTGTCAAAGACAAAGGAGCAGAGTCAAAAGATGAAACTGACTCTGACTCAGTATCAGAAGAAGATCCTAACTCAGACGATGAAAATGAGGTATTCGCTTCTTTCTCAACCTCTGAACTAAAACATGCTTTGTCTGATATTATGGATAAGTATAACTCTTTATTGACTAAGCATAAAAAGTTGAAAAAGGATTTCTCTGCTGCTTCTAAGACTCCTTCAGAACATGAGAAAATGATTTCTGATTTGAAAAATGATAATCATGCTTTAGTGAATTCTAACTCTGTGCTTAAGAACCAAATTGCTAAGTTAGAAGAAGTAATTGCTTGTGATGCCTCTAATAGTAAACATGAATCTAAATATGAAAAATCTTTTCAAAGATTCCTGGTTAAAAGCGTAGACAGAAGCTTAATGGCTTCAATGATCTATGGCGTAAGCAGAAATGGAATGCATGGCATTGGCTATTCTAAACCTAATAGAAATGAACCTCCTATGCCTAAGGCTAAATCATTATATGAATGCTAAATCATTATCATTATATGCCTGAACCTTTACCTGTTAAAGTTGCTAACCCCCCTCTCAAAAAGGGAACTTTCTCTATGTCTAAATATCATGCAAAAATTCTTTTACATTATCATGTTGAGAGACCAAAGGTAATCAGAACCTCTGAGGTTACTAACAAGAGAGGACCCAGAAAGTGGGTACCTAAGGATAAGATTATCTATGTTGCAGATATCCTTGATAGCTCCACTGAAACACCAATCATGGTATCTGGACAGTGGATGCTCGCGTCACATGACGGGAGAAAGACGTATGTTCCAAGAGCTAAAACTTAAGCCTGGAGGAGAAGTTGGCTTTGGTGGCAACGAAAAGGGTAAAATTGTTGGTACTGGTACTATTTGTGTAGATAGTAGTCCATGCATTGAAAATGTTTTATTGGTAGACGGTTTAACACATAACTTATTGTCTATAAGTCAATTAGCTGACAAGGGTTATGATGTTATTTTCAATCAAAAGTCCTGCCGGGCTGTAAGTCAGATCGATGGCTCTGTTCTGTTTAACAGCAAGAGGAAGAACAACATTTATAAGATCATATTATCTGAGTTGGAATCTCAGAATGTGAAATGCCTTCTTTCTGTTAATGAAGAGCAGTGGGTATGGCATAGACGGTTAGGGCATGCCAGTATGAGAAAGATTTCTCAGCTGAGTAAGCTTAACCTTGTCAGGGGCTTACCCACTCTGAAGTTCTCTTCAGACGCTCTTTGTGAAGCATGTCAGAAAGGCAAATTCACAAAAGTCCCTTTCAAGGCAAAGAATGTTGTCTCAACCTCAAGGCCGTTGGAACTTCTGCATATCGACCTGTTTGGACCAGTGAAAACTGAGTCTATAGGTGGCAAGAGATATGGGATGATCATTGTTGACGACTATAGCCGCTGGACATGAGTAAAATTTCTAAACCACAAGGATGAGTCTCATTCTGTGTTCTCTACCTTCATAGCCCAAGTGCAAAACGAGAAGGCTTGTAGGATTGTGCGTGTCAGAAGTGACCATGGTGGAGAGTTTGAGAATGACAAGTTTGAAAGTCTGTTTGATTCCTATGGAATTGCACATGATTTCTCTTGTCCCAAAACTCCTCAACAAAATGAGGTTGTTGAGAGGAAGAACAGAACTCTTCAGGAGATGGCTAGAACCATGCTCCAAGAAACTGGCATGGCTAAGCACTTTTGGGCAGAGGCAGTAAACACATCATGTTACATTCAGAACAGAATCTCTGTGAGACCAATTCTGAATAAGACTCCCTATGAATTGTGGAAGAATATAAAACCCAACATTTCTTATTTTCATCCTTTTGGTTGTGTTTGTTATGTTCTTAATACTAAGGATAGATTGCATAAATTTGATGCTAAGTTTTCTAAATGTCTATTGCTTGGTTACTCTGATCGTTCTAAAGGTTTCAGATTTTATAATACTGATGCTAAAACAATTGAAGAATCTATTCATGTTAGATTTGATGATAAGCTTGACTCTGATCAGTCAAAGCTAGTTGAGAAATTTGCAAATTTAAGTATAAGTGTTTCTGACAAAGGCAAAGCTCCAGAGGAAGCTGAGCCAGAGGAAGATGAACTAGAAGAAGCTGGTCCCTCTGATTCACAGTCTCAGAAGAAGAGCAGAATCACTGCAGCTCATCCTAAGGAATTGATTCTGGGCAACAAAGATGAATCAGTCAGCACCAAATCAGCCTTCAGACCCTCTGAAGAGACCTTGCTCAGTCTGAAAGGATTGGTGTCTTTAATTGAACCCAAGTCAATTGATGAAGCTCTTCAAGACAAGGACTGGATTCTGGCTATGGAAGAAGAACTGAATCAATTTTCCAAGAATGATGTTTGGAGCTTAGTGAAGAAACCTCATAGTGTCCATGTGATTGGAACCAAATGGGTGTTCAGAAACAAGTTGAATGAGAAAGGAGATGTAGTCAGAAACAAGGCAAGGCTAGTTGCTCAAGGCTACAGTCAGCAGGAAGGAATAGACTACACTGAAACATTTGCTCCAGTAGCAAGACTAGAAGCAATCAGACTGCTGATCTCCTTCTCAGTGAATCACAACATAATTCTTCATCAGATGGATGTTAAGAGTGCTTTCCTAAATGGTTACATCTCAGAGGAAGTCTATGTTCATCAACCCCCAGGCTTTGAAGATAAGAAGAATCCAGACCATGTTTTCAAATTGAAGAAATCCCTCTATGGTCTGAAGCAAGCTCCCAGAGCATGGTATGAGAGACTCAGCTCATTCCTTCTGGAAAATGAGTTTGTAAGGGGTAAAGTAGATACAACTCTCTTTTGCAAAACTTACAAAGATGATATCTTAATTGTGCTAATTTATGTTGATGATATTATATTTGGTTCTGCTAATCAATCTCAATGCAAAGAATTTTCTAACATGATGCAGGTTGAATTTGAAATGAGTATGATGGGAGAACTCAAGTACTTTTTGAGAATACAAGTTGATCAAACACCAGAAGGAACATATATCCATCAGAGCAAGTACACTAAAGAACTTCTAAAGAAGTTCAACATGCTGGAATCTACAGTTGCCAAAACTCCAATGCATCCTGGAAAAAGAAGATGCAAGTGGTAAAGTCTGTCAGAAGCTCTATCGTGGTATCATAGGATCACTTCTATACTTAACTGCATCTAGGCCAGATATCTTGTTTAGTGTTCATTTATGTGCTCGTTTCCAATTAGATCCAAGGGAAACCCACTTAACTGTTGTTAAGAGGATCCTGAGATATCTGAAAGGTACTACTAACCTTGGCTTGATGTATAAGAAGACATCAGAGTATAAGCTTTCAGGTTATTGTGATGTTGATTATGCTGGAGATAGAACAGAGAGAAAAAGCACTTCTGGAAATTGTCAATTTCTGGGAAGCAACTTAGTCTCATGGGCAAGCAAGAGGCAATCAACCATTGCTCTATCTACTGCAGAGGCAGAATACATCTCAGCAGCAATATGCAGTACTCAGATGCTCTGGATGAAACATCAGCTGGAGGATTATCAAATCCTTGAGAGCAACATTCCAATCTATTGTGATAACATTGCTGCAATCTCACTAAGTAAGAATCCTATCTAACATTCAAGGGCAAAGCACATTGAGGTAAAGTATCATTTTATTAGAGATTATGTTCAAAAGGGCGTACTTCTTCTGAAGTTTGTTGATACTGACCATCAATGGGCAAACATCTTTACAAAGCCCTTAGCAGAGGATAGATTTAATTTCATTCTGAAAAATCTGAATATGGACTTTTGTCCAGCAGGAAGATGGATCAGAACCTCTGACTATGATGCTTCTCTATCAGAAGATGTCTAGTTCAGAAGGTAACTCCATCAGAGTTTAAGTACCCATTGGCGCTCACTCTGAAGCTAAGATAGTAAACGTGTGTCAGTTGCTATGATACATCGGTCCTTGTGCCCGTCTGACAGTCTGTCGTATTGAGTGTTGATGTGCTTCTCTCCAACGTGTGCTATTGGTATTTGCTGCTGCTATGATATCTTTATTTTCTTAACCGTTGATTTTATCTTACTTTTTAATCAACAACGGTTATTTTCAAAAACCCACTATACACACACGATCTCCATCACTTCTGATTTTACTCTCTCTCTCTTCAATTGCAAAATCCTTATCCCCACGATCTCTCCCTTTCTTCATCCATCCCCTCTCTTCGACCCAAACCTTCAACCGATCAAAGATGGTGAAATCTACTAGAGGAGAAACCGTCGACGGAAGGAGATTTCCAGTTATGGAAGTAGGTCAAATCACCGGTCAATCAACTTCTGCAAATCAGAGAAATCAACCTCAACCCCAAGCTCAAGCCCAACCTCAAACTCAAGAGCAGATGATTCCTCTTGCTCAAAGAGGTTGTTCCGTGACTTGTGTCTACCCTCCTAGTGATCTTCAGGTTCTTGCTGAGTGGAGATTCGACCTGGACAATATTGCTGCAAATGGGTATGATCTTCGTCCTGAAGTTCGTGCTCAAGGCTGGGAAGAATACTTCAACAGGCTTCGAGGTCCAGTTTATGTCAAATTGGTCAAGGAATTCTGGAAGCATGCCGACTGCGACGACACTCAAGTGGTTTCTTACATTGCTGGCAGAAGGATCATCATCACAGAGAAGTCAATTGTTGATCTTCTGGGCGCACACACTGGCACAGGCTATAGATTCCAACTGACGGAGTCAAAGGTGAAACCCAGGACGAAGGACCAAACCAACAAGGCTCTTTACTCAACCTATAAGCCTGGCAAGAGTGACTACAAGGTAGTGGATCTTCATCCAAAGCTGAGGATCTGGCACAAGATTCTGCTTCACTGCATCAATCAGAGACCTAAGGGAAGCTCTCCAGACTACATCAACTTTTGTCAAAAAGTGATGTTGTTCTTCATTCAGGATCATCAGAAGATCTGCCTTCCCTTCTTCCTGTTCTCTTACCTCAAAGAGTGTATCAGGAAATCCAGAACCACTGCTTCTATCAAGTCTGTCATCAAGTACATTCCATTTGGAAGACTGCTATCAGATCTCTTCATTGAGAGCAAGTTGATAGAAGATCTGATCACAGCAGGATGCATAGAGGATCTGTCAACCATTGCTAGTGATGTCTTCACATCCACATCCTTGAAGAAGATGGGATTGGTCAAGACCAAGGTTGCTCCTGTTCATGAAGATACTTCTGATGAAGTCAGACAAAGAAGGGTACCTCTGACTGATTACCCTCTGTGGTCCCAAGCAGATGATCCGACTGCAATCTTGTGCTACATTGATGATTTGAGGAAACAAGGGTATGAGATAGATGTAGACGAGTTCTTCAGAACCCTGCCACCAGCTCCAGAGTTTGACTCTCCTTCCAAGAAGAAGACTCAGAGAAAAATCGTCTTGGAGGAACCCTCTGAAGAGTCTGATCCTTCTGATGGTCAGAAGAAGACGAAGAAGGTTGACAAGCCTAAGAGGAAGCACGAGGAACCCACCAAGCCAGATGCTCCATCTGATGGTGATGATGATGATGCTCCTCCTCCAAAGAAGAAAAATAAGCAAGTCAGGATTATGGAGAAGCCAACACGTGTGGAACCAGCTGCTGTAGTAATCAGAATGGAGACTTCTGCCAGAGTTACTCGGTCTGCAGTGCGATCATCAAGTAAGCCTGTTGTTTTAGATTCTGATGATGATTTAAATTCACTTGATGCACTCCCCATCTCTGCACTCCTTAACCGCACTTCCACCCCACTCACTCCTATTCCAGAGTCCCAACCAGCTGACCAAACCACTTCTCCACCCACTTCACCTAGGTCTTCATTTTTCCAACCTTCTCAACAAGAAGCACCTCTTTGGAATATGCTTCAGACTCCAAGACCCTCTGAACCTACCTCACCCATAACCATTCAATACAACCCACATACCTCTGAACCCATTATTCTTGAACAATCTGAACCTGAACCCAGACCTTCTGATCACTCTGTCCCCAGAGCATCAGAACGTCCTGTTCGCAGAACAACTGATACAGATTCCACAACTCCCTGTCCCTCTGTATCTTTTCCCATAAATGTTGCTGACTCCTCACCCTCAAACAACTCTGAATCTGTTCGCAAATTTGTTGAAATTGCGAAGGAAAAAGAGTCTGCCATTCCTGAATACTACCAGACTGTACCTAGCCCTAGGAGATACCGTGGACCTAGACCAGATCGTCTAGTTGACCCAGATCATCCTATACTTGTTGTCCCTCTGAATGAAGCAGACCCTTTAGCTCAATCTGATCAACCAGATCTAACCACTCTTCGGTTAGATCACCACACCCTCAGGTTGAAACCTCTGAGCCAAACCTTGAGACCCACACTTCAAATGTCCAAACCTTAGATGTTGGTTCTCCTCAAGGTGCTTCTGAGGCCAATAGCAGCAACCACCCCACTTCTCCTGAAACCAATCTTTCCATTGTTCCCTATACCTACCTCAAGCCAAACTCCCTACTTGAGTGCATCAGTGTGTTTAATCATGAAGCATCCCTGATGATTCGCAATGTCCAAGGTCACACTAACCTAAGTGAGGATCCTGACTCTGTTGCTGAGGAATGGAATCGTCTGAGTGATTGGTTAATTGCTCAAGTTCCTATTATGATGAGTCATCTCACCATGGAAAGGGATCAGAGGATTGAGGCTGCTAGGCAGCGTTTCAACAGAAGAGTGGTTCTGCATGAACAACAGCTGAGAGGTAAGTTACTTGAAGCTGTTGAGGAAGCAAGAAGAAAGAAAGAACAAGCAGAAGAAGCTGCTCGTCAAGAGGCTGAAAGAATTGGACATGCAAAGTTAGAAGCTGAAAGGCTAGAAGCTGAAGCTGAAGCTCTCAGATGTCAAGCTCTTGCACCAGTGCTTTTCACACATGCTGATTCTCAATCTACTCAAGCTCCTCACTCTGCTCAGGATGTTCCCTCTACTTCCACACAGCCAAGTCCTTCCAGACTTGACATCTTGGAACAACGTCTCAAATCTCATGAGACTCTCCATATCGATATGAATCGAGCTCTTCAAGAACTTCTGCGTCGCACTACCAAGCCTTAGTGTTTAGGATTTCTTTCGGTTTTCTTTCTTAATTATTTAACTTTTAGTTTATTGTTTTTCTAATTTTAAGATATTTGCTTTATGTGTTATACTTGTTTAATCTCTTCAGTATTTGTTCATTCTGTGTCTATTATTGCATCATTTATAACATATGTTTGCAAAACACCTCTTTATTCATAGATCAAACATTAAAATACATCATACATAATCCCTATATCTAGAATGGAGGATCCTTCCTCATTCTTCTGCATTCCTGGCGCTGCTGAACTCTTTCCCTCTCCAGACGATCCAGTGTATACTCTTGTTGCCGAGCTTGATGCTCAGCTCATTCTTCTCCAGACTATCCTCTATCGTCTTGAGCTTCCTTTCCATTGTTTCTTTCTCTTCCAGTAAATTCAACTCCAGCTGGCAAAGCTCCTGAATCTCCTCCACGAAGCAGAGGAGTTCCTTCAGATCTTTCTCCATCTCTGGACCAAGATCCTCTTCTAGCAGTGTCTTCGTCAGCTCTTGTACGGTTCTTGAACCATCAGGATGCCTAATTTTGAGGAACATATCTTCCTCAAAGGCTTTCCATCTGAGCTCTTCTAATGCAATCATGTATGAAGCCATATCTTTTTATGGAATTAATCTTGTTGTGAAGTTTACTACGTTTCTACCCGCTTTATATAAGCATCCCCTTCTCTCCGGAAGTTATTGCTACTGCAGTTTCTCAAGGATAAGTCCTTGGTAACTGAAGCTTCTCTTTACTCCCGTGGCCGGTGGTAAACGTTCTACACATGCATTAATTATTTCTTTAAGTCGCTAATCGCAGTAATTAATTCTCCATCTTTTCGAACTTAGTCCTTCCTTCAGGGGGAGTACCTTGTACTTCAAGCTAAGTTTTTCACACCCCAAGCTTTTTGCTTATGACAAAAAGGGGGAGCATGACTCAAAGTTTTTGATGTATATACTGATTAGTGTGATTTAATTATTTGGAGAATTTAAGAGTTCCACTGCTATGACCATAGATATGTCACTGGGCAAATACAAGGAATACATTTCACTTCTTATGAAGTGATTTCATTTGACTCTGATACCCTGCTCGTGACTCTGAATAATTATGCGCTCTGTTTATTTCATTTCATCTATGTCATGCGCTTTCACTCTGAACTCTTATATTATTTAGCTCAGAATCTAGACATTACTAACGTTTTCATTAAGTCTTAGATTCAGGGGGAGCTAAGCTCAGAATCAAGTTGTAACTTGGATTCAGAATGAGCAAAATAAACCATTCACATCAGGATAAGTCTAATTCTTTTCTCTATACTCTAAGTGAATTCAGTTTATTGTTTAAGAATTTTTCATCAAAATACTTGGTTTTGACATCATCAAAAAGGGGGAGATTGTAAGATCAAGTTTTGATCGAGTAGTACAACTCTATGTTTTGATGATTACAAGTTAACATTTTAGTATGAACAATTTTGATACTCTAACGTGTTTTTCTGAGTGTGTTCTTACAGGCTCTGACCTAAATCCAATCTCACACAAATCAGAAGCATTGTGCTTAAAGAGTGTCCCAAGCAACGCTTTCGCAATCTCTATGTTCAGTCTGAACAGTAGAAAAGCTTCAGAAGATCTGAAGTCAATCAAGCTCTGATGTGGACTTAGTCACTTGAAGTTCTGAAGATCCAAACGTTCTGACAACCCAGTCACTCTGAATGTTCAGATGTTCTGATGGTGTAGAAGACTCTGAAGATCCAGAAGCTGAAAAGTGGAGACTCTGAAGTTCAGAAGCAAAATGGCTCTGAAGACCAAGTACTTCGCTCTGAGTTCAGAATCAGAAGATGCAATGGTCAGAGGATCCATGCTTCCCTCTGACTCTGATCAACGAGCTTCACAAGTTCCAACACGAAGCATTACTCTGATCAGAAGTCTACTAGGTTTAAGGTCAAGTCACTATCCAAAGTACAAAAGAAAATGTACTATCCTGACGACCTACCTAACATTCTCAGCCACAGCAGAAGCTGGAAATTCCAGACCTGCCCTCCAACGGTAGCATTCCCATGCAGCGTTCAAACCCTAATCTGTACGGGACCTGGTTGTGCTTTTTTGGCGGAAGTTGCAGCTTTGGAGATGGGATTAAAACATGCTATGGATCTTAATATTCATAATTTGGAGTGTTATAGTGATTGCCTTTAACTGGTCACATTGATTCAAACTAATAGTGATACTAGTACTTTTTGGGCGAGGGATAGCATTGATCGGGTTTGAAGCATGTTGGGGAGGTTCCAGAGCATTCATATCTTGCATGTCCAGTGGGAGAAGAATAATACAGCAGACGGATTAGCTCGGGAGGCGGGAAGAATTGGTTCACCGACCCAAGTTTGGGGGAGACCACCTTCTTTCATTTATGACTGCTTGTATTTAGACGTTGTTAGCTAGTTTTTTTACTGTCTTTTGTTACTTTTCCTCCTATAACCAAAAAAAAAATTCCAATGATGTCTTTTCCTTTTGACAAGAACAATCATGTCAATTACCATAAATGTTGATAATACCTATTGGGTGCTTGCATTTTTCCTCCAATTTTTTGCATGGGAAATATGTCTCTTTGTATTGGAATGGATTATTTGACTTAATTTTATACGAGTGTATCTTATAAAAAGGACCGAAAGGAGTGTGTAACTATATGTGATAAGACATATAATTATATTTAACGTTTTCTCGTGTTCCTTCATGAAAAAATCCCGGGATTAGCTGTAATTTGACTTATCCAAAAAATTAGTTATAATTTGACTTCTTCGAATTTAATGTTGATGAAGCGTCAAAAGAGAACTCGGGTGTGAGTGGAATTGGATGGGTTCTAACGAAAATGAAGATAAAGTTGTGGGTTGTTTCTCAATATTTGTGGGGGATCAAGTGAGCCTATGAGGCTGACATCCTTGTTATTCTTAATGGTCTCCTATTTTGGCAAGAATTCAATTTCCAAAACATTGTGCTGGTGAGAGATTCCTCTATTGATGTTGGGGGGTTGGAAATGCAAAAAACAAGCCTTGGAAGCTAAGAAAATGAATTAAACAAAGTGGTTAGTTGTATTGGGGTTTGGCATATTTTTAGGGAAATTATTTATTTTGTAGAGCAAGGGTGCAATAGACAAAATGATTTGTGGGCTTTCATAGATATATATGCCTTAGCGCTATATCAGACTATGGTGTCTCTTCTTCTAATTCAATGATTTTGTATGTTCAAAAATAAAATGAACACATCTAATTTTCTAATTTATCTCATTGACCGTTTTTTACAAGAAAAATTTAATTAAGCAATCACAAGGGTGCTTGAAACCCATTAACAAAATAAAAATAAAGTAAAATGTTTGTTAAATTTTTAATTCATTTATTATAAATATTATTGCTTCATCAAAGATGCGCTATAATAGACCTAGTTAGGGGGTAGAAGATCATAAATCCTAGTTAGGATCAGAATCGGATCGTACATCCTTTAAGATTCTAATAGAAATGCAAATATATACTACATAAGTTACATATACATCCATAAAAGTTTACATACATAATAAGAAAAATAACTCATGATTTACATCAAAATTCATACAAAATGACATAATAAATTCATAACCCAAAAATCATAATCCATGGTGCATGTTCACGGTTTTGGTTCAATGGCTCGAGATTTAGGAAAAATTAGGGGTTGTTGTTTAAGGATTATCACTTTTTTATTTATTAAAAAATCACTTTATGAGTTTTGTCTGAAATTGAACTTTTATTCTTTGAATTTGAAATGGGAAGTTGAAATGGGCCAGAAATAGAAAAGTCAAAGTTTGAACTCCCTCTCTTCAGGATCGTAAGATTGGGATACGAGGGATCCTTACTTTGCGGATCGGGATTTGTTCTATCCAAGAACATAGAGGTGAGGTATGGTACCTAGAGTGAAGGGATTGCAATGTGAGAATTTAGTGAGAGAGAGTGTAACCGCTTAGAGAGAGAATGTAACTGAATTTCAAGTTTTTATTTCTCAAATGAGCCAAGAGTCCCTTACAATTGGTAACCGCCTCTATTTATAGGCTTGGGGTTGGGCCTAGCGCCCCTAACCGCCCTTAGTGGGCCAGTTGGGCCTCTCGAGGGAGGCCCAAGCTCCCTGGCTCACTCTCCGCCCTGAGGCAGGTGCCCCTGGGCGAGGGCCCCTGGGTCTCGCCCAGCCCACAAGACACCGAGCTTGAAGGATGAGAGCTAAGAGTGTCTTAATAATTGAGGTGACAAATATGAGAAAAACTAACCAATGTCAAAGCCTAGTGATCAAGAATGATTGCCAACATGACATAGTAAGTAAAGCTAAAGCTAATTTCTGACTCTCTTCACGAGCTTTCCCGAGTCCACGAGTCCACAGGTAGACTTGTGGCGACGGTGCGTGGCCCCTCGCCCAGCTCCAGCTGTGACCGCTGTGAATCATGGTTGTTTGATGCGTGTAGGCCACATGTAATGTACTGAAGGAGTGCAAAGGCCAGCGAATCTACAGAATCCCAACCGCTGCCCTCGAAACGTCCCCTCAAATCATATTAAAGCCTGCCAATTTGAATCTACGCCAATCAGCGCCAGCCATTGCGGCTTTTCATTTAATGCACTGGCTCCCATTCCCCAAGACTCACGCTACTTTTCAAAAGTAATCATTTCATCCTGTCATTATGGGACACGATCTCCCACAATCCTCCACACGCGACCACACTCCCAACCGTTACTCCTTTAACCTTTAAATTCCCTCTTACTCCATCATTCGCTACTTTTGGAATCCTCATATCCCGCGAAAGACCTGACAACCTAGCGCCCCTTCCCATCCTTGCTCTTACTTCGCTTTTAGTGAAAATGACTTCCCAGCGCTGCTCTAAGAAATCTTCCCACTCTCAAAGCACTGCCCCTGCATCCCCGCCCCTAGTTATCCTTCCCCCTCCCGAAGGACTTCCCCTAGGCGATGGGGACATCGAAGCCTTTTGGCTCCGGGTATTTGCCACCCTTCCTGAGCCCACGGACCAGACCCCTACCCTGGAGGCCGTTTGTCAGCCTTCAGAGCAATCCTCCGATGACTCCGTCATCGAAACGGCCCGCCAAGCCGGCGGGCTCTGCTACGAGAAACTTCTCGAGGATGTTCTTGTCACCGGGAAATGCCCAGGCGATCGGCGACCCTGGCAGCACCGTACGATCGATCACGGGGTGAAGAGACCCTATTTCTTTTATGTCTACGAATACATGTTCCTCAATCCGGGAATCAAGCTACCCTTTTCTTCTTTTCTTCGACAAGTTATGGGGGAGATTAATGTGGCTCCGTGCCAACTTCACCAAAACGCCTGGGCCTTCGCCCGGTGTTTTGAGATCCTGTGTAGCGTCGTCAGTCTTGAGCCAAAGTTTACACACTTCTTCTACTTCTACGCCGTGGAGCTGAAGTCCTTGAAAACCCAAGGATGGGTTTCCTTGAAATCCCGCACGGGCCGACAACGCCTCCACCCTTACAAGAGCAACGTCAAGATGGGGCCGGGGCGCCGGTACTTCTGCATAGTCGTGCAGCCAACATACCCTGAGGCCTTCACCCTTCGGGACGGGACTACCCAGTTCCCCTTATATTGGACCAAAACCCCCCGCGTCATTCTGCGACCGTCGGACGCGTCGCTGAGTGACGAGGATAAAGCCATCCTCAGCTTTCTTGCCGACCTTCCTGTTCTCGAATCGTCGCAACTGCTTGAAGCCGCCCGCAAGAGCACCCTTGATTCATTCCTAGGTTAGACTTTTCTCTTTTGTTGCAACATTATATTCCCTGTGGAGTTTATCATTAATCATATGTTTTCCCTACTTCTTCCAGGGGAAATAAAGTGTACCAAGGCTGAATTGGGGCGTGCTCTCACTACCAAGGTGATCAAATTTCCCCCCACTTTCAATACTAGTGGGGGTAAGAGAAGACGTGCTACTGGGGATGCTAGCGTCGAGGCCACCGTTCCTCCTCCCAGGAAGCGGGTCAAAACGTCCATCGAGCCAGCGCCAAGAGCCACAAGCGGTATTGCTCTTCCTGAGGCCGGCGAGGCAATACCAAGCATCGTCGTTCCTGAATCCGGCGAGCCGTCACCAGGCGTCGCCGTCCTTCCTGAGTCTGGTGGGGCAGCGTTGGGTGTTATTGATGATGTTGTTCTTCCCCCCCCCAACAAAGAAATCCCCAAAATCCAAAGAAGCTGAGACCGGTGAAGACGGAAGGGGCGGAGCCGCGACTCCTTTGTTAAAGAAGGAGAAGAAGAAAAAGATCAAGAAAAACAAAACCGGAGAAACAACCATTCCTCGCCGGAGACCGGTTGGCGAGGGCGAGGCCAACCCTGAAGGCGGGGCAGGGACTCCGCTCTCTCCCAAGGAGACTTTTGAAAGCCAGGGTGAGCCCGAGGATTCTACTTCCGTCGCCCTTCAACAAGACCATCTGACTCAACAAATTGAAGTGGGCTCACCCCGGGCTTCGCCCGTTCACGAAATGAGTCGTGATAATGAGGATCAAGCTCCTGTCGTCTCACCGTCTCCTCACCACTCTTCCCCTGCTCCTAGCCGCCTGACCACTGAGGGAAACGAAAGCTCCCCCTTGAACCAACAACCCACTTCTGTCAACTTCATGCTGTCCGATCCTTTCTTCAGTAGTTTGAAGGAAGCTGAAAATCCCGATCTCGATGGCATGGCACAAGAAGCCATTTCGAGCCTCCTCCGCGCAGGATGCCTTTTTGCCAAGTTATCGCAAGATTCGGCCTCTGCTGCTGAAGTTGAGGAGCTCCGTTAAAAAACGGAGAGTTATCGTATTGCCACGCTCGAGTTGTACGACGAGCATGACAGGCTGCTAACCCAGATGACGACGCAGGTAATCAAACTGAACAACCTGGGTATCGAGATGAGCGGTCGCGAGGATGATTTACTCGCCTATGAGGGGAAGGTGGATGAACTAGAGGATGAGCTGGACGACATGCAGAAGGAATTAGAGGCGAGATCCGAGGCGATTGCTGCGAGCAAGGCAGCTTGTGACGCCAAAGATGAGGAGCTTGCGGCTTTGAGTAGTGACTTGGCGGCATCGAACGAGGCCCTCGCCACTGTGAGAACCCATCTAGAAGCAAAAGACAGAGCTATCGCAGAGGCGGAAACCCGGGCGTCTTCTGAGGCCAAGGCCCTTAGAACAAGGTTGGAGATTGAAGCTGCTGCTGAGGTAGTGGAAGAGTGTGGCCGCGGTTTCTTCCTTGCTAAAGCTTAGGTCTAGTACCTTTATGAAGGGCTAGATCTCAGCGGGATGGGGGCCTTCAAGAGGGTTACCCCCAAGGGTTTTGTCAGCCCTGATGATCCTTCCGGCTTCAATGCGGAGTACTTTTTGCAAGGAGAGAAGAAAATATTAATGCAGTCTGACTACTTTGTAATTATTTTCCTCTTACTACTTTTGTAAATAATTTTGCTATTAATGAAAGCTTGTTGCAGTTTTATTCTGCCTTCTTCTATTCATTGCCCTGCCGCGTTTCATTCTTGGGCGCCTGTTTTACGATTTAAGTTTGAGTTTCGTGTAGTGATTTTAAATGTGTGTCAAAGGAAACTAGGACTTTCGCACAGCTTTGAACTGAGGCTTTGTTCATACCATATTTCCCGTAAGATCAGGTATGGCCTTGCCAGTTTTGTCCTGGCGATGACTTACAGTGGCTGGGGTCCCAATGGCCATGTGGGTTGCCCGAGACTTAGCCTAGTTTCGAATGCTCGCCCATATTTCGGGGAGGCTTTTGCTCGCCCATATTTCGGGGAGGCTTTTGGGATAAGAAGCTTACCCGCACACATCGTCAACGAGTGATCAGCGGTTCGCGCCGGACTTTGCGGAGTGATCCCCAGACATCAAGGTCGTGTTGGGATCGCCACCTTCAGAGAATTTTTCCCACCGGGCGACCGTGATAACTCAGTTTGTGAGTTAGGAGTATTGCTGAGAATATCCTTTTCTATTTGATTTGTAAAAAATTTTTACATTTTGAGGGATGCCTCATTAAAAAACTCCTGTGGTGGAGAAAAAGAGTGCATCTTTATTTTTTTCCTAATCCCTGCTTTGTCGCGCCCTTTCTCCCGCCAATGGCCCTTGATCAGAGCACCATTCCAAACACCTCGTCCTTCAAACCTGATGTGCTCGATTCCCCCTCTTGGTCCTGGCAAGGCCAATTACCTTTGCTTGTTGCACTTAGCTGGTCCTGAAGGTTTAAAAATCATCGATTCTACTGGCCTCCAATATTCCGCCTTTCCTTTTTCCTTGCTCTCGCGGCGGTGCGCTCGGCCCTGTTTTCCCACCTTCTCTGGTTTGCCCCGGGGTTGCTCAAATGTTCTCCATCCGCTTCGCTCAACGCCACCCTATTTTAGATTCATTCGAACCATATCTTGCGCCACCACTCCCTTTCCTCTGTTTTTCCCTTGGCTCGTGCTTAAAAGAGTTGGCTTCCAAAACCAGGGCAATCCCCAGAGCGCCGCATCTTTCTGACTCCAATTAAAGAGGTCAAAATTGTCCTCCACCAGTTTCTCTAGGCGCCTCTCTTGACTAGCCGTGAGTCTGGGCTCGATCGCCAACACTCCCGAGCTAAATTTGTACATTTCCAAGGCCTCAATTATGTTCGCCCAGCGTTCCTCCGCCTGGGTGTCAGTGAACTGCCCATCCTTCCCGTCCTACCATCCAACCTTTCCTGACCTTGGCTGCTCCTCAGTCTCTTACACTTTCGAACAACCATCTGCTCCAATCTCCCTGCGCCGCTTCGCCCTCGATTTTGAAAACCCTGCTGACCCTGAAGGCTAACACCTGTGTCCATCACTGGCTCCTTTTTCCCATACATACTAAGGCAAATTTTATAGCACTCTCTCGCCCTCCGCTGATCGACCACAATTTTCCCCACCTTACCACAGGTTAGTGGCTACTTCACCGCTAGGTGAGCCGTTGAAATCACTGCGCAGAGACGATTTAGCGTGTTCCTCCCCATGATGACATTGTACGATGCCACAACCTACAATACCAAATACCTTACACTCAAAAGCTTGGCGTTCTTGTCAATTCTAAAAACCGTGTCTAAATCCAAGTAACCACGTACCCAGACCTGTTCTCCCAAGAAGCCTACCAGAGTCCCAGTATACGACATCAGGTCCTTATCTGTTAATCCCAACTGCTCGAACGCATCACCGTAAATGATATCCGCATAACTTCCCTGGTCCAAAAGTACTCTTCGCACATTAAAGTTATTGATCCTTACCATCACCACCACAGGATCATCTTTGTGTGTCTTGATCCCCTCGAAGTCTGCTGACGATTTTACTATGTCTGGGTGATGAAAACCGAATGAGGTCGCATCCTCTTGCACTAATGTTACCGCCCTAACATGCCGCCGTCTCGCCGAAGGTGTGTCGTCGCCTCCACCGAAACCCCCTGCGATTGTATTTATCGTCCCAACCGGTGGTTCGAGGTCTTTGTTGAAGGTTTCTTCTGCTCCCTTCTTTCTTGTTGCCAACGTCTCCTTCTTGTCGGCCGTTGGCGTTTGATTACGACCATCTCGCCTGCGATCATCCTGCTGACGGCTCCCCTTATACCTTAACACAGGCGTGCGGTTCCGCCTTTTCAATCTTAACATACGCTGCACTGAACCACCTCACGTATTGCTCGCGGAGAATTGAACAAGGAACTTCGACGAGAAGTCGCGAAAATTTGTGATGGATCCCCGAGGTAGAGTCGTGAACCAAGACATTACTGTGCCCTTAAATGTCGACGCGAACATCCTACACTTCACCGCGTCGGAAACTAAGCTTATGACCATCTTCGTGTTGAAATAAAGCAGATGATCCTTTGGATCGGTCTTTCCACTATACGTCTCAAGAACAAGGTTCTTCATGTTGTCCGGGATGGCCATTTCCATCACCGCCGCTGAGAACGGCTCGAACTCTGCGACGGCCTCTGCTTCCCGGTCTCCTTCGTCTTGTTGCTCGAGGCGATAGTACTCTAACTGTTCCTGCAAGTAATCGTTCCGTTGCCGGATGTCGTCAACGTTGCGGATCAGGCGTCTCCTATCTCGGTCAATGATCAGAGCCTGAGGTAGCGGTGTTCCATCTCCTGAGGCCTCCAGGGATTCCTGTCGCTCAGGTGAGGACGGTGGAGAAGGTAGCGGAGGCGTCGGAGAAGGAGGAGGAGGCGGCGGCGGAGGGGGAGGAGAAATCGGCTGCTCGCGACGGACTTCTTCCCGGCACGACCTATCTCTTACACAATGTGGTGGTGAACCGCGCCTCTGCTCCAACTCTCCGTCATGCCGACGACGGCGAGTTTCCATTGGATTTCGATCTCAAACCAGAATTTCAAACCGAAACTCGAAAATTAGAGAAAATTGCACAAGATTTCCAACTTCTCTCAACCAAAATCACAATCCACGTAGTCCCGGAATCGAAATCTACCATTCCCCACAGACGGTGCCAAATGTTCTATCCAAGAACATAGAGGTGAGGTATGGTACCTAGAGTGAAAGGATTGCAATGTGAGAATTTAGTGAGAGAGAGAGAGTGTAACCGCTTAGAGAGAGAATGTTACTGAATTTCAAGTTTTTTTTTTTCTCAAATGAGCCAAGAGTCCCTTACAATTGGTAACCGCCCCTATTTATAGGCTTGGGGTTTGGCCTAGCACCCCTAACCGCCCTTAGTGGGCCATTGGGCCTCTCGGGGGAGGTCCAAGCTCCCTGGCTCACTCTCCGCCCTGAGGCAAGCGCTCCTGGGCGAGGGCCCTGGGTCTCGCCCAGTCCAGGATTCCAATGAGATCCAATCTATTCTCCGATCTTGTAATAGATCCAGATTGTTGGAGCTTTCTCAGATCCTAAAATCATAAGATCTTGAGATTCAGATCATGATCTTAATATTGTTTTCAGGTAAATTAAACAATCCTTTAAATATTGTTAAAAACATTTCATTTACTTTTTTATAGAATTTTATGAACTCTGTTTAAATAAATTTGGGAAATTGTAAAATCTTAATATAATGGTTGGGAAGTATCTCAAAAGGCAAAAGGCATTGATTCCTTATATCAAGTGTCAGGGTGCAATTAAGTATAGGTAGATTCAAAATTGCTACAGATTAGAAAAGAGTGACCAACAAGAATTTGAAATTTGCCCAAGTTTGGGGGAGGACAAAAAGAACACAGAACACATACATTGAGCAAAATCAACTATAAAAATACTGCGCTAACCACAAGAAAATGCTGAATAAAAAATATTACTAAAGGCCCATAAAAACCACTAATGTGTGCAGTGTGATTCCTTTCCTCTTAGGTGTTAGGGATTATGAGGATTACTTTAAGAGGGCCAATGATGTTTAAAATAAATAAAAATGTTAGGTTGACATGTGTTTTTTTTAAATACAAAAGGTATATAAGACTTACTGTCAGTTAAAAACCACCGCGAACTGATATGTCGATTAGATAACTATGCCACAAATCATAATCACCCACAAATAAAATAGGATGATATAAATTTTCTTTTTTTTAGAGCTAAAGATAAATTATTTATTGATAATTAAAAGAGGGAAACAACCCAATAAAAATGGGAAAAAAACAAAAAACAAAAAACAGTCACCCAGCAAATAAAAGTACAACCTTCCTAACACCTAGAGATAAAATTCTCTTTAATGACTGCGGCTAACCCTCGAACAACATCTTCATCACTACCCAAAAAAGACAAGCCTACAGACTTAGCAAGACACCAAGCCTTCATAGCTTGCGTGATATAAGGACCCGACGGGGAAGGAGAACTAAGCAGCGCCGACGCAAAGGCGAGATATATATTTTCTATTAGATATTCTTTAGATATACCACTTTTTGGTGGTTTTTGACCTCACAAGTTTAAAAGATGTCTAAAAAAATGCATATGTGTATATACTTTTGGAATAAAGTAATGCCAAATTTGGACAAAGCAAATTTTATTGGCAGACAAAACCAATCAAACTTGTCACATAATTAAGCTTCATATGGGAATTTGTAGGGATCGTCCAATGTGCAGAGAGTGTGGACTAAATCATGCATGTGAGCCCCCAAATTAGGTGTGGATGCATGGTTGGCCTTAAAATATGTCTATGCTCTGTCGGGGATAGATGAGAGTGCATATTGTCCTTGTTAGCCTTGCTCAGCCTCACTTTCCGTTGTTAACTTGGCTAATATTCTACAATGCAAGCTCATGATCAAATGCATAATATTCCCTTTGAGGTAGTCAAGCTCGATCTACCACCTCCACTATATTTCTCTAATGGATCACGAGAGACGAAATAATGCCAACCACATGTGCCTGAGTTCAGTCGAATCTTTAATTTCCTCTTTTAGTTTTTTCATTTATCTAGTGTTAGCTTGATATTCTTGCTACTAGCTTGAGAGATTACTATGAGAGAGCTGAACTTTAATTTGATGCTATATAACTATGCTCTTCAAACTCTTAGGTGGTATGGTGGAGCATAGCTATATAGCATCAAATTAAAGTTCAGATATTGTTGCAGGAAGCTAGATTTGGTCATGCTTCATTGTGGCGGCCTGCGATGTGGAATACATGTGGTGATATATTGCCATTACTGGTTTAAGTTTGGTGACTTTTATTTCTCTAGTTTTAAGGGTCTGACTTGTATTTTTTGAATTCTTCATTGTATTAAGGGTTGGTGTACCCCTTGTACCCCTTTTAATACAAAATTTTGCTTATAAAAAAAAAAAAACATAGAATTAATTAATGCATTTGAGCCATTGCAATCCTTCAAATAAAACAAACTTTATGAGACACAGATATTTAAATTAACGAACTCAATACTTTTTTTTTAGTCCATTCCAACTTATTACCCGAAGATAATGTTTAGGTTGAAGATGATCATATTTAAAGTTTGTATGGTGTTAGTTAATCTACTACAAGAAAAACATTCATTATCACTACAAGAAAAAACACTCATTAGTGTTGGTCTAAAACCGACGCTACAAGAGTTTTACGTCAATGTCGAGAAGGATGTTAAAAGAGTTGAAGCTAACATTTTGTGTTGATTTTATAGCCACCACAAAAAGTTAGAGTCGGTTCAGCCCACTCTAGACAGAAACAACGCTCTTTTTCTACTTGGCCAACGCAAATGTTATTTTGTGTCGGCCGTATAGACCGACTTTATATATGAACCATTAGCGTCTGCTTTAACAAAAATTTCACGTATCTATTTCTCCATCCTCTACAACCTTTTAGAGAAACTTGTTTTATATAGTACCAATACAATAATTATAAATGACCTTCGAAAGGTTACAAATTCTAAACATCTTGTACAACAATATTAACAAACATTCAATATTAATAAACATCAATATTAAACCAATAATATTATCATAGGATCAGGCATATCCAACAAAAATCAAATACAAGTCATGACTCATGATGGCCCTAGTCCCCAACCCAAGATGTACTCATGGAACATCGTGATAGCCCTTTCGACATTAGCTTCTACAACCAGGGCCCTCTCACTTGTTGCAGCAGCTTCAGCCCGTACAAACAGCTGCATGAACCTATGTAGTTGCAACCCTCTAGCCACTTAAAGTACTGTGAGCGGAAGACTGAGAATCTCTTGTAAGAGAAGTCGAACCAGGACGACGTTGGCAAAGAAGTGACATGCCATATAAACGACCATGCTTCTTCCCCCTACAACGACCTCCATAAAAGAAGCCTCCTATACTCATCTGTAGGGGATGCGGTAGCAGTAGCGTCCTCACTAGCCTGAGTCATCTTCTCCTTCAACTAGTCCTGGTAGTCACTCTAATATTATGAATACATAAACAAGTTAGTTAGAAAGTAAACATATATACATAGAATGATAAAGAGATGACTCATATATACATATGAATTCTCAGCCTAAGGGTCAACCCACTCTCCAAACTTAATCATGCGAGTTTGCAAGAAAAACTCGAAAAAGGATGAGAGAGAAAGTCGGAGAGAGGAGAAGTGAGGGTGTGAGAGAGGATAGGAGGGATATCGAGCAAGATGAGGATGGATGGGAGCGGGTTGGATCGCGAAGATGGCAGAGGAGAGGAAGCATCACGTCGTTCTTCTTCTCTCAAGAATGTGTAACATATTTGAGACTGGGCAACGCTTTGGCTTCGTCAGATTCCTCAACGTTCAAGACCCTGAAGTGTTGGAAAGGAGGCTTGATCAAATATTCATCGGCAAGGAGAAGCTTTTCGTGAACCTCCCCAAGTTTAGCAAGTGAGAGTCAAGCTCTGGTTTTCCAGAAAAGAGCTCTCGGACAGTTTTGCCGGAGAGACAGACATCTAAAGGAGGCCTTTCACACCTGGAATTGGGTGGTAATGCTCAGGAAAGGACGCCAAAGGCTCAGCCTTACTGGCACACTCTCTTGAACGGAGTAGAACAAATGGGGAAGGAGAAGGATGCGACAAAGGCTAACCCACAGTCTGATTGGAAAGCTAAGGATCTCGATAGCTCGTGAAGGAGGTGGAGGCTGAGAAGTGGATGGAAATGAGCCTCATAGGGGTGCTCAAAGACTTGTAAAAGGCAAAGATGAAGGTATGAAAAACGGTAGAAAGGGGGGGGTTTGAATAGCGTTTTCAAGATAAAGCTTCCACCTTAAAGATTTTGACAAATCTTTCGAGAACTTAAGTGCTAAAGATAAGAGATTGAAAAGCACACAAGGATTTTTATCCTGGTTCACTTGATAAATCACTCAAGCTACTCCAGTCCACCCGTTAAGGTGATTTCTTCCTTCTTAGAATGAAGGTAATCCACTAATCAGGTAAGAGTTACAACTGCACTTGAAACCTACAAGTGACTAACAATTACACTGACTTAGCTCACACTAAGATTCACTCTCTTAGTCTTCTCTAGGATCCGATCAACCTTGATCTCCTAAAGGAACTAAACAAACTGTTTATCAAAGAATTGTTTACAAGAGATTTGCTTCTAAAAAGCTAATAGTAAACTCAATGAATTTCAGATGAAAGAAAGCTTAGAAGAATTTAAATTTGTCTTGCGCGTATATGAATGCTTCTAGCCGCTTCTTTCAGTCTTCAGCCTCTTTTTATACTCCAAGGATTAGGGTTGAACGTTGCATGGGAAATGCTACCGTTGGAGGGCAGTTCTGGAAAATCCAGCTTCTGCTATGTCTGAGACTGTTAGGTAGGTCGTCAGGAAGGTACAGTTGCTTTTGTACTTGGATAGTGACTTGACCTTTAAACCTAGGAGACTTCTGATCAGGGGAAAGCTTCATGTTGGAACTTGTAAAGCCGGTTGATCAGAGTCAGAGGGAAAGCCCAGATCCTCTGACCATTGTATCTTCTGATTCTGAACTCAGAGGGAAGTACATGGTCTTCAGAGTATCTTGCTTCTGGACATCAGAGTTTCCACTATTCAGCTTCTGGATCTTTAGAGTCTTCTACACTATCAGAACATCTGAATCTTCAGTGTTTCTTGGTTATCAGACTTTCTGGATCTTCAGAACTTCTAGTGACTGAGTCCACATCAGAGTTTGTATAACTTCAGAACTTCTGAAGCTTTTCCACTGTTCATACTGAACATGGTGAATGCGAAAGCGTTGCTTGGGACACTCTTTAAGCACAGTGCTTCTGATTTGTGTGAGATTGAATAGAGGGCAGAGCCTGTAAATAGCACACTCAGAAAAACACGTTAGAGTACCACAATTGTTCATATCAAAAGGTTAACTTGTAATCATCAAAACATAGAGTTGTACAACTAGATCAAAACTTGATCTTACAATCTCCCCCTTTTTGATGATGACAAAACTAAGATTTTTGATGAACAATTCTTAAACAATAAACTGAATTCACTCAGAGTTTAGGGATATAGAATAAAACTTATCATGATGTGAATAGTTTATCTTGCTCATTCTGAATTCAAGTCACTGCTTGATTCTGAGCTTAGCTCCCCCTGAATCTAATACTTGATGAAAACGTTAGTAAAGTCTAGATTCTGAACTAAATGATATAAGAGTTCAGAGTGAAAAACTTATGACATAGATGAAAATAGAGTAATCAGAGCGCATAAGTAATCAGAGTTAACGATAAGGTATCAGAGTCTTGGGTATCAGAGTCAAACTAATATCACTTCAGAAGAAGTGAAATGTATTCCTTGTATTTGCCCAGTGACACATCTATGGTCAAAAAGGTGGAACTCTTAAGTTCTCCAAAAGAAAAATAAATCACACTAACACATCTTACACATCAAAAACTGGGTGTACTCCCCCTTTTTGTCATAAGAAAAAAGCTTGGGGTGTGAAAAACTTAGCTTGAAGTACAAGGTACTCCCCCTTAGAGAAGGTCTAAGTTTTAAAAAATAAAAAATAAAACGATGCATGAATCAGAGTTAGGCGAAATAAACAGAAGAGTTAATGCACAAGAGGAACGGTTTACCACCGGCCAAAAGAGTAAAGAGAAGGATCAGTTACCAAGAACTTAACCTCGAGAAACTGTAGGAGCATTAACTTTCAGAGAGAAAGTGAAGCCTATATAAAGCGTTGGAGAAAGGGGTAAGCTTCACAACATCATAACAGAGAAAAATGGCATCATACATGATCGCATTAGAGGAGCTGAGAAAGAGAGCCTTTGAGGAGGACATGTTCCTCAACATTAGGCATCCAGAGGGTACAACAACCATCTCAGAGCTAACACGGACACTGCTGGAGGAGGACCTGCGTCCAGAGTTGAAGAAAGACTTGAGGGAATTTCTTGCCTTCGTGGAGGAAGTGCAAGAACTCAGCCAGCTTGAACTAAAGCTGCTGGAAGAAAAAAAGATCTTGGAAAAGAAGCTCAAGACTGCAGAAGAGATTCTGGAGAGGGATGAGCTAAAAGACAGTCTCAACAACATCCAGTATGCACTGGAGCGTCTGGAGAAGGAGAGGTCAGAGCAGCGCTAGGAGTGCAGAAGAATGAGGAGGGATCCTCCATTCTAGGATTTTAGGAAAAAGAAAAAAAATTATATGATGTAAACGCAGTTTATTATGAATAAGAAGATTTTGCAAACATAATGTCAGATATATATATATATATATATATATATATATATATATGCATAGATAATCACAAACGAGCAAAGTAAAGATTAACAAGAAAGAACCAGAGGTTAACGAAATAAAACAAAGGTAAAGAAAAAAAATAAAAACGAAGAGATCCTAAAGCTAGGGTTTATCAGATCGACGCAGAAGTTCCATCATCATTTGCTTCATTTCAATTAGCAGAGACTAATGAGTGTCAAGACGTTGTTCCACAATGTCGAGTCTGGACAAGTTTGGCTGTGTAGAACTGGAAGGAACATTCTGAGCAGCGTGAGGAGCTGGAGTGGAAGCAGAGGCAGCAGGAGTAAAAACTACGGGTGCAAGTGCTTGGCATCTAAGAGCTTCAGCCTCAGCTTCAAGTCGTTCTGCCTCTAATCTGGCTTGTTCAGCTTGAGCTGCTGCTTGACGTGCAGCTTCTTCTGCTTGTTCTTTCTTTCTTTTGGCTTCTTCAATAGCTTCAAGTAGCTTATGTCTTTGTTCTTGTTCATGAAGAGCCACCCTTCTAGCAAACCTTTGCTTTGCAGCCTCGATCCTCTGACTTCCCTCTACATTCAGGAGCTGCATCATAACTGGAACTTGAGCCACTAGCCAAGTGCTCAGACCGTTCCACTCTTCAGCCACATATTCAGCATTCTCGCTTAGGTCAGTCTGACCTTGCACATTGCGTAGCATCAATGAAGCTTCATGATGAAAAATATTGATGCACTCAGAGAGAGATGTGGGTCGGAGGTGAGTGTAGGGAATTATAGAGAGGTTGGTTTCAGGAGAGGCTGGGTGATTGCTGCTGTGAGCTTCAGAGGCACCTTGTGGAAAGCCAATGTTAAACATTTGAGCATTTGGTTCAGAGGTTCCAAGGTGAGGTTCTGAAGTTTCAACCAGAGGATGGGGTGATCTAACTGAGGAGTGGTTAGACACAGATTGTTCTGGTTCAGGTTCTGGTTGAACTGGCTCTTGTTGGTCAGGGGCAGGGTGAGCTTGTTGAGCCAAAGGGTCTGCCTCATGTAAAGGATTGGCAAAGATAGGTTCATCTGGGTCTACTAGACGTTCAGGTCTAGGGCCAGGATATCTCCTAGGGCTTGGACAAGTGAGATAATATTCTTCTAAGTTAGACACCTTTTCTTTTCTAACTTCCATGAATTTTCGAAGGGATTCAGAGTTGTTGGAAGGAGAAGAGTCAGCAACATTGGTTGGGAAGGATACAGGTGTATAGGCTGTGGAAGAGTCTGTATCAGTGGTTCGGGGAGCCAGACGTTCTGATGCGCTTGGGACAGAGTGATCAGAGGTTCTGGGTCCAGGTTCTGTTTGGTTGGGCTCTGGTTGTTCATGGATGATGGGTTCAGAAGTTAATGGGTTATACTGGATGGTAATGGGAGAGGTTGGTTCATCTGGCCTAGAGGGTTGGTTCTGGAGAAAATTCCAGAGAGGTGCTTCAGTAGGAGAAGGTTGGAAAAATGAAGACCTTGGGGAATGTGGTGGAGAGGTGGTTTGTGCAGCTGGTTGGGACTCAGGAATGGGAGTGAGTGGATTTGAAGATTGTTTGAGCATGGCTGAGATGGGGAGTGCATCAAATAAATTCAAATCATCATCAGAAGCAACTGCAGACTTACTTGATTGTGCTGATGATCTTGTCACTCTGGCAGGAGTTTCAATCCTTCTGATCACTTCAGCAGCTGGTTCCACCCGGGTAGGCTTCACCATTATTCTGACCTGCTTCTTCTTCTTCTTAGGAGAAGGAGGACCATCCTCATTATCACCATCATCACCATCATCTGGCTTGCTGGTTTCATCATGTTTTCTCTTGGATTGACCAGCCTTCTTCCCTTTGGTCAGAGGGACATCTGATTCCTCAGAAGATTCTTCTAAGATCATCTTCCTCTGAACTTTCTTCTTGGTAGGAGAAGGAAACTCTGGAGCTGGCGGCAGTCTTCTGAAGAATTCATCGAGATCAATTTCATAGCCTTGAGCTCTTAGGTCTTCAACATAGCACCTAATGGCTTCAGGATTGTCTGCCTGTGTCCACAGAGGGTAGTCATTCAGAGGCACCCTTCTACTTCTGATTTCAGAAGATGTGTCTTCATGGGCAGGAGCAATCTTCTTCTTGACTAGACTCATTTTCTTCAGAGAATTTGCAGTGAAGACATCACTGACAATGGTGGTCAGATCCTCTGTGCATCCAGCATTGACCAGATCTTGAATGAGGCCACTCTCAATGAAGAGATCAGACAACAATCTCCCAAAAGGGATATACTTGATTGCTGACTTGATGGAGGCAGTAGTCCTAGACTTCCTGATACACTCCTTCAAGTAGGAGAACAGGAAGTAGGGAAGGCAGATCTTCTTCTTGTCTTGGATGAAAAACAACATCGCCTTCTGGTTGAAGTTGATGTAGTCTGGGGAACTGCCCTTTGGTCTCTGGTTTATGCAGTTGAGCAGAATCTTGTGCCAGATTCTGAGCTTGGGATGAAGGTCCAGTACCTTGTAATCGGTCTTGCCCTGTTTGTAAGAGGTGTACAGGGCTTTGTTGATTGTATTCTTGGTGTTGGGTTTCAGCTTCGATTCTGTCAGTTGAAATCGATACCCACGAGCAGTTGCTGGACCCAGCAGATTTACGAAGGATTTCTCTGTAATGATGATTTTCCTTCCAAGAATGTGAGATACCACCTGAGTATCATCGCAGTCGGCGTGCTTCCAGAATTCCTTGATCAGTTTGTCATACACCGGTCCTCGAAGCCTGTTGAAGTAATTTTCCCAGCCTTGAACTTGGACTTCAGGACGAAGATCATACCCATTTGTAGCAATATTGTCGAGGTCGAATCTCCATTCTGCCAGTACTTGAAGTTCCTCAGGAGCATATACGCAGTGAACGGCACAGCCCCGTTCTGCAATCGGAATAATCTGCTCTTCAGCTTGACCTTGATCTTGATTCGGATTCTCAGGACCTCTTTGACCTGTAGCTTGACCAACTACCATATGAGGGAACTGGGTTGCATCTGCAGTAGCTCTTCTGGTTTGACTCACCATATTTGGAGCGGTTGAAGGTTTAGGTAGAAGATGAAGGTTGAAAGATGAAGAGAGAGCGAGAGAGAAATCGAGGGTAAGCGGTTTTGAAATTGCAGAAGAGAGAGAGTAAAAACCGAAAGTGAAGGAGATCGTGTGTGTATAGTGGGTTTTGACAAATAACCGTTGTTGATTCAAAAAGCAATTTAAAATCAACGGTTGAAAATTAAAGATAGATAGTAACAGTAAATACACATATCACACACAGGAGAGAAGCACGTCTACACGCATCATGACAGACTGTCACACGGGCACAAGGAACTATGCATCAGAAATACTGACACACGTGTTGCTGTCTCAGCTTCAGAGTCAGTACCAATGGGTACACACACTCTGATTGAGTTACCTTCTGGACTGGACATCTTCTGATCAAGAAGTATCATAGTCAGAGGTTCTGATCCATCTTCACTCTGGACAGAAGTCCATGTTCAGATTTTTCAGAATAAAATTAAATCTATCCTCTGCTAAGGGCTTTGTAAAGATATCTGCCCATTGATGGTCAGTATCAACAAACTTCAGAAGAAGTACGCCCTTCTGTACATAATCTCTAATAAAGTGATACTTTACCTCAATATGCTTAGCCCTTGAATGTAGGATAGGATTCTTACTCAATGAGATTGCAGCAGTGTTATCACAATAGATTGGGATATTGCTCTCAAGGATCTGATAATCCTCCAACTGATGTTTCATCCAGAGCATCTGAGTGCTGCATATTGCTGCTAAGATATATTCTGCCTCTGCAGTGGATAGTGCAATGGTTGATTGTCTTTTGCTTGCCCATGAGACTAGATTGCTTCCTAGAAATTGACAATTTCCAGAAGTACTTTTTCTCTCGGTTCTATCTCCAGCATAATCAGCATCACAGTAACCTGAAAGCTTATACTCTGATGTTTTCTTATACATCAAGCCAAGGTTAGTGGTGCATTTCAGATACCTTAGTGAAATTCGTATTCACCTAGGACAGATGTGATACACAATGTTGCAACAATGTGTAGCACAACAAAACACAATCAGAGTATCAATAATAAACAAACAGTTAAAACACAAGGAGTTGTTAACCCAGTTCGGTGAACATCACCTACGTCTGGAGGATACCAATCCAGGAGTCAATTCACTATCAAATAATAGTTCTCAGGTCACATAAAAGTCCCTCCTATACCTAAGTACTCCCCCTTAGTATAGAGCCTCTTATATGTTCACCACTATTACACAAGTGAATCAAGCTTAGCCCTTCTCCTCTAAGCTATGAGAAAACTTTCTCTAACTCCTAACAATCACTGCCACAGTGATCAAGACATGTTTATCAAAAACAGTTTGATGAGATTACAACTCAACTAAACAAATTCAACTCAGTACTTTGATGAACTAAAGCACTAAGTTGGTACAACACTCACAAGAGGACTCACAAACAAAACCCTAAAATCAATATCTGAATCTCTGAATCCGTGTACAGCTAGGGTTTACAAGTTCCTTTTATATAGACGTTCACTTGGGGCTTGGATCTTCAATGGGCTGAACGTCATAGAGTCCACTAACACACTTCTGGAAAGAATCTTCATGGAATCAAATCTTACCAGAATAAAATAACAGAACCAAGTAAAACAGAATTTGAGATAGACTTGGTCCATACGATATTAATCTTGTTACTTCAGCCAAGATTAAAACAAACACGCCTTCAGAAGATAAAACGCACAGCATAGGATAAAAACTTCTGAATCACCATACAGTTAGCAACCTCACAACAAGCTTGACTTTAACAACTGAACAAGCAACATATGTAATTCCACCATGTTGCTCCAGATGTTGGAACATATGGTTGCCCATCATGTTTTGAGCAAAATGCAGCCAATCAAAAGAACTACAATCTCCCCCTTTGGCAAATTTTTGCTAAAACATGGTCAGACAGCCAAACAATGCTAAAAACAACAAACTCATCCATTTGCACACAACAGCACACAGCATATGATGAACGTACCACCCTACTGAACAACATCAAACTTAGTCTGAACAAAAACACTCAAGCAACAGTACTAACAAGCAACAGTACCATTCTCCCCCTTATTAGCAGAAATTGTCAAAGGGTGCAGAGAAACAACAAAAGTCAACAAAATAGTACAACCATATTGAAGAGATGAAGGAACAAGGGCACTAATCACTAGTAGTATCATCATCAGAAGTACCAACATCATCTTGAGCATGAGCAGCAGCATTGTCTTCAAGAGGCCTCTTGCCTTTAGTCAACTGCAGAATGAGAGTGTCCACATTCTTCTTCCTCAATGTACAACTAGTAATTGTGTCCTGAAGCATCTTAGACACAGCAGTAAGCGCAGCAATTGGAGTCTCAGGAGTCTTCTGAGAGGAAGTACCCTCCCCCTGAGTCATCTCAGCCAAACCAGCAACATCAGAAACATGGGCACCAGCTAGCAGCCTGGAATCAATAGTGAGAAGACTAGCTTTCTGGCTAGGAACCTCATCATCACGGAGAATTTGAGGATGTTGACTCAAAATAATCCCACAAATTAAACAAGGAAAACCAATAGGAAGCCTGACAGCAAAAGTTTCAGCATGCTTCATAGTTTGAGCAAAGACATATTCACCAAAATCAAACTGAGTTTGAGTTCCAACCAGATAAATTAATTTAGCCAAACTTGAAGAAACATCTGAGCTATGAGTGGTAGGAGCCCAATTTGCAGCACCAATGCGATTCAAGATAGCATACTTCACACTCAAATAAGTAGAAGACAGCAATCCTTTAGCAGGCCATACCATAGTCTAACCAGCCGTGAGTTCTTTAGTGATAGCACTCAATGACAACTCTTCATTTCCTGTGGCAACAGTGCTCCTTCCCAAATACTGGTTAATGATCTCAGGTGAAAAATGGACACACTTACCACGCACAAAAACTTTCCTGAAATCAGGATGCCCAGAAACAGTGCAATTTGTAGTCACATTCACTATAAATTCTCTCACCAACTTGTCATAGCAGCCACCTATCTCAGTAACAGTTTTCAATAACCCAGCAGCCTCAAGAAGTTTCATAATTTCTTGACAATGCAGAATCTCACCAGTCAATTCCCTCTCTTGAGCAATTCTGCGCTGATAAACATACTTCCACTTACCAACACTCTTTTCAGAGTGAAAAGAAATGTTATCCAAAGGAGCAACAGGCACATTTTCTGGAATTCGTTTCCCAATCTTGCGCTTCCGAGCAGCAGAACCAGTATCTGACTTATCCAACTCCTCGGTTGGAGTCTCATCAACAACAGGAGCAGCATTATCTTTGTGAACCTTTCTCTTGACATTCTGGACAACAGGAGTATCATCATCAAGAATAATGACCTTCTTGCTCTTCTTGTTCTCACTCAAACCCAAACCTAACTTCTTGCTAGAGGAACGCGTAGAGTACTTACGAACAACAGTCATCTTTTGCCTTTTTGAAGCAACAGAAGTAGAAGCACCAAGGGTGTTGATCAACACCTCATCAGATTCTGAGTTTTCAATAACATCCTGAACATCCTCGACATGCATAGTTTTATCAACAGAGGGAGTAGAGATGGGAACCATTACCTCTTCCTCAAGATGATCAGAATCCTTGTTGCAATCAGTATCAACACCGTGGCTTGATTGGTTGTTGCTTGGTGATGGAACAATTGGATCTACATTTGCATGTAAAACTTCCTTGAGAGGAGTTTCCAACACTTCAGTGATACGAGAATCATCAACATCGTCACCCGTACTTGGATTGATCTCAGCCTCGGAATTCACTGTCTGAGTAGCCTCAGAGCCTCTCGTTACCATCTTCCTCTTCGCTTTGGACGCATCTGACTTGGATCGTGCCTTTTTCCCTTTCTTCTTGTGCGGATCAGATGATGGTTGAGAGATACCTTGAGCAATTGCGATTTCACTGGTATGAGGAGAGGATTTGGAAACCCTTGAAGATTTTGGGGTTTTGGATTTCAGACCCATTACCTTTACTCCGTAAGCATTCATCTCAGGAGTGAGTTTCTTGCTAGAATCTTGACTCATGGTGAAGAAGACACACAGAAGGAAACACGGGTCTTCAAGAAAAGAATGGACGGTTTTGGAGTGAGTTTCAGAGATTGGAGGTTGCACAGTGGAAGTTGCAGGAGAGATTATCAAGAAACAATGGAAATTCCTGATTAAGCGTGTCTCAAAAGTAATAACAAAATAGCCGTTGGCACACAAAAATCCCTTTAATTGCTATAATTCCTCAAATAAACAGATACCCAATAACTGCCTCAATTTTTCAAACTGTGTGGCATCCAAAGCTTTGGTAAAAATATCTGCTAACTGCTTCTCAGTTGAGACATGTTCCAGAGTAACAGTACCATCTTCAACCAACTCCCTGATGAAATGATGACGAATATCAATATGTTTTGTTCTGCTGTGCTGAATTGGATTTTTGGATATGTTGATAGCACTTAGATTGTCACAAAACAATGTCATAACATCTTGTTGCACATTATACTCCTTTAACATTTGTTTCATCCACATCAACTGAGTGCAACTGCTTCCAGCAGCTATATATTCAGCTTCTGCCGTAGAGAGAGAGACACAATTTTGTTTTTTACTGAACCAAGAAATTAGATTGCTTCCAAGAAAGAAACATCCACCTGATGTGCTCTTCCTATCATCAGCACTTCCAGCCCAATCCGCATCACAGTAACCTGTTAACACTGAATTAGTGTTGCGAGAGTACAAAATGCCATAATCACTTGTACCACTGATATACTTAATGATCCTTTTCACTTGAATGAGATGACTAGTCTTTGGTTCTGCTTGATACCTAGCACAGACTCCAACTGCAAAAGTAATATCTGGTCTGCTGGCAGTGAGATACAAAAGACTTCCAATCATGCTTCTATATAAACTAGGATCCACATCAGTACCTTTCCCATCCTTTGTAAGCTTGATATGAGTTGCAGCAGGAGTTCTTTTATGGCCAGCATTCTCAAGACCAAACTTCTTAACAATTCCCTTGGGCATACTTACTTTGAGTGATGAATAAGGTATCTTCCATCTGTTTTACCTGAAGTCCCAGAAAGTAAGTTAATTCGCCTACAAGACTCATTTCAAACTCAGATTTCATTTGTTCAACAAATTGTTCCACCATATGGTTCGACATGCCACCAAACACGATGTCATCAACATAAATTTGAGCTACCATGAGTTCACTGCCATTTTTCTTAACAAACAAGGTTTTGTCAATGCCACCTTTGTCATAACCATTGTTGATCAGAAACTCTGTCAATCTTTCATACCAGGCTCTAGGTGCTTGTTTTAAGCCATACAGAGCCTTTTTCAATCTGTACACATGATCTGGAAAACTTGGATCTACAAACCCTTTAGGTTGTTCCACATAGACTTCTTCATCCAGGTAACCATTCAAGAATGCACTCTTGACGTCCATTTGATATAGTCTGAATTTTAGCAAACATGCTACTCCTAACAACAATCTGATAGATTCAAGACGAGCAACAGGAGCAAATGTTTCATCAAAGTCTACCCCTTCTATTTGAGAGTATCCCTGAGCAACTAGACGAGATTTGTTCCTTGTCACATTACCACTCTCATCAGACTTGTTCCTGAATATCCACTTAGTTCCCACAACATTTGCATCATCAGGTCTTGGAACCAATTCCCACACTTCATTTCTCTTGAACTGTCCCAGTTCCTCTTGCATGGATTGAATCCAGAACTCATCAGTCAGAGCTTCTTTGACATTCTTTGGTTCTATTTTTGATATGAAGCATGCATTAGAAACTAGATCCCTTGACCTTGTAATAACCCCATCATTCAGATCACCAATGATATTTTCTTTTGGATGTATCTTCTGAATTCTAATAGAGGGTTCTTTGGTAGCTAAAGGCAGTTGAGAGACAGTGTCTTCTTGTTCATTTTGGAATTGAATTGCTGGCTCATCTGGTTCCCCATTAGTATACCCATACGGTAGATCATCTTCATCATGTGCTTGTTCCGTTCTCTCATTGGATGTATCATCAACAACAACATTAATGGATTCCATCATGACTCTCGTGCGGATATTATAAACTCTGTAAGCTCTGCTGTTTCCAGAATATCCCAGAAATATTCCAACTTCACTTTTAGGATCCAGTTTTCTCCTATGTTCTCTGTCAGTCAGAATGTAGCACTTGCTCCCAAAAACATGGAAATACTTCACTGTAGGTTTCTTTCCTTTCCATAGTTCATACTGAGTGACTGTGTCTCCTTGACGAATAGTGACACGATTGTGAATGTAGCAGGCAGTGTTGATGGCTTCAGCCCAAAAATGATATGGTAGATTTTTTGCATGCAACATAGCTCTAGCAGATTCTTGCAATGTCCTGTTCTTCCTTTCAACCACTCCATTTTGCTGAGGAGTGATAGGAGCAGAGAATTCATGTTTGATTCCTTCAGATGAGCAGAACTCAGAGAATTGACCATTTTCAAATTCTTTTCCATGATCACTTCGTATTTTGACAATCCCACTCCCTTTTTCCCTTTGCACTTGGAGACATAGTTCTTTGAACACTTCAAAGGTGTCTGACTTCTCCTTCAGAAATTCTACCCAAGTGAACCTGGAAAAATCATCTACACAGACAAAAACGTACCTTTTTCCTCCCAGACTTTCCACTTGCATTGGCCCCATCAAATCCATGTGCAGTAGTTCAAGCACTTTTGATGTAGTCAGATGTTGTAACTTCTGGTGAGACATTTTGACCTGCTTCCCAATCTGACATTCACCACAAACCTTTCCTTCTTGGATGTTCAACTTTGGTATCCCTCTAACTACTTCCTCAGCAACAATCCTTTTCATACTCTTAAGATTCAAATGACCTAACTTTTGGTGCCAGATTCTAACTTCATCTTCTTTAGACATCAAACATCGAGCAGACAAAGATGTTGTTTCAGAGGTCCACATGTAGCAGTTGTCCTTTGATCTAGCTCCTCTCATCAGCACATCCTTGTTCTTATTTTTGACGACACACCCAGACTGTTTGAACACCACCTTCAAGCCTTGGTCACAAAGTTGACTTATGCTGATCAAGTTTGCAGTTAACCCTTCAACTAGCAAGACATCATCAAGGTTTGGAGATCCTGTGTCAGACAATTTTCCAATTCCTCTGATCTTTCCTTTGGCTCCATCCCCAAAAGTAACAAAGCTCTTAGCATGGAGTTTCACTTTCTCAAGATAACTTTTTACTCCTGTCATGTGTCTGGAACACCCACTATCAAAGTACCAGTCTTCTTTTGATGATGCGCGCAGAGAGGTGTGAGCAATGAGAGCAGTAACATTAACCCTAGGCTTCCACTTTCTTTTGTCTGGACTTTTCTTTTCATCTTCTCGTGATACACCTTGAAGCATAGGATATCCATACAGCTTGAAGCAATATGGTCTAATGTGACCAAATCTGCCACAGTAATGACATCTCCAAGTTGAATTTTGATAGTTCCTGACTTGAGCATACGAATGTGTAACCGATTGCTGGGGCCTGTGGTTCCACATTTTAACATTTGATTGCCTTCCAATCTGCACATGTTCCTTGGTCATGTTTGAAGGTATGAAAAACGGTAGAAAGGGGGGGTTTGAATAACGTTTTCAGTACAAAACTACCACCTTAAAGATTTTGACAAATCTTTCGAGAACTTAAGTGCTAAAGATAAGAGATAGAAAAGCACACAAGGATTTTATCCTGGTTCACTTGATAAATCACTCAAGCTACTCCAGTCCACCCGTTAAGGTGATTTCTTCCTTCTTAGAATGAAGGCAATCCACTAATCAGGTAAGAGTTACAACTGCACTTGAAACCTACAAGTGACTAACAATTACACTAACTTAGCTCACACTAAGATTCACTCTCTTAGTCTTCTCTAGGATCCGATCAACCTTGATCTCCTAAAGGAACTAAACAAACTGTTTATCAAAGAATTGTTTACAAGAGATTTGCTTCTAAAAAGCTGATAGTAAACACAATGAATTTCAGATGAAAGAAAGCTTAGAATATTTTGAATATGTCTTGCGTGTGTGTGTTGTTTTTTTCTGTTCTTGCCGCTTCTTTCAATCTTCAGCCTCTATATATACTCCAAGGATTAGGGTTGAGCGTTGCATGGGAAATGCTACCGTTGGAGGGCAGTTCTGGAAAATCCAGCTTCTGCTGTGGCTGAGAACGTTAGGTAGGTCGTCAGGAAGGTACACTTGCTTTTGTACTTGGATAGCGACTTGACCTTTTAACCTAGGAGACTTCTGATCAGGGGAATACTTCATATTGGAACTTGTGAAGCCGGTTGATCAGAGTCAGAGGGAAAGCACAGATCCTCTGACCATTGTATCTTCTGATTCTGAACTCAGAGGGAAGAACATGGCCTTCAGAGTTTCTTGCTTCTGGACTTCAGAGTTTCCACTATTCAGCTTCTGGATCTTCAGAGTCTTCTACACCATCAGAACATCTGAACCTTCAGTGTTTCTTGGCTATCAGAACTTCTGGATCTTCAGAGCTTCTAGCGACTGAGTCCTCATCAGAGTTTGTATAGCTTCAGAACTTCTGAAGCTTTTCCACTGTTCATACTGAACATGGTGAATGCGAAAGCGTTGCTTGGGTTACCCTTTATACACAGTGCTTCTGATTTGTGTGAGATTGAGTTGAGGTCAGAGCCTGTAAATAGCACACTCAGAAAAACACGTTAGAGTACCACAATTGTTCATATCAAAAGGTTAACTTGTAATCATCAAAACATAGAGTTGTACTACTAGATCAAAACTTGATCTTACAATCTCCCCCTTTTTGATGATGACAAAACTAAGATTTTTGATGAACAATTCTTAAACATTAAACTAAATTCACTCAGAGTTTAGAGATATAGAATAAGACTTATCCTGATGTGAATAGTTTATCTTGCTCATTCTGAATTCAAGTCACTGCTTGATTCTGAGCTTAGCTCCCCCTGAATCTAATACTTGATGAAAACGTTAGTAAAGTCTAGATTCTGAGCTAAAACATATAAGAGTTCAGAGTGAAAAGCTTATGACATAGATGAAAAACGAATAATCAGAGCGCATAAGTGATCAGAGTCATGGACAAGGTATCAGAGTCTTGGGTATCAGAGTCAACTTAGAATCACTTCA